>NW_011494832.1:10357853-10391315 GCF_000754665.1 Bison bison bison | reverse complement strand
GAGGAGAGCAAAAAAGTTGGCTTAAAGCTCAACATTCAGAAAACGAAGATCATGGCATCTGGTCCCATCACTTCATGGCAAATAGATGGGGAAACAGTGCAAATGGTGTCAGACTTTATTTTTTCGGAATCCAAAAATCAGTGCAGATGGTGACTGCAGCCATGAAATTAAAAGACGCTTACTCCTTGGAAGGAAAGTTATGACCAACCTAGACAGCATATTAAAAAGCAGAGACATTACTTTGCCAACCAAAATCAGTACAGACAAAGCTATGATTTTTCCAGTGGTCATGTATGGATGTGAGAGCTGGACTATAAAGAAAGCTGATGGCTGAAGAATTGTTGTTTTTGAACTGTGGTGTTGGAGAAGACTCTTGAGAGTCCCTCGGACTGCAAGGAGTTCCAACCAGTCCATCCTAAAGGAGATCAGTCCTGGGTGTTCTTTGGAAGGACTGATGCTGAAGCTGAAACTCTAATACTTTGGCCACCTCATGCAAAGAGTTGACTCATTGGAAAAGACCCTGATGCTGGGAGGGATTGAGGGCAGGGGGAGAAGGGGATGACAGAGGATAAGATGGCTGGATGGCCATCTTTGACTTGACTCGATGGACATGAGTTTAAGTAAACTCCCAGAGTTGATAATGGACAAGGAGGCCTGGGGTGCTGCAATTCATGGGGTCACAAGGAGTTGGACACAACTGAGCGACTGAACTGAAGTATAATATATCCAGAGAATCTACATATGCTTGAAGATTATACAGCACACATCTAGTAGATCATGCATCAAGAAAATATCTCAAATTAAAAAAAACACAATAAATTGTGTGATGAAAACACAACTTGTTAAAATTTGATTATAGCTGATTAGTACTTAGATTTATATTATTATATGCAATAATAGAGAAGGAAAAAGACATAAAATGAATGATATGAACTTTGACAGCAAGAAGCTAGATGAAAACTAACATAGATGGAGGAAAATTATATGATAACTGTAAAAGATGAAGAAAACACATTTGATAAAATTCAACATCCATTCATGATAAAACTTCTAAGTAGGAATAGCTGTGTTTTATTTTCAGCCTGATAAATTAAGGCTAAATAACAAAACTAAATAAGTCCTACTGCTGCTGCTAAGTCACTTCAGTCGTGTCCGACTCTGTGTGACCCCATAGATGTCAGCCAACCAGGCTCCCCCGTCCCTGGGATTCTCCAGGCAAGAACACTGGAGTGGGTTGCTATTTCCTTCTCCAATGCAGGAAAGTGAAAAGTGAAAGTGAAGTCGCTCAGTTGTGTCTCTTAGCGACCCCATGGACTGCAGCCCACCAGGCTCCTCCATCCATGGGATTCTCCAGGGAAGAGTACTGGAGTGGGATGCCATTGCCTTCTCCCAATAAGTCCTACAGCTAATATCATATTTAATGGTAAAATATGGACCATATTCCCCTATGATCAGGAGGAAGACAAGGCATTCAAGTCTTATCAGCATAATTCAATATTGTACTGAAGGTCATAGTGAGTACAATCAAGCAAGAATAATATATAAAAGATGAGAGCCTGGTGGAAGATGGTGGCAGAGTAAAATGTAGAGATCATCTTTCTTTCCAAAGATACATCAAAATCACAGCCTGTGGAATAACTCCTATAAAGCACCTACCAAATGCTGGCAGAAAACCTCAGACTTATGAAAAGGCAAGTTAACCCTCACACAAAGTGGTAGGGAAACCTAAGAAAAAAAAAGAGACCAATGAAATTGGATGGGTCCTGCACCTTAGGGAGGGAGCTGTGAAGGAGGAAAAGTTTCTGTACACTCTCAAGGGTGCAGGGACATAACCTCAGAGGGGAACACAGCAACGGGTGCTAAGGCGGCAAAACAGAGAGAACTCACCACGGTGATTGCTGCCTATAAGCGTTCCCCAGCAAAGAAGCTGTTTGCACACCCACCTCAGGGAGTAGACGTGGGTGCTAATGCTTGGGGTTCAGACTCCAGGGAGAGGACTGGGGTTGACGGCCTTGAAGATACTCTGAGGAAGTTAGTACAACACAGCCAAGGGAGTCCAAGGAAAAGCCTAGGCCTACCAGAGAGGCAAGAGACCTTAACTCTGTGGACCTCTAACTCTATGTGTTCTCAGAGCACAGGACTCCACCTTCATGACTGCCATAGCTGGGACTAGCCAGCTGCTGTCTGTGAACGCAGGGTTGGACACGGCCATACACCTGTCGCCACTAAGGCTGGCACAAGTGCCAGAGGTGGCGGGCGAGACAAGGCTGGGGTCTGAAATCCCAGAAGCAGGCGTGATGGCTGCAGCAGCCGTGGCCAAGCGGTGAACAGGTACAGGTCACTACCCAAAACTTTCTGGGAGCCTATGCAGCTTGGCTCTTCCAAGAGACCCATGACATAGGGGCAATTTCTCTGGGAGAGTGCATAACCCACCACAGACTGTAGCAACTTCCAACAGGTCTCTAAAAGGTCCTCACCACTGCAGGCGCTCCCCACACAAGCTAATTGTGGGTGCCGTACCTCTCCCTCTCCCCAGCCCAACTGAGCAAGTTAGCCCTAATAACCCTCAGCCTTCGCTCCCTCTTGTTTGGGCAGGGAACAGAAGTTGGAGGGCAGCCTACAAGCAGAGGTGGGGCCCAAACCAAAGAGAAACACTAGGGACTGGGACCACAGAAGAGGGAGGGGATGCACCTCTGCAGCAGCAGGTACGTGAGATTGAATCCTCACAATTAGCTAGGTACTGTGGACTTTGGGGCCAGTTGTGGACTTTAGAAGCAAGTGCAAGCTAGAGTAAGGTCAGACTGGAGTCGCGGCTAACCCCACAGTGCCCACAGTAGGTCCAGAGACCTTTCTAGAAAGAGTGGAGGACTTTTTGAGTAGGCAGATTGACCGGAGCTCACCACATGGTAAGGATATGTCAGAGGATAGTATTTTTCTTACTACTACTCCTCTCTATATTTTTTGTTTGTTTTGTTCTATTCCTATTCCTTTTTTAGTAACCCTTTTTAATTTTTGCTTTTCCCTTTTTTAATGCTTTTATTTTATTTTTAAACTCATTTTCTTTTTTCCTATTTCTATAGTACCTTTTCACTATACTGCATTTTCCTTCATGTTTCTATCTTTTTGCTACTCTAGTTTTTAGTGTTTGTTTTCATTTATGGGTTTGTTTATTGCTTTCCTGCTCTCTTTTTTTGTTTTCTCTCTTTATTCATTCTTTCTTTGTTTTTTTCTTTTTATGAGTGTGAGTCTCTGAGCTTCTTCATGCGTTCCTGTCTGATTCATGCTGCTTTTTTGTCTTGGGGCTTTTCTGTTATTTTTTGTTTGTTTGTTTATATTTCTTATTTTACTTTTCCCTTCTGCTCTGTGTGGCTTGTGAAGTCTTGGTGCTTCAGCAAGGCATCAGGCCTCAACCTCTGAGGTGGGAGACCTGAGTCCAGGAAAAGGGATCACCAGAGAATTCTCAACTCCATCAAGTATTAATGAACAAGAGCTCTCCATCTCAACACTAAGACCTGGTCCCACTCAGAGGTCAAGTTACAGTGCCAGACACCACATCCCAAACAACTATCAAAACAGGAACACAACCCTGCCCAAAGTCATCCAAAGCCCACAGATACCCCATAACACACCAATGGACACAACACTGCCTTTTATAGAGACAACATCCAGCTCCACCCATCAGAATATAGACACCTCTCCCTCCAGACCAGGAAACCATCACAAGGCAGTGGGCCAGCCTCACCCCCGGGGGCAGATTCTGTAAGAGGAGCTACAGCCTTGCAGTCTGTGGAAAAGAGACCCAACCACAGTAAATCAAACAGAATGAAAAGACAGAGAGACATGCAGCAGATGAAAGAGTTTGGGAAAAATCCTCCAGACCAAATAAATGAGGAAACAGGCAGTCTACCTGAAAAAGAATTCAGAGTGATGCTGATAAAGATGATACAAAAAAAAGAAAAGATGATCCAAAACCTCAGAAATAAAATGGAGTCACAGATATGGAAGTCACAGAATGGAAGCATGGATTCAGAAGATACAAGAAGTATTTAACAAGGACCTGGAAGAAATAAAGAACAATCAATAATGAACAAAATAATATCTGAAATAAAAAATACACACAAGGGAACCAATAGCAGAATAACTGAGGCAGAAGAATGGATAAGTGAGCTGGAAGATAAAATGGTAGAAATAACCTGAAGCAGGGCAGATTAAAGAAAAAAGAATGGAAAGAAATGAGGGCAGTCTCAGAGGCCTCTGGAACAAACATTAAACACACCAACATGCAAATTATAGTGGTCCCAGGGGAAGAAGAGAAAAAGAAAGAGCATGAGAAAATATTTGACGAGATTATAGTTGAAAACACCCCTAACATTGGAAAGAAAATAGCCACCCAAATTCAGGAAGCCCAGACAGTCCCATACAAGATAAAACCAAAGAGAATCATGCCAAGACACATATTAATCAAACTAACAAAAATAAACACAAAGAAAAAAAATATTAACAGCAGCAAGGGAAAAAGAAACAAATAATATACAAGGAAATCCCCATAAGGTTAACAGCTGGTCTTTCAGCAGAAACTCTGCAGGCCATAAGGGAGTGGCAGGATATACTTAAAGTGATGAAGGGAAAAACCTACAACCATCTCATGCCGGTCAGAATGGCTGCTATCAAAAAGTCTACAAACAATAGATGCTGGAGAGGGTGCAGAGAAAAGGGAACCCTCTTACACTGTTGGTGGGAATGCAAACTAGTACAGCCACTATGGAGAGCAGCGTGGAGATTCCTTAAAAAACTGGAACTAGAACTGCCATATGACCCAGCAATCCCACTGCTGGGCATACACACCGAGGAAACCAGAATTGAAAGAGACACGTGTACCCCAATGCTCAATGCACCACTGTTTACAATAGCCAGGATATGGAGGCAACCTAGATGTCCATCAGCAGATGAGTGGATAAGAAAGCTGTGGTACCTATACACAATGGAATATTACTCGGCCATTAAAAATGCTTTTGAATCAGTTCTAATGAGGTGGATGAAACTGGAGCCTATTATACAGAGTGAAGTAAGTCAGAAAGAACACCACCAATACAGTATACTAACACATATATATGGAATTTAGAAAAATGGTAACAATGACCCTATATGTGAGACAGCAAAAGAGACACAGATGTAAAAAACAGACTTTTGGACTCTGTGGGAGAAGGCAAGTGTGGGATGATTTGAGGGAACAGCATTGAAACATGTATATTATCATATGTGAATCAGATTGCCAGTCCAGGTTCGATGCATGAGACAGGGTGCTCAGGGCTGGTGCGCTGGGATAACCCTGAGGGATGGGATGGGGAGGTAGGTGGAAGGGGGGTTCAGGATGGGGAACACACGTACACCCATGGCTGATTCATGTCAATGTATGGCACAAACCACTACAATACTGTAAAGTAATTAGCCTCCAATTAAAATAAATTAATTAATTTAAAAGACTAAAAAAATAAAAGATTACTCTACCCGAAAAAATGTCATTCAGATTCGAAAGAGAAATCAAAAGCTTTACAGATAAGCCAAAGTTAAGAGAATTCAGCACCATCCAACCAGTTATAAAACAAAAGCTAAAGGAATTTCTCTAGATAGGAAACACAAAAGAAAGAACAGACCAACAAAAACCCAAATCAACAAAGTAAATGGGAATAAGATCATACCTGTCAATAATTACCTTAAATGTAAATGGATTAAATATTTCAACCAAAAGACACAGGCTCGCTGAATGGATACAAAAACCAGACCCTGTGTATGCTGTTTATAAGAGACGCATCTTAGGCCAAGGGACACATACAGACTGAAAGTGAGGGGCTGGAAAAAGACATTCCTTGCAAATGGAAATTAAAGCAAAAGTAGCAATACACATATCAGATAACACAGACTTTAAAATAAAAACCATTACAAGATACAAAGAAGAACACATAATGATCAAGGGATCAATCCAAGAAGATTTAACAATTATAAATATATATGTACCCTACATAAGAGCACCTCAAAGCAAATGCTAACAACCATAGGAGAAGTCAACAGTAACACAATAATAGTGGGAAACTTTAACACTCCACTCACACCAATGGACAGATCATCTGGAGAGAAAATAAGTAAGCACAAGTCTTAAATGGACAAAACAGACCTAATGATAACTATAGGACATTACATCCAAAAACAGCAAAAGACATTTTTTTCTCAAGTACACATGGAACATTCTTCAGTGTAGATCACATCTTGGGTCACAAATTAAGCCTTGGTAAACTTAAGGAAACTGTAGTTTTATCAATCATTTTTTTTTCTGACCTCAAGGCTGTAGGATTTGATATCAATTACAGGAAAAATAAAACTGTAAAAAACACAAACACATGGAGGCTAAACAATATGCTTCTAAACAGCCCAGGGGTTGCTGAAGCAACCAAGCCCAGTTCAGTTCAGTAGCTCAGTTGTGTCCAACTCTGCGACCTCATGAGCTGCAGCATGCCAGCCCTCCCTGTCCATCACCAACTCCCAGAGCCTACTCAAACTCATGTCCATCATGTCGGTGATGCCATCCAACCATCTCATCCTCTGTCATCCCCTTCTCCTCCCACCTTCAACCTTTCCCAGCATCAGGGTCTTTTCCAGTGAGTTGGTTTTTTGCATCAGATGGCCAAAGTACTGGAGTTTCAGCTTCAACATGAGTCCTTCCAATGAATATTCAGGACTGAATTCAAAGAGGAAGTAAAAAAAAAATACCTAGAAACAAATGATAATGAAAACATGACAATTCAAAACCTGCAGGATGCAGTAAAAGCAGTGCTAAGAGGGAAGTTTATAGCAGTACCGTCTAGCTCAAAAAGCAAACAAACTGGAAAAATGTCAAATAAAGAACCTAATCTCATACCTAAAGCTATTAGGAAAAGAAGAACAAAAAGCTCCAAAGTTAGTAGAAGGAAAGATATCCTAAAGATCAGAACAGAAATGAAATGAAGGAGACAATAGCAAAGATCAAATAAATAAATAAATAAAAGCTGGTTCTTTGAGAAGATACACAAAATTGACAAGCCATTAGCCAGACTGATCAAGAAGAAAGAAGACTCAAATCAATAAAATTAGAAATGAAAAAGGAGAAGTTACATCAGACAACACAGAAATACAAATCATCACAAGAGACTACTATGAGTAACTATATATGCCCATAAAATGGACAACCTGGAAGGAATGGACAAATTCCTAGAAAAGCACAACTTTTCAAGACCGAACCAGGAAGAATTAGAAAGAGATAAATCACAAGCACTGAAATTGAAACTGTGAACAAAATCTTCCACAAAGACCCAGGACTAGAGGGCTTCACAGGCAAATAGCATCAAACATTTAGAGAAGAGCTAACACCCATCCTACTCAAACTGTTTCAAAACATTGCAGGAGGAGGAAAACCCCCAAACTCAGTCTATGAGGCCACCATCACCCTGATACCAAATCCAGACAAAGACACCACACACACACACACACACACACAAAGAAAAGCGTAGGCCAATATCACTGATGAACATAAATGCTAAAATCCTTAATTCTAGCAAACAGAACTGAACAACACATTAAAAGAATGACACACCATGATTAAGTGGGGTTTATCCTAGGGATGCCAAGATTCTTCTAAATAAGCAAATCAATCAATGAGATACACCATATTAACAAATCAAAAGGTAAAATCCGTATGATCATTCAACATTTGTAGAGAAAGCTTTCAACAAAATTCAACACCCATTTACAGTACATATATACAAAAAAAAATCTCTCCAGAAAATCAGCACAGAAGGAACATACCTCAACATAATAAAAACCATATAAGACAAACCCTCAGCAAACCTTATTCTCAATGGTGAAAAAATGAAAGCATTTCTTCTAAGATTAGGAACAAGACAAGGGTGCCCACTCTCACCACTATTATTCAATACAGATCTGGAAGTCCTAGCCATGACAAACAGAGCAGAAAAAGAAAAGAAATCCAGATTGTAAACGAAGAAGTAAAACTCTCACTGTTTGCAGATGACATATATTATACATAGAATACCCTAAAAATGCCACCCAAAATCTACTAGAGCATATCAATATATTTAGCAAAGTCACAGGATATAAAATATGCAGAAATCTCTTGCATTCCTATATAGTAACAATGGAAAATTAGAAAAATTAAGGAAATAATCCCATTCATCATTGCAATGAAATAATAAAATATCTAGGAATAAACCTACCTCAAGAAACAAAAGTTTTCTGAATTCAGGAAACTATAAGAAACTGATGAAATCAAAGACAACACAAACAGATGGAGACGTATATACCATGTTCTTGGATCAGTTCAGTTTAGTCACTCAGTGATATCCGACTCTTTGTGACCCCATGGACTGCAGCATGCCAGGCTTCCTTGTCTGTCACCAATTCCCGGAGCTAGAAGAATCAGTATTGTCAAAATGTCTATACAACTCAAGGCAATCTACAGATTCAATGTAATCTTTACTAAATTACCAGTGGCACTTTTCACAGAAACAGAGCAAAGATCACAATTTGTATGGAAACACAAAATATCCCAAATAGCTAAAGTAATCCTGAGAAAGAGAATGGAGCTGGAGGAAATCAACCTCCCTGACTTCAGACTATACTACAAAGCCACAATCATTAAGACAGTATAGTACTGTCCACAGACCAATGGAACAAGATAGAAAGCCCAGAGATAAACCCACACACCTAGGGGCACCTCATCTTCAACAAAGGAGGCAAAAATATACAATGGAGAAAAGACATCCTCTTCAGTAAGTGGTGCTAGAAAAACCGGACAGCTATATGTAGAAGAGTGAGATTACAATACTTCCTAAACCCATACACAAAAATAAACTCAAAAGGGATTAAAGACGTAAATGTAAGGCCAGAAACTATAAAGTTTTTAGAAGAAAACATACACTGTACACTGTTTGACATAAATGACAGAAAGATTCTCTTTGAGCCACTTCTGAGATTAATGGAAATAAAAATAAAAATAAATGGGGCCAAATAAAACTTAAAACCTTTTGCACAGAAAAGGAATCTATAAACTAGATGAAAAGACAACCCTCAGAATGGAAGAAAATACTTGCAAACAATGTGACTTTGAAGGGATTAATTTCCAAAATATATCAACAGCTCATATAGCTTAATATAAAAAATAATCCAACCAAAAAATGGGCAGAAGGCCTAAATAGACATTTCTCCGAAGAAGACATACAGATAGCCAATTAACACGTGGAAAGGTGCTCAACATCAGTCACAATTAGAGAAATGCAAATGGAAACTACAATGAGGGATCACTTCATACCAGTCAGAATAGCCATCATCAAAAAACTTACAAACAGTAAAAGCTGGAGAGGATGTGAAGAAAAGCGAACCCTCCTGCACTGATAGTGGAAATGTAAACTGATACAACCAATATGGAAAATAGTATGGAGATTCTTTACAAAACTAGGTAAAAATCAACCATATTATCCAACAATCCCACCACTAGGCATACACCTGAGAAAACCACAATTGTAAAATACACATGTATCCCAATATTCACTGCTGCAATATTTACAATAGCCAGGACTTGGCTGCAACCTAGATGTTCATCTAGGATGAATGATAAATGAATGGATAAAGAAATGTGGTACATATGTATAATGAAATATTACTCAGCCATAAAAAGGAATGAACTTGAGTCAGTTGTAATTAACCTAGAGTCTCCTCTATAGACTGAAATAAGTCAGAAAGAGAAAAACAAGAATTTCACATTAACACATACATATGGAATCTTGAAAAAATGATACTGATAAAAGTAGCAGAGAATGGACTGTGGATACAGCAAGGAAAGAAAAGGGTAGGATGAACTGAGAAAGCAGCATGGAGATACGTGCATTATCGTGTGTGAGATAGTGGGAAGTTGCTATATAACACAGGGAGCCCAGCCCGGTGCTCTGTGATGACCCACTGGGGTAGAATTGGGGACGGGGAGGACGGCACCTGAGAGAGAGTATATATGTATATAATTATGACTGATTCAACACTTCGGTATGGCAGAAACCAACATAACATTGCAAAGCAATTTTCCACCAATTAAAAAATTAATAAATACTGACATCATGAAAAAATAAGTAAAAGATGCATAGATTGAAAGGAAAGAAGTAAAAGTGCCTTTATTTTTAGATGACTTAAATTATGTACTCAGAAATGTTAAGAAGCCTATATAAAAAAAGGCCACAGACAAAAAAAGCCAGCTCTAATATGTGAATTTAGTAATATCACAGATACACAGTCAAAATATAAAATTAACTTGAACTTCTAAATATGAATGTCTGGAAAATGAAATTTAACACTCATATAATGCTATAATATAAAAAACAAATTATATATACATTTATGGTTAAATTTAACAAAAGTCATTCAAAGAAAAAGTTAGGGTATCTGTGTAAATAAAAAATAAAATATTCTTGGACTTGAAAACTCAAAATTTAACATATATATTCTTTTCAGATTAATGTAGAATGAGAATCAACAATTCTTTTATTCTGAAGAGGAATAACAAATATTTTAACCTCTACAAGCCATATGATCTCTGTCACAATTATTCAACATACCATAGCATGTGTTAGCACAGAAACATGGAATGTGTATGTGAATGAGCACAGTCTTTTTTTGATAAAAGTTTAATTATAAAAACCGTGGTCAAATTTGACTTTGGAGTACTGCTTGTCAATACTTGATCAATTAAAAAATCTATTAATAGGTCTTGGAATAGATTTTGACAATATGATGGTAGAATTTTATTTAAAATCCAAATGACCTACAAGAATCAAGTGATCTTGAAAATAAGGACAAAACTGAGACCTAAAAGGATCTGGCTTCCATACATGATTATAGATATCATAATAAAGATAGTATGGTTTTAGAAAAGAATAAACACATAGATTAATATAAAACAAGTGTGAAGCCATATACCAACACATAAACAGTTAATTTTCAATGAGATTGCCAAAGAAATTCACTAAGGAAAAAATAATCCCTTGATAAATGGGTACTGAGACAATTATATATTTACCTAGTTTTAAAAATTAAAAATGTGATAAAAAGCTTTGACCTCTATTGTATACCATACATAAAAGTTAATTGGAAATGAATCAGTGCTAAATATAAAACCATAACTTGAAAACTTCTATAAAAAAGACAGAAAGTAGCTTTGTAAATTTGGGATAAAGTTTCCATAAAAATGCCACATGAGAAAAAAAAGTTTCAGAAGATACTGATAAATTTTACTTTATCAAAATTAAAAATTTCTGATAAAAATCCATCATTAAATATTTAAGCAATTCAGACTACCAAGAAAATACCTATAATATACATATTAAATAGGAACTTGATTCTAGAGTATATAACTCTTCAAATTCAATAATAAAAATAAACAATCTAATATAACATGGGTAAAGCCTTAAACAGAAGTGTCATGAATAAACATATATATAATCAATAAGCATAAAACTTGCTCAACACTATTAATCACTTGGGAAATGCAAAAAGGCAATGGCACCCCACTCCAGTACTCTTGCCTGGAAAATCCCATGGACGGAGGAGCCTGGTAGGCTATAGTCCATGGGGTTGCTAAGAGTCAGACGCGACTGAGCGACTTCACTTTCACTTTCCACTTTCATGCATTGGAGAAGGAAATGGCAACCCACTCCAATGTTCTTGCCTGGAGAATCCCAGAGATGGGAGCCTGGTGGGCTGCCGTCTATGGGGTCACACAGGGTCGGACACGACTGAAGTGACTTAGCAGCAGCAGCAACAAATCACTATAGTGGCTAAGAAGAAAAAGATTAACACCATCAAATGTTACATAGAATGTGGAGAAATTGGTCTTATACATGGTTTGGGGGAATGTAAAATTTGCAAGCACTTTGGAAAACTGTTAGGCAGTATCTTAAAATATGGTAAGAACCTTTACGTATTACTCCAATTTTACTCCAGTAATATGAAAATACATGTCTTCAAAAAGCCTGTGTAGCAGTATTTAAACAAAGTTAGTTCATGATAGTAAGAACTGGATACAGTCCAAGCGTCCATCAATAGGACAATGGAAAAAGTTTTTGATCATTGTATAATTTAAAAATTTAGAAAGATAATAATAACCCTATATGCAAGACAGCAAGAGAGATACAGATGTATAGAACAATCTTTTGAACTCTGTGGGAGAAGGTGAAGATGGGATGATCTGAGAGAATAGCATTGAAACATGTATATTATCATATGTGAAACAGATCACCAGTCCAGGTTCAATGCATGAAACAGGGTGCTCAGAGCTGGTGCACTGGGATGACCCAGAGGGATGGGATGGGGAGGGCAGTGGGAGGGGGGTTCAGAATGGGTAACACATATAAACCCACAGCTGATTCATGTCAATGTATGGCAAAAAGGCAGTATAATATTGTAATTAGCCTCCAATTAAAATAAATAAAATTTTAAAGATAAAATAAAAAATAAAAAAGATTAAAAATTGCCAACTAATGATATATGCAAATACATGAATAAATATAAAACAAATTAAGTTGAGAAAAATTCAATTACAAAACAGTATACACCCTATGATTCCCTTCATATGAAGTTCTAGAAAAGGAAATAAATAAAAATAACCTACAATGCTAGCAATCAGATTTGATTGCTTTTAGAGCAGGGAAGAATAAACTGGAAAAGGGCATGAGGAATCTTTCTTGAGTAATGACAATGTTCTATGTTTTTAAAGTTATGTGAATCTCACTGAGTAAATCCATTGTCAAAACTAACCAATCGGTACATCTAAAATCTGTGCAACTCAAATATGCATATATTACAGCTCAAAATATCAATAACCTCAGATATGCAGATAATACCACCCTTATGGCAGAAAGTGAAGAAGAAATAAAGGGCCTCTTGATGAAAGTGAAAGAGGAGGGTGAAAAAGTTGGCTTAAAGCTCAACATTCAGAAAACAAAGATCATGGCATCCAGTCCCAACACTTCATGGCAAATAGATGGGGAAACAGTGGAAACAGGGGCTGACTTTATTTTTCTGGGCTCCAAAATCACTGCAGATGGTGATTGCAGCCATGAAATTAATAGACACTTACTCCATGGAAGGAAAGTTATGACCAACCTAGATAGCATATTCAAAAGCAGAGACATCACTTTGTCAACAAAAGTCCATCTAGTCAAGGCTACGGTTTTTCCAGTGGTCATGTATGGATGTGAGAGTTGGACTGTGAAGAAAGCTGAGTGCTGAAGAATTGATGCTTATGAATTGTGGTGTTGGAGAAGACTCTTGAGAGTCCCCTGGACTGCAAGGAGATCCAACTAGTCCATCCTAAAGGAGATCAGTCCTGAGTGTTCATTGGAAGGACTGATGTTGAAGCTGAAACTCCAATACTTTGGCCACCTGATGCAGAGGTGGCTCATCTGAAAAGACCCTGAAGCTTGGAAAGATTGAGGGCAGGAGGAGAAGGGGACGACAGAGGATGCGATGGCTGGATGGCATCACTGACTCAATGGACATGGGTTTGGGTGAACTCCAGGAGTTGGTGAAGGACAGGGAGGCCTTGCGTGCTCCGGTTCATGGGGTTGCAAAGAGTCGGACACAACTGTGCGACTGAACTGAACTGAACAGCTCAAAAAAATCCAAAAAATAGGAACCAAGTTGATTTTTAAGAAGGATATTAATAAGATTAACAAAAACAAAGAAAAAAGTAAGAAAAAATAATTTAAGGTTCTTATTCTCATTTTCTCCTGCACACACACACATATACCATACACATCTCTATACACATATGTAAATAAAACCTTTGGCAATAATTTTTGTGGTGCTTCCTAATTTATCTATAACTCAGAACCTTAACAACAGATGAAGTTAATAATTTCAGACTTCTGGCCTCAAATGAAAATGATTATAATAGCCATTAACCCACTTGCTAAATAATATATACTATACTCTTCTTAGTAAAATTGCTTAAGATATCAAATGATACAGCTAAAATTGTTGAATGCTTGAAGAAAGAAAATAAGGAAACAATTTAACTTGCAGTGAAAGAAAGTGTTATACAGATTTATAGATTACAACTCTATGGGACAATAAGAAGGTTATTGGTAGCACATAAATATAAATATTGAATACTTTCTTACATAGAATTAGTAGCACTGTCCTTTTCCACATAAATCAAACATTATCAAACTCTGCTAAACCATTACTACAATAAATAATTGTTTTCACAACTGTTCTCTTATTCCTTTCTCCACTTCCAAGGGAAATTCTTATAATAGCCAAATCGGCCTAGTCATCAGAGTCAAACACAGTTCCTAGCTAAACATAGGAGTTTTGAATTTAGTTAAAATAAAATGTAAGGGGAAATTAGTCATTCCTGAATCCAAGGTACAAAAGAACAAGGTTTTTTTTTTAAAGAATCTAATATAAAGATATGAACCAAACAGCAAAAGCCATGTGAGGAGGATTTAGAGATCATAGTGGTTTAGAAAAACCCTGAAGAACTCTGTAGCAGCCAATAAAAAATTTGATCTGCAGAGTTGTATATAATTTTAATAGCTCAAATAATAATATTAACCTTTAATGTGAAAATGTTTATATAAACACAATTTGAAATACAGTTATTGACTTGAATATCTATCTATACAGATGTCTAATACTGCTAGTGAATGCATGAACACTCCTGAGATTGCATTTAGTCAACTCTCTGAGGACTCAACCATACTCACTATGTTCTTGAATATAGAGTGACAGACAGACCACCATGTCTTACGGTGGAGCCACGGTACACTGATTTGTAAATGGCTTTAAATAGCAATGGGGCAGCTCTGGACATTTACCTACAAGTTTCAACTAAGGATAGACATTTCACAAGACAAATAGAATTGCCTCTTAAATTCTTACCACATCTGCATTTTTCTATTCTTAACAGAAATATCAGTATTTGCAGCAGAGACTACACATTTCCAAATTTTGACATTAATTAGTCTGAAGATATTTCTTCATTGACAGTTGTGAATGTTTTGGTAAACCATGAAATTAAACTTCATGAATATAAAGCAGTAGAAAAAATTTTCTTTTCCATAGAATTAATGAATTTTATAATTTTAAAAAGTTTTGTTAATAATTGTAGCTCTCCATATATCAAATTTTTACTGAATAGCATTTTATAACTTAAAAACTCAGGTCAAGAACTGTGTTTTTATTTTTGTCTAACAGATATACACATACTGTATGTTATATACAATGACAATCTCTGAAAAAGTCAATATAGAACCCAAGGGCTATACATTTTCGTTTCTAAATCAGAAGACAAGTGCCCAAGCACAGAGACAAATAAAATTTAAGACTAGTCTCTGTAAGAGCCATTTTTACAAAAGCAAACAAAAATTCATCTGGGCAAAAGAAGTGAAAATTATTACCATGTATTTGACAGTTAAATTGAAAATTTTATATTTGGTCTTTAATTCATGCACATGTAGTAACAGAAAAAAAAACAACAACTACTAAATTTCTGACTCTCAAGAGTCTTCTTCAACACCACAGTTCAAAAGCATCAATTCTTTGGCACTCAGCTTTCTTTAAGTCCAACTCTCACGTCCATACATGACTACTGGAAAAACCACAGCTTTGTTGGCAAAGTGATGTTTCTGCTTTTTAATATGCTGTCTAGGTTGGCTATAGCTTTTCTTCCAAGAAGGAAGCATCTTTTAATCTCACGGACCCTATGCCATGATCTTTGTTTTCTGAATGCTGAGCTTTAAGCCAACTTTTTCACTCTCCTCTTTCACTTTTGTCAGGAGGCTCTTTAGTTCTTCTTCGCTTTCTGCCAGAAGGGTAGTATCATCTGCATATCTCAGGTTATTGCTATTTCTCCCAAAAACGCTGATTCCAGCTTGTGCTTCGTCCAGCCTGGCATTTCGCATGATGTACCCTGCATATAAGTTAAATAAGCAGGGTGACAATTTGGAACCAATTTTCCTGATTTGGAACCAGTCTGTTGTTCCATGTCCAGTTCTAACTGTTGCTCCTTGACCTGGATATAGATTTCTCAGGAGGCAGGTCAGGTGGTCTGATATTCCCAGCTCTTGAAGAATTTGCCAGTTTGTTGTGATCCATATAGTCAAAGGCTTTGGCATAGTCAATAAAGCAGAAATAGATGTTTTTCTGGAACTCTCTTGCTTTTTCAATGATCCAGCGGATGTTGGCAATTTGATCTCTGGTTTTTCTGCCTTTTTAAAATCCAGCTTGAACATCTGGAATTTCACAGTTCACATACTGTTGAAGACTGGCTTGGATAATTTTGAGCATTATTTTGCTAGTGTGTGAGATGAGTGCAATTATACAGTAGTTTGACCATGTGGATCACAACAAACAGTGGAAAATTCTTAAAGAGATGGGAATACCAGAGTACCTTACCTGACTCCTAAGAAACCTGTATGCAGGTCACGAAGCAACAGTTAGAACCAGACATAGTACAACAGACTGATTCAAAATTAGGAAAGGAGTATGTAGAGGCTGTGTATTGTCACCCTGCTTATTCAACTCATATGCAGAGTACATCATGCAAAATGCCAGGCTAGGTGAAACACAAGGTGGAATCAAGATTGCTGACAACCTCAGATATGCAGATGGTACTTTCTAATGGCTGAAAATGAAGAGGAACGAAAGAAAGAGTCTCTTGATGAAAAGAAGAGAGTGAAAACTGGCTTAAAACTCAATATTCAAAAAACTAAATTCATGGCATATGGTCCCATAACTTCATAGCAAATAGATGGGGAAAAAATTGGAAACAGTGACAGACTATTTTCTTGCACTCCATGATCACTGTGGATGTGACTGCAGCCATGAAATTAAAAGATGCTTGTTCCTTGGAAGAAATGCTGTGACAATCCTAGACAGTATACTAAAAAGCAGAGACATCACTTTGGCAACAAAGGTCCCTTTAGTCAAAACTATGGTTTTTCCAGTAGTCGTGTATGGATGTGAGAGTTGTATTATAAATAAGGCTGAGTGCTGAAGAATTTCAATTTGTGGTGTTGGAGAAGATTCTTGAGTGTCCCTTGGACTGCAAGGAGATCAAACCAGTCAAACCTAAAAGAAATCAACCCTGAATATTCATTGGAAGGACTGATGGTGAAACTGAAGCTCCAGTACTTTGGCCACCTGATGAGAAGAGCTGACTCATGGAAAAGACCCTGATACTGGGAAAGACTGAAGGCACAAAGAGAAAGGGATGATAGAGATGGCTGAATGACATCACTGATTCAATGGACATGAGTTTGAGGAAACTCTGAGAGATAGTGAAGAACAGGGAAGCCTGGCATGCTGCAGTCCATGTGGCTGTAAAGAGCCAGATATGACTGAGCAACTGAATGACAGTATGATGAAATATACTAGGAGTAATATTGTCTTTCCAAGGTACAATTATTTCCACAAAGCTCAATTTTCTAGACTTTTAAACTCTGAGGACAAAATATTACATTTTGTCTAATTCAACATTTTTTATAAGGACCAGATGCCATGAGCATTAAAGCATTTCTTGAATAATAAGAACTACAAAAAACATAAAATATCAGAGATAATAGTTCTAATGCTTCCCTTTCTCTTATCCTAGACTACACAACTTATTTTCTTTTGCAAAACTAACCTCAAAATCTCAGTGACTTACAAAAATACCATTTATTTTTAACTTCTTATGTGATGTTGGCAAGATGATTGTACCTCAGACAAACTGGTTCAATTTTTCTGGTTCTCCTGGGTTTTTCGGTTTATAGAATACTTGAATTGGGATGTCCAAATGAAAATACTCTCTGGAAAGTACATCAATCCATTTAGGTTATCTTTACAATGAATTTTATAACCATGCCTCCTTTAATGTTTTCTTTGTTCCAAGAAGATAACTTAAGTGGCAAAAATGTTACTCATTTCACTTTTCAACCTTATCTGTTTGTATAAAAGAGTCACAACACTCCATGGTGAAAGTTCTAGAATATCTGTTTTTCTATCAGTTATACCCTGATTACAAACAGCTACATGACTTTCTGAATTAAACTTCTTGTAGTCATCAATAATATGAAAAAATAAATGACTTGCTG
This sequence comes from Bison bison bison, assembly GCF_000754665.1. Lineage (NCBI taxonomy): Eukaryota > Metazoa > Chordata > Mammalia > Artiodactyla > Bovidae > Bison > Bison bison. The sequence continues at coordinate 10,373,142 of NW_011494832.1, read as the reverse complement.
TAGCAACATTCTGTCTCAAAACTTCTTCTCCAAAAGTAAATTCACTAGGTATATTTTCTGTATCTATTTTAACTCAGCTGATAGTTTTATTTTGCCAAAGCAAAACATGAATCACAACTTTTCCAGTCCCTTGTAACAATAAAATTTATAAGCCCCTAGTCAGTCCACCGAAGGAAAAAAAGATTATAAGAGAATACACAAATTACAAGTATCAGTAGTTAGAGAGTGACCTGAGCTCTACTGAGCTCATGGCCATTGGGGCTAGTGCACTGGGATGACCCAGAGGGATGGTATGGGGAGGGAGGAGGGAGGAGGGTTCAGGATGGGGAACACATGTATACCTGTGGCGGATTCATTTTGATATTTGGCAAAACTAATATAATTATGTAAAGTTTAAAAATAAAATAAAATATAAAAAAAAAATAAATAAAAAGCAGAGACAACACTTTGCCAACAACAACAACAACAAAAAAGGTTAAGAAGGGAATATTATTTTGTTCACAAATTTGATAATTTAGATGAAATAAAGCATTCTATGAAAGGCATAATCTAAAGAAACACACAAAAGGAGATAAAGATAACCTGAGTAGGTCTTCAGCTATTAAAATAACTGTCAATAATAACCTTTCAAAACAAAAAGACCCAGTTTCAGAGGATTTCACTGGTGAATTCTACCAGCTTAATACTAAGTGAAAGAAGCCCATCTGAAAAGATAGTGTACTGTATGATTCCAAGTAAATGACATTCTGGAAAAGACAAATCTATGAATATGGTAAAAATATCAGTGGTTGCTGGGGACCAGAGGGTGGGCAGGGCATGAGAGATGAATAAGTGGAACACAGAGAATTTTAAGGCAGTGAAACTATTCTATATAATACTGTAATGGTATATACATAATACACATTTATCCAAGCTTACAGAACTATAACACACAGAGTGAACCCTAATGTAAACTTTGTACCTTGGGAAATAATATCATGTCAATAATGACTCATCAATTTTAACAAGTGCATCAAATGAAAGCAAGATGTGAATAATGGGGGAAACTATAGGGAGGGGAAAAAGGTATATAGGAATCCTCTAGTTTCTGTTTAATTTTTCTGTAAATCCCAAAGTATTCCAAAACAGTCTATTAATTTAAAAATGTTCTAGTTCTGAAAGTAAGGAGTTTCGAAGACCTCACTCTGTCCAAATGACAAAACAAAAAAATTAACACTGAAAATTCAATGACCGTTTTTGGATCTGTACGAGAGGAGAAGACACTGGGCAAACAAACTGCTACCCCCAAGACTGAAGAGAGACTGGTGAATACAGGGAGTCATGTCTTTCCAGAGCAGAGACTAGCAGAAAACACCAGGGAGGGCCAGGATAGGAAACCCTGAACTGTAACTGACGTACTGCTGGAGATGAAGAGAGCTGTGCAGACGGCTCTGAGCGTCAAAAATTCCAGATAGAGCCAGTCATGGGAAGTTCCCCACAAAATGTACCTCCAGGAACTTGGCAAGGTTCCCATAGTATATGGAGAAACTCTCTTTGTGTTTCCAGTAGGGGGAGAGAAAAGGAATCATTTTGAAATTGGCAAATATTGCTAATTATTAATGATGATTACTCAGTACAAATTAGAGCTCATTATACTATTCCTTCTACTATATTGAATGTCTGGAAATTCTCAAAATAATAAAAACTAAGATAGAACATTAAAACAAAAGAAAAGGCAAAAGAAAGGAAGAAAAGAAAATACTAACTACAGCACAGGGCTTCAAGGCCTGCGCTCAGGGGCAGCTGGTTAACCAGAGCCTAACCTTTTGGAATATTACCAAAGTCAGCTGACCTGGAGAATAAGAAATACCCAACTCCATCCAGCTCTTACTTTCCATGTAGGAAAAGGGAAATTCCCATATAGAGTCCACTCCAGCTATCCTGCTCCACCTAAGAGGGGAGAGTAAAAACAGAGAAATGCTTGTGAAGTTCACAGTTCACAGGCACAGGTTAACTAAAAGATTAAGTGACTAACTTGCAGACTCTGAGACTTAATCATAAAAGTACAGAATGCTTCCCCTCCCTCCATATCCCCACACTACTAAAGGTCCTAATTCAGCTATTCCTTTCACTGGACACATTAAGTACGGCTCTCAAGGGAAAAACTACAAGGCACACCAAAGGGCAAAAAAATACAATTTGAAAAGACCCAGTAAGCATCAGAACCAGGCATGGCAGGAGTGATGGAACGGCCAGATCAGGCATTTAAAACAACTATGATCAATATGCTAAAGATAAAGCAGGCAGCATGAGAAAACAAACACACAAGGTAAACAGGGAGATGGAAATCCTAAGGTGAAACAGAGGAATGCTGGAGTTAAAACACCTGTAACTGAAATTATGTCTTTGATGGGCTTGTTAGCTTGTTAGTAGACTGAGTCTGGATATGGTGAAAGACAGGATCTCCGTTTGAGGGTATACCAATAGAAGCCTTCAAAAATTTTCAAAATATAATATAATCATCAGTAATGTCATCAATGTAGCTCAGGTTTGTCTACCAATGGATTCTTTAATTTTCAAAACTTTAATGAAAAGCTTTATTCCATATATACATTAAAAAGGAAGCTCTGTTGGTTTGTATCTTAAAGAGTACTTAGGAAACAAAATCGGAGAAGGCAATGACACCCCACTCCAGTACTCTTGCCTGGAAAATCCCATGGACAGAGGGGCCTGGTGGGCTGCAGTCCATGGGGTTGCTAAGAGTCAGACACGACTGAGCGACTTCTCTTTCACTTTTCACTTTCATGCATTGGAGAAGGAAATGGCAACTCACTCCAGTGTTCTTACCTAGAGAATCCCAGGGACGGGGGAGCCTGGTGGGCTGCCGTCTATGGGGTCGCACAGAGTCGGACATGACTGAAGCGACTTAGCAGTAGCAGCAGCAGCAGGAAACAAAATCAGGGAGCCAGATGAAACCAACATTTAAGATATAAATTTGTTAACTTCTAAGATTTTTATTTGTTTTACTGAAAGTGAATGCTGAGATACAACAGATTAAAATTTTAAAGAATTTGTTTTAAAGATTAAGAAATGCAATTAAAAATTAAAAAAGAAAACAGAAACCATTGGTAAATGGTGTTTAATGTAAAATAACTTTATACTTTAAAACGATGGAATGCTAGACAGTCATAAGAAGAATATATGTTTTTCTGTGGGCAGATAGATGCTAATTTCCTGGTTATTTTCAGAAAGATGGAAGAATCTGGGGAAAAAAAAAGGCTGGAGTTTGCAAGAGACATTTTGAAGCTGGGAAGAGATACTTACAGTGAATTATACAGCTGAAAAGTTAAAAAATAACTGAAAGAAATTTTCATGGGAGGATTAAAATGTAGGTATATTAAAAACATCCAGTTAAAGGAAGAGACTATTAGAATGAATTGAGAGAAAATAAAACTGTCATATAGTAAATCTACAAAAGATTTATTTAATGAAAATATATTTTCAAAATTCTAAAATCAAAGTGATGTGAAATTATATAACTAAAATATGGGTGGTGGGGAATTTATTAATACAATGTACAATAGAGTAGAATTAAGGCATTAAACCCTGAAATTTGATACTGAGCAATATTAATTACAAAGGCAAGTTTGAATGAATTATATGGTATAAGAATCTCAATCAAACTGTTAACAAAAATGTTTACTTTGGGATGACCACTGACCATTAAAAATTAATATTTCACAATATCCAGCCATAGGCAAGCAATGGAAAAGTCTTCTTTAATGTAGCAAACCAATTCCTTCTTTAATTCCTCTTCTATCACCTGAAGAACTGACTCAACATGGCCAACCTACTTCATTCTTCTCCTTGTTCTGTTTCTCATTACATTCTTATTTTTCTGTTGGTCAACTTTTTTCTTGTGAATAGCTCAATCCTTTTTCTCATAATTAAAGCAAATGCATGGCAGATGTGGTCAGTGGAGGGTCATTTTTTATCTACCACTCTCTGACGCTGAGGTAGAAATAAGGGGCTCAAGCAAAAGGAACTGCCTTTATCACAAGATGTATAATTATTTGGAACAGAGACATCATTGTGATTGGCTTGTTGCTTGTCATCATAAAATTAATCTCAGTTTGGTTGCACAAGCAACATATCAAGGGCTTCAGGAATATTCCATTGTTTATAGAAGGTAAGAAAGTCAAACAGCCTTTTCTGTAATAAACTTGATCTATTCATACCATCACTCCTTTCATATGGTTTAGTCTTATTCAGTTATGTCTACCATGAAATAGTCTTCTGACCATTTAATTAAAGAATCTAAGATAGCAGATAGCTACAACGGTGTGATCACTCAAGTAGAGCCAGACATCTTGGACTGTTAAGTCAAGTGGACCTTAGGAAGCATTCCTACGAACAAAGCTAGTGAAGATGATGGAATTCCAGCTGAGCTACTGCAAATCCTAAAAGATGATGCTATGAAAGTGCTGCACTTAGTATGCCAGCAAATTTGGAATATTCCGCAGTGGCCACAGGACTGGAAAAGGTCAGGTTTCATTTTAGTCCCAAAGAAGGGCAATGCCAAAGAATGTTCAAATTATCATACAATTGCACTCATTTCACATGCTAGCAAAGTAATGCTCAAAATTCTCCAAGCTAGCCTTCAATAGTACATGAACCAAGAAATCCCAGATGTTCAAGCTGGATTTGGAAGTCAGAGGAACCAGAGATAAAATTGCCAACATCTGTTGGATCATAGAAAAAGCAAGAGAGTTCCACAAAAACATCTACTTCTGCTTCCTTGACTACACTAAAGTTTTTGATGGTGTGGATCACAACAAACTGAAGAAAATTCCTAAAGAGACAGGAATACCAGACAACCTTACCTGCTTCCTGAAAAACCTTTATGCAGGTCAAGAAACAACAGTTAGAAAGGGACATGGAACAATGAACTAGTTCCACACTGGGAAAGGAATACATTAAGGCTGTATAATGTCACCCTGCTTATTCAACTTAAATGCAGAGTACATCATGAGAAATGCCAGGCTAGATGAATTACAAGCTGGAATCAAGGCTGCCAGGAGAAATATCAATAACCTCAGATATGCACATAACACCACCCTAATGGCAGAAAGTGAAGAGGAACTAAAGAGCCTCTTGATGAAGGTGAAAGAGCAGAGTGAAAAAGTTAGCTTAAAAACAAAGTTCATGGCATATGGCCCAATCACTTCATGGCAACCAGATGAGGAAACAATGGAAACAGTGACAGACTTTATTTTGGGGGGCTCCAAAATCACTGCAGATGGTGATTGCAGCCATGAAATTAAGACACTTGCTCCTTGGAAGAAAAGCTATGACCAACCTAGATAGCATATTAAAAAGCAGAGACATTACTTTGCCAACGAAGGTCCGTCTAATCAAAGCTATGGTTTTTCCAGTTGTAGTGTATGGATGTGAGAGTTGGCCCATAAAGTAGGCTGAGAACCAAAGAATTGATGCTTTTGAAGTGTGGTGTTGGAGAAGACTCTTGAGAGTCCCTTGGACTGTAAGGAGATCCAACCAGTCCATCCTAAATGAGATCAGTCCTGGGTGTTCATTGGAAGGACTGATACTGAAGCTGAAGCTCCAATACTTTGGCCACATGATGCAAAGAACTGACTCATTAGAAAAGACCTTGATGCTGGGGAAGACTGAAGGCAGAAGGAGAAGAGGGTGATAGAGGATGAGATGGTTGGATAGCATCACCAAATCAATGGACCTGAGTTTGGGCAAGCTCCAGGAGATGGTGAAGGACAGAGAGGCCTGGCGTGCTGCAGTCCACAGGGTCTCAAGGATTTGGACATGACCGAGCGACTGAAAAACAACAAAAGATAGCAAAGATTCATCAGACAGTTTCTATCATAGTATTTTTAAGGCAATGGCACTCTCCTCTGCACTCTTCATAACTTTCCATGATCACCTCTCTACTATACTGTGTGCCTAGGAGGATGGCTAGGGACTAATGGCCACACCTGAATAGAATCATAACTGAAGCTTGTGTTTTCCAAACACCCAATAGAACTTTTGGTGTACAGAAACATCCTTTTCTCTTTTTTACTCTTTTCCCTAATATTTTTGACTCCTTACTTTTTCTTACATTTTTAGAAAATTTATTCACTTTAACAATTAGGCAGCAACTAATATTCCTCACTCTTCTCCAAATTTTCCTTTCTTTATGATTTTTTTTTTTTTGCCAATACCACACGAGTTGAAATTTCTCATTCATAAATAACAAACTAGCAAAAAGCCTCTGACAAAGAGGTTTTGCTGCTTCATACTGAGAATGAGTCAGTAACTACCCTGGGATCAAAAGCCCCTCACAGATTGTTTTCTCTCCTTTATCTTACTTCATAGCCTGAGGTCTGAAAGACAATTCTATTCATGACACCAACTTTTAATATCTATAAATGATCAGGTAGTAGCAAGAGTCTTGAATTTTGGTAGATAATCAAACTCATAAGGCACAGTAGCCTTCATTCAGTACCACATTTATGAGCTTTAATAAAAGATGAATAACAGAGAACATAGCAAGCACCATGGAAGTTGAGCAGTGGTCTCTTGAAGGCCAAGAAAAGCTTCTGAGTGTTCCAGAAACTCCTCATTAATTAAGATTATGACTGAGAACTGATACTGAATTTAATAACATGGAGGTGACTGGTTACTTTCACAAGAGTCACAGTGTCATGTTGGGGTAAAAGCCTGATTAGAAGAGGTTACAGGGAGCTTGAAGAGGCATCGTAATCAACAACTGTGGTGAACAGTCTCAACGAACTTCGCTATAAACAGTAACAGAGGAATGGACAGAAACTTGAGGCAAAGGTCAGGTCAAAGGACTTTGAAATAGAAAAGTTTGCTGATGGTAATGACCCAGTAGAAAGGAAAAATAAAATATGCAGGGAAGAGAAAAGCACTGCTAGAATGATGTACTTGTTTAGGCAATAAGAAGTGATTGTTGAACATGGCAGGAATACTTGGAATATTTCCACAATGTTTTTCTGTAATATTATGCTACTTATCATTAATCTTAGGCTTCAGAATAAAGAAGTATATGCCAGAAACCCTTTGTTGCATTTTCTGTATTTTGGTTCCTTTTGAATATCTTGTTTTACAATTTCTTGCAGAAATGCTTTAGGGTAAATTTAACTCTGAAAAATAGGGAAGCCTACAAATCACTTCCCTATTCCATGGGCCATGAAGAAACATTTTCCAAGATTTTAATTACTCAGAGAAAACTACTAAAATCAAAACTTGTGTAAAGGATCTGTGTATAATTGATATTTTCTAGATGGAGAAGGCAGTGGCCACCCACTCCAGTACTCTTGCCTGGAAAATCCCATGGACAGAGGAGCCTGGTAGGCTGCAGTCCATGGGGCCGCAAAGAATCGGACACAACTGAGCGACTTCTTTCACTTTTCACTTTCATGCATTGGAGAAGGAAATGGCAACCCACTCCAGTATTCTTGCCTGGAGAATCCCAGGGATGGGGGAGCCTGGTGGGCTGCCGTCTACGGGGTCGCACAGAGTCGGACATGACTGAAGCGACTTAGCAGCAGCAGCAGCAGACCTATATTCAGAGAAAGAAAACAATTATAGCTTACACAACAATGACAATCTAATAAATAATTTCTGGCTAACCTTATGGAGAAATACTGGATTTCTAGGTGTATTTAATATGAATGACACAGAAACAATCGGATGAAGAAGGTCAATAGTTTACAAGTTGGAAGCATGTTGTTCCATGTTCGGATTTTGTTGTACCCAATGTACTGATTCTGGTGATAGAGTTTCATTTATCCCATTTATTCTCATCCTAGTTGTTGATGCCATTAATATACTTTATGGAGTCAAGCATCTGGGGGTAACCAGAGAGCTGTAGCCCAAAGCACCCATTACTAGGATGACAGAAGAGGTATTATCGGCTGAATATCTGCTCTCTCGTTACAGGGCCAACCAGAAAGAACAACATGCAAACCATACTTTTTCAGTTCTTACTCACCAGTAGTCTTACCCGTGCCCCTGATCATATTTCTCTCAGTTCTAAGCTATTTCAACACAGGCATATTTCTTAACACTGAACCCTCAAATTTAGCCTCTTTTTATTTTGTTGCCTTATCATATTTGAATAAATACAAACTGAGGATTATACTGACATTAGAGCACCAGCAATCTGGTCACAATTATCAGCATCTAGTTAAAGAATGCTTTTCACTCCAGCGTTTTCCTTGACTTTCCCGTCACCTAACATAGTTTTGCCTGCAGATGGCTACAGCAGAGTGCATTTGATCCAATTGGAAATAAGACTTTTAAGCAATTTTAAGTTACTCAGCACTGTTATATGATCACTTTACTGGTGATGTAAGAGCAATACTTACCAACAAGCTATGTTTCTCTCATATTATTAGCAAAATCCCTAAGCTAATCACAATATATAACCACTATCTTTTCAAGATTAAAATCTTGTTTTTCTAAGTAACAATGAACTTACAGTATGGAATGCATCTGTCAAAGCAAAAATTCAGTTCAAAATTGAATGTTCTGTAATTTATATTGTCGTTTCTTTTCTATTTGGCTCATGTTAGATGATTCCACAGGCCCAGGCAAGCTAATTAACCCCAGGTCACATAAGGTTAGGAAGCTTGCTGTCACACTACCATTCTTACCTAGCTACTGGGAAAAGGCAGAATGATAAAAAATGCCATGGAACATCAGGTCTTCCAAATAACCCCACTGCCATTTTTCAAATTGCTTTCAAATGCCTTCTTCAGAGAAGCAGCAAATGCCAGTGAAGACTGAGGTATTTGTTAGTGGGCAGGATAACTACCTTTCAAATAGCAAGGGGAAAAACATTACATGTTCTCTGGTGTGCAAGAGAGAGAAGAGCCATTGACTGTATCTATTTTGGAGATAATTTCTATCTTCTCTGAACTGGAAACTCCTGTAAGATCAGTGTGGCATTGGCTTTGACTAAATTAGGCTATTAGTGTGATAGAGTTTAACAGTGTGTGAGATTATTAGCGTGTTGTCACTAAAGTGGCAGCCATCACTGTCTGGCTACGGTTAAGAGAGAAAAAAGGCTGTAGCACCGGCTTTCACTGGCGATGACAGTAATTTACTCTGTCAGTGTTTAAACACTTCATGGAAATCAAAACCTGAGACAAGCACCCGGATGTCTGGTTGACTTACTTGCTTGCCCATGAATATTCAAATCTACATCTTTGAAGAAATCACTGTTTCGAGCTGGATGCTCTGAACACATTTATTATAATGATCAAATAGAAGTTTAAATTAATTCTGTTTTCACAAGCCTTATAATTTATCCTAAAGGGTGCAAGACATTGCTGTAACCCAGTGCTGGTCCACAGAGAAGTAAATTTTTTTATCTGATTTCTTCAAATGCTTCCTCTACCAAACAATGATGGGATCTTTTATTCCATAATTAATACAATTTGTGAATACTAATATCCCTTATAAATTTTAAAAAGTTTATGCAGACAAGGATGAAAATTATTCACTTTGAAACCATAATTTAATGGGGTCAGAGAGAGGAGAGTGAAATAAAGCTATACCCCACTTGAACTCTTGGCCACCCATCCCGCTAGCACAGTTTCATTTTTCTCTAGAATAACAATCACTAACTGATACTTTACACAAAAATTTCTCTACTGTTCCTTTTTTCCCAGAACATTAAAAGCCAAGTGGGCAGAAATTTTGTGGTCTTTACTATTTTATCTCCAGTAAACCTAGCAGGTAACACACCTTCAATAGACATCAAATAAGTGACTGAATAAATGAATGAATGAATGAATAAATTTGGGTGCTCACAAATGGTGGAGAAACATACACTGAATAATGAAAAGATGAATAGACTATGGTGATTTCTCTTTACACCATCAGCTTCTCTCGGTTTGACAGAGAAGACTGATATGTCTGTATACATAAGAATTATATATATATATATAGAGAGAGAGAGAGAGAAGAGAGAGAGAGAACACTGATATGTCCACATATATAAGATAAATATATATATATATATATACAAAATCTTGAAGACATTTATAATACAACAGAATAAATATACTCCCAATGAAAGAAAAAGGAAGATATGCAAACACAAGTGATTTAAGAAGAAAAGAAGTGATACTTCCATTTGAATCTATTTTCTATCCAATAAATTTGCTCTCTTTTGACCCAAAGCTTGTGAGATCTTAGTTCTCCAGCCAGGGATTGAACCCAGGCCCTGCTAGTAACAGCACTGAGTCTTAACCACTAAGCCACCAGGGAATTTCCTCATTTGCTCTGAAAGACACTGTGTTCTAGTAACCTTCTCCTTAATTCCCATGGCTCAGGACCCTGGCTGATCTTTCGGATGTGCCAGTCACTATAGCAGTTGTTGTCCCCTGGCTTCTGGAAGTTATAAACTCCCACCTCCTCTCTCCTGCTTTGGGGTCCCAGCTTCTCTATGGTTGTACCATCAAGCTTTGTGATCACCTGTCCTACCTTCAGTGCTGGCCTACACAAGAAAGCTACCGCTGAACAAAATGGTACCAGTATCACTTTCACCAATGTGTTTCTGAGGGTTTTGGTGAATGAATGTAACCTTTGGGCATTCTTGCAGAATAGAACCCTCTGGTGGGTGGTGTGGTCTCACCTAATATCTTGCTTCCTGCAAGATCACTTTTCTGAACCATTTTGATCTCTTCTTGTACTGCATGCTAAGCAAACTCAGGCATTTTCACTTTGCTCAATGTGGACAATTATTTTCTCCAGGTTTCTAAGAGATACCCTAGCAGTGAACTTGTCCCAAACTCTGAGGCTTTGCCAGGATGTTAAACTCCATGTTTGAGAGTGGCCCCATGTTTATGAATTCTTGTTTAATTAGTCCCAAGCTCTGGACTTCCATTCCTGCCATCCCCAAAACCAGCACCACTGAAATCCAATCCCAGGAATGCTAGTCATACAAACTAGTTTATTCTTATCTCTTTGGGGTGCACATGACCAAAGGCTGACAATATTAATTAGTACCAAACCCTGCTCATTCTTGTGTTTCCAATTTCTGTTTTCCACTTACCTATCTATATATATTCTTTCTACTCCTGATCTGGTCTGACTATAATATTGTTCAGTTCAGTCGTTCAGTTGTGTCCGACTCTTTGCGACTCCATGAATCGTAGCACGCCAGGCCTCCCTGTCCATCACCAACTCCCGGAGTTCACTCAGACTCACGTCCATTGAGTCAGTGATGCCACCCAGCCATCGCATCCTCTGTCATCCCCTGCTCCTCCTGCCCCCAATCCCTCCCAGCATCAGAGTCTTTTCCAATGAGTCAACTCTTTGCATGAGGTGGCCAAAGTACTGGAGTTTCAGCTTTAGCATCATTCCTTCCAAAGAAATCCCAGGGCTGATCTCCTTCAGAATGGACTGCTTGGATCTCCTTGCAGTCCTAGGGACTCTCAAGAATCCCACAGTTCAAAAGCATCAATTCTTCGGCGCTCAGCTTTCTTCACAGTCCAACTCTCCCATCCATACATGACCACAGGAAAAACCATAGCCTTGACTAGATGGACATTTGTTGGCAAAGTAATGTCTCTGCTTTTCAATATGTTATCTAGGTTGGTCATAACTTTCCTTCTAAGGAGTAAGCGTCTTTTAATTTCATGGCTGCAGTCACCATCCGCAGTGATTTTGGAGCCCAGAAAAATAAAGTCTGATACTGTTTCCACTGTTTCCCCATCTATTTCCCATGAAGTGATGGGACCAGACGCCATGATCTTCGTTTTCTGAATGTTGAGCTTTAAGCCAACTTTTTCACTCTCCACTTTCACTTTCATCAAGAGGCTTTTTAGTTCCTCTTCACTTTCTGCCATAAGGGTGATGTCATCTGCATATCTAAGGTGACTGACATTTCTCCCGGCAATCTTGATTCCAGTTTGTGCTTCTTCCAGTCCAGTGTTTCTCATGATGTACTCTGCATATAAGTTAAATAAGCAGGGTGACAATATACAGCCTTGACGTACTCCTTTTCCTATTTGGAACCAGTCTGTTGTTCCATGTCCAGTTCTAACTGTTGCTTCCTGACCTGCATACACATTTCTCAAGAGGCAGATCAGGTGGTCTGGTATTCCCATCTCTTTCAGAATTTTCCACAGTTTATTGTGATCCACACAGTCAAAGGCTTTGGCATAGTCAATAGTATTGCAAAGCACTGCAAACTAAAGAAGAAAGGTGGAAGAATTCATGCTCTGTTTTCAATAACCAGATGATAAGTAAATTGACTAAGGGACTTTCAGGCTTTGAATGGGAAACCCACTGCATATATTAATACACCGATACTGCTTAGAGTGGATACAGTTACTGTTTATTTTCTCTCCCAAAGGAGGCTTCATCAAACGGAAATATAGAAAGCTGATATAGTATTTTGAAATGTTCATTTCAATTATTTATCTAGTAAGAAAATTCTTACCCTTCTGTATATAAAGTAGAAATGAAGTATCTTTAGAAAGAAACAAGATGTTTAGAGGTAAAACAGCCATGAACTAGAAAAGTCAATAAATGGGAATTTTCTGTTAATAGTATTTCAACAAAACACTACTGAAAATTGACTTCTGAATTTTTTCTTTAGTACTGATTTGCATTTGAGTTGCAAACACCCATTACAATTAATCGGAATATTGTTAGAAAACCACATAGGCTTTGGAGAATTAAAAGAGAACTTTTTTAATTTTATTTTTATTCTTATCTCTTTTGAAACACTCATGATTTTCCTTTTCATTTGGAAATAGTATTGATATATTGTAAAATGGGCTTCCCAGGTGGCTCAGTGGTAAAGAATCCACTTGCCAATGGAGGAACCACAGGAGACATGGTTCAATCCTTGGGCCAGGAAGATCCCCTGGAGGAGGAAATGGCAACCCACTCCAGTATTCTTGCCTGAGAAATCCCATAGGTCAGAGGAACCTGGCGGGCTATAGCCCATGGGTTACCAAAAAGAGTAGGACATGCCTTAGCAACTAACACCAACATTGTAAAATACTTTTTAAGAAAATGTGTAATAATTTTTTATTTTTTAACTGGAGGAAAATTTCTTTACAATATTAAAATACTTTTAAACAGCTAATTTTCTGCTTCAGAATACTAAATCACTTCTTCTGATTTCCCTCCTGTGTTTTTTAAAAGGCAATGTTAACCGGTGCCCTGGTGATGACAAGGTTGATGCTTCATGTGTTTATAAGAGATGCTCTTATTAACATCACTCATAACCTCAAATAACAAGCACAGAAAACATTACTCAAAAGACAAAAATGAAAAACATGAGATTTAAGAAATACATACATACATACAAAAACTTATTGCCAGCCAACCCTGAGTGATGATACCAATTACCCAATGCAAATTATTTACATTCAAGCTTTATTTTTAGAGTAAGCTTGTCAAAAATGTGTTATTGTTCTTTTATGAAAATCTTGTTCTTCTATGTGTGCTACTTTTTTAGGTCAGTAGCTTACTGGTTTTATATAAATAGGTTTAAAATATTTTATAGTAAATGTTTGTTGATCTCTTACAGAGGTACTTAATTAATTTGATGGGTCAAATTAAAAATACATAATTTATTATCATCACCATGTTATATGAATGAGAGGGATTTATTTTATTATTTAATTCATGATCTATAAATTATTCCTGAAAGGTTTTTTCTAAGTTTATTTTGGGAGGAGATGAGGGTTGACAAGGTTGTTCAGTTGATAAAATAATAAACTTATTATAGATACAATCAACGTATGTTATAATATTTCCTTTCACAAAGGGTGTTTGAAATTTTCTAGTCACACTTTAAATAAAGGGTCACATCATTCATATGAGGAATGATGCTAAATTTGAAAATATTTTAATTAATAAAACATATTTTCCCTAAAACAAACTGGAAGCTCTGTTCTTCTAGTTTTGTGTTTCTCTAACAATTTATCAAATGGGAGATAAGATTAAAACCCACAGCTTTCATTCACTAAAATGCAACACTAAATTAAAAACAGGAAAGTAGGTCAGTGAATGCTTTCCCTATTGTGTAAATATGTGAAATAAAAATTTAGCATGCATTGATTCCATCAAGCATATCAATAAATAATCTCTACTTGTATGGGTACCCCCAAATATTTCATATATTTATGTTATCATGCTTTAATTTTGTGTGTATAACAGCTATCCTCCAAAAAATAAGAAAAAGAGGCTGTCCGGTAATCTGAATTTCAATACTTCATGTTCTGTTTATTGATAACTCTGAAATGTAAGCCTGTATTCTAACAGTACAAATGCATTACTTATAAATTTGTTATTTCTCAAACAAAGGAATTTTGAGAACAAAACATGACTCTTAATAACTCAAGATAGTCCCAGGCAAACATGGATGTACAGTCACTTTAATTATGAAACAACTATTGACACTTTATCAGTATATCCATTTCTAAATTCACAGCTGCTAATTGCCTTCCCTTTGCATTCCTGATTCCTGCTCTAGGGTCAAGTTTAGGCAAAATAGAACTGAACCAAGGAACAGTCTCCACCCAGCCTGCATAGCTTCAACCTCAGTTCCTCCACTTACTAGCTGCACAGTCTTAGGCAATGTAGTTCAACTCAACACTTTATTCCTCTGTTTGTAAAATAGGACCAAAGATTTCAGTAAATATTTTGTAATTTATGATGACTGAGTTACTAGCTATAAAATATGTAAAACAGTGCCTATGTGTGCATGTTAAGTCGCTTCAGTCGTGTCCGACTCCTTGTGACCCTGTGGACTGTAGCCCACCAGGCTCCTCTGTCCACAGAATTCTCTAGGCAAGAATACTGGAGTTAGTATTGCCTCCTCCAGAGGATCTTCTCAATCCAGGGATCGAACCCCCATCTCTTATGTTTCCTACATCGGTAGGTGGGTTCTTTACCACTAGTGCCATCTGGGAAGCCCAAAACAGTGCCTCAGTTCAGTTCAGTCGCTCAGTCGTGTCCGATTCTTTTCGACCCCATGAATCGCAGCACGCCAGGCCTCCCTGTCCATCACCAACTCCCGGAGTTCACTCAGACTCACGTCCATCGAGTCAGTGATGCCACCCAGCCATCTCATCCTCTGTCGTCCCCTGCTCTTCCTGCCCCCAATCCCTCCCAGCATCAGAGTCTTTTCCAATGAGTCAACTCTTCGCATGAGGTGGCCAAAGTACTGGAGTTTCAGCTTTAGCATCATTCCTTCCAAAGAAATCCCAGGGCTGATCTTCAGAATGGACTGCTTGGA
>NW_011494832.1:10305984-10357753 GCF_000754665.1 Bison bison bison | reverse complement strand
AGCTTGGATGTCCTTGCAGTCCAAGGGACTCTCAAGAGTCTTCCCCAACACCACAGTTCAAAGGCATCAATTCTTCAGCGCTCAGCCTTCTTCACAGTCCAACTTTCACATCCATACATGACTACTGGAAAAACCATAGCCTTGACTAGACAGACCTTTGTTGGCAAAGTAATGTCTCTGCTTTTGAATATGCTATCTAGGTTGGTCATAACTTTCCATCCAAGGAGTCTTTTAACTTCATGGCTGCACTAGCATGTAGTAAATTATTAATTATTATAAAGTACTATTATTTGCTGAATTATAGTAGGTTATCAATATAAAAAGCAGTGGAAAAAAGACTAAATCATATTTTCTAAATGTTTTATCTTATTTGTTCCTAACCAAAATAATTAAATATGTGATAAGTACATACAGTGAAGAATGTGGTTTGGGTGAGTAGATGTGAGGTAGTCCTGCTTTGTCTTAAGCTCATATCCCTATATATTTCTCTGAGTGTGTTGAATGACAAATTAATTAATGACTCAAAAACAAGTTTTAGATTTACCAAAAAAATGAGGTATTTTCAATGTACACTTTGCCCCCATACATGTATAGATGCCACAAGTATCAATATTACTAAGCAGAACGGTACACAGTGCATTTGTTATCAAGAATGAACTTGCATTGACACATTATAACCACTCAAAGTCCATAATACACCTTGGAGCTCATTCTTGGTGTTGCACAGTCTACGCATTAATTCGCATGCTAAATTGCTTCAGTCATGTCTGATTCTTTGCAATCCTATGGACCATCGTTCTCCAGGCTCATATGCCCACGGGCTTCTCCAGGCAAGAATACTGGAATGGGTATCCATTCCCTTCTCCAGAGGATCTTCCCAACCCAAGGACTGAACCTGCATCTCTTACGGGTCTCCTGCGCTGCAGGTGGATTCTTCACCATCTCAGCCACCAGGGAAGCCTCACATTCTATGGATTTGGGCAAATACATAATCACATATGGGTTTCCTGGTGACTTACTCTGTAAAGAATCTGCCCACAATGCAGGAGATGCAGGAGACAAAGGTTCAGTCCCTGGGTCAGGAAGATCCCCTGCAGGAGGAAATAGCAACCTACTCCAGTATTCTTGTCTGGGAAATCTCATGGAGCCTGAGGGACTACAGTCCATGGAGTCACAAAGAGGCAGACATGACTGAGCGACTAATGCTTTCACTTTCACATAATCACATATATCCATTATAACATCATGCAGAGGTTTTCATTTTCCCAATATTCCTCTGTGATCTGCCAGTTCATCTCTTTTCTCTCCTTCCCCTACAACCGCTGATCTTTTTCTTGTCTGGAAGATCATGTATTTAAAGGAATTGTTCCATTTCATCTAGGTTATCAAATTTGTAAGCATAAAGCAGTCCATATTATTGCTTTAGAATCCTATTAATTTCCTTGAGATCTATTGTGATGTTCTTCTCTCATTCATTACTGATATTAGAACTTTGGTCTTTTCTCTTTTTTTTTTTTCTCTTAGCCTGGGTTAGAGGCTTATTGATATTATTGATCTTTTCTAAGAAACAGCTTTTGGTTTTATTGATTTTCTTCATTAATTTCCATTTGAAAATTTCATTTATTTCAGCTCTAATTCTCATTCTTTTACATTTCTACATACTTTGTATTTACCTTGCCCTAATGTTTAAAGATTCAGTTCAGTTCAGTCACTCAGTCGTGTCCGACTCTTTGCAACCCCATGAATCGCAACACGCCAGGCCTCCCTGTCCATCACCAACTCCCAGAGTTCACTCAAACTCATGTCCATCGAGTCAGTGATGCCATCCAGCCATCTCATCCTCTGTCGTCCCTTTCTCCTCTTGCCCCCAATCCCTCCCAGCATCAGAGTCTTTTCCAATGAGTCAACTCTTCGCATGAGGTGGCCAAAGTACTGGAGTTTCAGCTTTAGCATCATTCCTTCCAAAGAAATCCCAGGGCTGATCCTTCAGAATGGACTGGTTGGATCCCCTTGCAGTCCAAGGGACTCTCAAGAGTCTTCTCCAATACCACAGTTCAAAGGCATCAATTCTTCGGCGCTCAGCCTTCTTCACAGTCCAACTTTCACATCCATACATGACCACAGTAAAAACCATAGCCTTGACTAGACAAACCTTTGTTGGCAAAGTAATGTCTCTGCTTTTGAATATGCTATCTAGGTTGGTCATAATCTTCCTTCCAAGGAATAAGCGTCTTTGAATTTCATGGCTGCAGTCACCATCTGCAGTGATTTTGGAGCCCAATAAAAAGGTTACTAAGGTCTGTGTCCTTAGTAACTGTGGGACTTAGGACTTAGGGACTTAGTAACTTAGTAACTTAGGGACTTAGAACTAAGTAACTTAGAACTTAGTAACTTAGGGACTGTGTCCCTCTGGAATTTTTCTCTCTCAGAGTTGACTGCACTAAGCCTCCAGAAATTCATCAATTCCAGTTCAGGATTTCCTACTGGAGCGCTGATGCCCATGGGAGTTTCCCCCTGTGACTCCCTATATTCACTTGTTTCTCCAATCTTGGGGGCTGTGGTTTTCCCTGTGCTCTCTCCTCTCTTACAGATCCAGTAAGTTATCATGTCTTTAGTCTGTTTAGCTTTTTACTTACTGTTAGGATGGAGGGGTGCCTTCCAAGTTCCTTATGTGCAGAATTAGAAACTGGGAGTGTTTCTCAACAGATATTTATCTACCTAACAACAGCAGTGTCAGTTCCAACATTCTTTCCACTGAAACCTCGGATATGATAGCTCAACAGGCTTACATCTTGCAGATAGTAAAGATGTGTGAATTTTTAACTTGTGTGATTTTAATCTGTCCCAGTTTTAGAGCAAAGACATTACCACATGGTCTGCTGGTGCCAGTGGAGTAGGTATTTGCCTTTGGACATGATATTATGTCACCCACACATTTCAAAGCCTTATAATTCAGTAAAGTGAGGACATAGATAAGTCACCTAGCATTTGGCAAACACACGCACTGATATCAATCATAAGTTAGTGACACAAAATCAGGCATCATGGCAATCTGGCTTCCAGAAGTGGACATATCAGAGGTACTGTGTGAAGTTTGTGTCCACTGCTCACTGTCTGCAGAGTCTGTGCCCACTGAAGGCAGCAGACCTGCCTTTAGCTATGTCTCTTCCATGTCACTATCTCCAGCTGTGTGGACTCCCAGGTTTTAGCCCACCTAGATATTCTTTCGGAGAAGGCAATGGCACCCCACTCCAGTACTCTTGCCTGGAAAATCCCATGGACGGAGGAGCCTGGTAGGCTGTAGTCCATGGGGTCGCTAAGAGTCAGACATGACTGAGCAACTTCACTTTCACTTTTCACTTTCATGCATTGGAGAAGGATATGGCAACCTACTCCAGTGTTCTTACCTGGAGAATCCCAGGGACAGGGGAGCCTGGTGGGCTTCCATCTATGGGGTCGCACACAGTCGGACACGACTGAAGCGACTTAGCAGCAGCAGCAGCAGATATTCTTTAGGCTATGCAATATATTTCATTATGCTGTTTGCAACTAAAATCCCTGATACTCCAGATTTTTATTCCACATGTGTTTTTTTTTTTTTCTTAAATAACATTTTGAGAAAGCAAAAAAGGAACAAATGGAGAATATAGTATTTTAAGACAAAGGTGTCTATTTTCACAAGTGGCAACTATTTGTATCCTTATCTCTCTCACACACGTATAACATGTTTTCACCTCTGAACAAAAGTACACAATTATTCCATTCATTCACCATTCTGCAACTATAATCACTCAGTTCTCAGAAAATGCATACACTAAGATTATAAATTCTAAGTAATCATTGTTAAAACCTAAAATACATTCTAGAAAACAAACTTACACTCATGAAATCAAGTAAATACATGAAGAGTTTTTATACATTTTCTGCCATATTTATATTCATGTTCTCTGAAAATGTGTTATGATATTTAATTCTTTTACAACCTTAGCTTTAAAAATTCCAGTTACCTAGTAAGGACAATTTTTAAAAACCTAGTAATTCAAATGATATTGCCATCAGTTGTGCTATGCTTATGACACTAAGATTTATAGCAAAAACTATATGAAAATGAAAAATGAAGACAACTGAGAGTTTCAAAATTATCTAAGAAGGAATACATTTGATCTAACTCCCCTTAAGTTTCATAGCCTCAGTTAACAGTCTGTACAGTTCCTTATTTGAGACCTCATATGTAACGGTGTGCTGTCATAAGAAGCTTTTTCTACACATTTTGTATTTCATATGTTAAACTAGGCATCTGTTGTACACTCTTCTCCCCCAATATGACTGAAGTCACAAAGTTATACTTAATCCATTTTATAATATTCTTTCATTTTATTTTCCATGATTCTTGGCCTAAATTCACTCCACATTCAGAAAAGCTCTCTTCATTCATTTTTCACTTTTGAAAAATAGCTCCTGGAGGAAAGTGACTTGAGGCCGTAAAAGGCTTATGAACTAAACGTGAGTTAAATTTGAACTGGACCTCTGATTTCCTGAATTCAGATTCTTTTCCATAGCTCAAGGAGATTCAATTAACCTAACTTTCAGAATCTAATTACATTCATTGTTTCAAATTAACACTCTCTTTTCTTTCATTCATTAAACATTTGCTAAATTCCCATAATAGAATGTCTTCAGAATTCAAAGAAACATGCTGTTGGAAATGGTTTATCTTCTCCATAAGTTTCAAGTTGATACAACTCAGTGTTTTTCCAATGTGGTTTTGTTGGCTTATTGTTTCTTCTTTATTAGTTCATTACCAATGATGGGTTTGGTCACATTTCATACATCCCAACTTCCTTCTCAAAGCATATTAAACCTTCATTTGTAAATAACTGAATTTGGTAACACCTCTAAGCAAAACACAGATGTCGAGGTGGTAGATTCAACATATTAGAGTTGGAAAGGAATGTAGAGGCAAAGTCAGTCATGTCATATAAGGAGAAAAGAAACAACACAAAAATGATTTAAAGTTTTATAAAAGACCTGGCCAAGAGTACAGCGACAATTATTGATAGGTGATGAGGATGCAGGCTTCTTGGCATTTGTGCCAATATTCTCACTATATAAACTACTACTTTTGGTACAATGATCACTAATGCCACTTCTGTTATATTTGCTTTTTACACTACAACATAATTTAGAACTATATTTTAAATCTAAAAGAGATATTGTATTATACTGTTGGTTATTCTAAATGTGCCAGGTCAGCATTCTTTATTATTTTTTATCAGGTTATTACTTGTAATAGTAAGGTACTTCAAGGCAATTAAATTTAGAAGCCAGATATCAGGAAAATATTTAATCTCACATGAAAAGAATTCTGATTAAGAGGCTTTAAGAAATGTTGAAAGATCAATGCATCATTAAAGAGGACCAAAAGATAGGTAATTCTTAATTTTTGATAGCTTAATTTAAATTTCCTAAAAAACTACAGAAGTACTAAACAACTTCATAGTTCCTGTATGAATGAATTATATCATCTTTGAAATTCCAATAATCTTTTACTTTCTAAATCTTTTCTCCCCCCTGTCCTATTATAGTACTGTACTCTGGGGATGAGGCTATTCCCTTTTCCAGTTACCAATATGATGAACATTTCCAAAGTACAAGAGAAAAATAATCAAATATTATTGGACAAGGAAACATTTTTCAGTGGAAAATGCATGATTATTAGAAGTCAAAATGAACTGAATTTTTGACATAACTCCACAAAGACCATACTACTAGTCCTAAAAAGCTTTGTTTGTCTATGTAATCATCTATAAAATTTAAAAACTACAGTAGTTTCCCCTAACTCACGGGGTTGTTTTAAAGGTAAACTGAAGTGATCAAAGTACCACAACCACAATGGTGGTGGTTTAGTCGCTAAGTTGTATCCAACTCTTGCAACCCCATGGACTGTAGTCCACCAGGCTCCTCTGTCCCTGGGATTCTCCAGGCAAGAATACTGAAGTGGGTTACTATTACCTTCTCCAGGGGATCTTTCCTACCCCGGATTGAACCAGGGTCTCTTGCATTGCAGGCAGGTTCTTTACAGACAACCACAATAGCTATTTATTAATCTCTTACCATTCGTGGCAGAGTCAAATGCTATACTTTCAAGGAAAGGCAGGACATGCGTTCCCTCTGCCCAAGAGGTAAATCAAATAAACAAGCCTGGAGCTAACAAAATGGAAAATTATGTACTGACATGGGAAAGAAAAGAAAAAAAAAATGAAATTTTACTTAAGCCTAGTCTCTGCTGTGAATAGCTGGTGATACCTGAAAATGTATTTTGTATAAATGAACAAATTGTCTATTGTAAAAACAAGAATATTTATTGAGATTACAATTTGTTTTATAACCCAAACAGATCTAAGATATTATGAATCTATGCTACATGCTATGTGAAAGGAATGAGAGGTCTTAAAAACTTCATGTCATCTTTTGCAACCTTTTACATGATAAAATAAGGTTCTAATGGAGTTGAATTTCTTTGATTGAATTAAGATTATGTATGATTTTTAACAATATATTCAATTTATTGAAGAGAGTTTGAAGTATAAACAACCTTCAGTTTTTGTTCATTTCAGAATATAGTAAGTTTACATTAGTTGAAAACTGAGGTGTGTTAAAAGACAATTTTCAAGAGTAAATAGAATAAAAGTGCTAAAAATGGAAAATAACTGCATGACTTTGAGATGGAAGAGAACAAAAGAGAACATGCTTTTAAGTGGAGAAATAAAAGTCTAAAAATTATGCAGCCTCCTTTTAAGTGTCAGTCACAGGCACTATCAGCTAAAAAATTAATTTTAACATTACTGACCCTTCAGATACTTAGGACAAGTCAAATGACATTCAGAGCACAGAAGTGAGAAACTGGTAATCAACAATTTAATATATATTCAAATAAACATTATAATAAGAGAAAAATGTATGAAAGGGAATTTATAATAGCTTAAGAATTGTTGGTAGATTTTTAGGACATCTTCAATTCTGTGATTACAAAAGAAAAGGACCTATAGGGTCTTTAGGTGATTTCTGATTATAGTCTTTTGCTTTAAAGCAAAAGATGCCGAAGAACTTGGCTTAGGTTAACCTTTTCAGAACTAGAGGATTCTGACTTATCCTAAATTGCTAATCTTTAACTTTCTAGGGAATGATGAGGGTTTTCCAGTATTTTCTACTATGCATGAATGTATCACCTACATAGAACTGGGGGTCCTTTAACTTTTTTCTCCACTTGGTCATAAAACAGATCTTGCTGTTACTGTTTTTTTCATTTGCTTGTGTGTATGTGTGCCCTCCTCATGCTGAATATAATAATTAAAATCACCAGGATGTAGTATATTGAAATGAACATGTTTCATCTTTTAAAAATCCTATCTAATCGCTTTTCTATCCCTATGTAGTAGAAACATATAACCTACTGAATACAAAACAGATTTGGTAAACTTTCAAACTATAATGCTAGCATTTTACAGAATTTAAAAGAAAAATGTGAATCCTATAAAGTTAAATTGTTTGGCTATTTTTAAATAAATTGACCTAACTGACATTTATGGAATACTCCACCCAACAATAGCAGAATACATATTTTTCTCAAGAATAATGAATCATTGGCCAACATATACACACTCTGGGTTAAAACACAAACTCTAACATGTCTGAAATGATAGATATCAAATAAGTAAACCAGAAGTAAATAATGGAAATTAAGCAGGATAACCCTTACATATTTAGAATTTAAGTAGGACATCTCTAAATAACACAAAGATCTTAAAAAGATCCTCAAGAAAAATTAATGATAAATGAGGAGAGTCTCTGTTCATAGACTGGAAAACTCACTATAACTAAGATGTCAAGTCTTCAAAGTTTAATATATGGATTCAATGTCATCCCAATCTAAGTCCCAGCAAGGAATTTTCAAAATATTGATAAACTGATTCTAAAGTTTACATGGAAAGCTAAAAGATGAAAATCAGCAACATGTTACTAAAGAAGCCAAGATTGGAAGACTCACATTGTCTGATTTCAAGATTTATTAGAAGGGTATGTATTTAAGAAGTGTAATATTAGTGAATAAACAAACCTGTCGATCAACAGAAGTGTCACTACCAAACTCAAGATTTACTATAAAGCTACAGTAAACAAGACAGTGTGGTACTGTGAAAGAACAGACATATGGATCAATGGAACAGAAAAGGGAGCCCAAAAACAGATCCACGCGAACAGAGACAACTGATTTTTTTTTTTAACAAAAATGGCAATTCCATGGAGAAAGGCTCGTCTTTTTGACAAATGGTGTTAGAACAAATGGATGTCCATAACAGACACTATTAAGAGAACAACAAGCCATAACTTGTAGAAAATATTTGCAAAACACAAATCTGATAAAGAACATGCATCCAAATATGCAAAGACATCTGAAAGCTCAACGATAATGAAACAAACAATCTGCTGGGAAAAAACGGGCAAACCATCTGAAGAGACAACTCACTAGAGAAGATACAAAGATGCAACTAAGAATAGGACAGATGCTCTACCTCATTCATTATTGAGAAACGTACATTTAAAAATTAGAAACCACTACAAACCAATTCGGAGAAGGCAATGGCACCCCACTCCAGTACTCTTGCCTGGAAAATCCCATGGATGGAGGAGCCTGGTAGGCTGCAGTCCATGGGGTCGCTGAGAGTCGGACACGACTGAGCGACTTCACTTTCACTTCTCACTTTCATGCGTTAGAGAAGGAAATGGCAACCCACTCCAGTGTTCTTGCCTGGAGAATCCCAGGAACGGGGGAGCCTGGTGGGCTGCCATCTATGGGGTTGCACAGAGTCGGACACGACTGAAGCGACTTAGAGGCAACACACCAATTAGAACTACTAAAACAACAGCAATATTAAAACATCAATATCAATGGCTAAAATGACAAAACTTGACAAAATGACATGTTGATGGGAATTCAGACCAGCAAAAACTGTCATTCCTGGTGAGATGAATGACAGCCACTTTGGAGGTCAATATGGTAGTTTCTTACAAAGCCAAACATAGTCTTACCATACGATCCAAAAACTACATTCCTAGGTATTTATTTACCCAACTGATTTGAAAATGTATGTCCACACAAAAAAACTGCATGCAGTAAATTATAACAGCTAGTCATACTTTCTTTAAAATTCAAAGCAACCAAGATGTTCTTCAATAGTTGAACAGACCATGTGATTGCAGAAATCCATATGCATGTGTAAGTGCTAAGTCCCTTCAGTTGTGTCCAACTCTTTGCAACCCATGGACTGTAGCCTGACAGGCTCCTCTGTCCATGGAATTCTCCAGGCAGGAATATTGGAGTGGGTCACCATTTCCTCCTCCAGGGCATCTCCCGAACCCAGGGAGCGAACCCAAGTCTCTTGCATTGTAGGCAAATTCTTTAACACGTGAGCCACCAGGAAATGTGGATATGGGTTGGTAATTGTGATTCTACTATATACACACATTGGAATTAAATTAAGTAAACAGCTGGTGGTTTGTGGGAGCCAGTTCTCTTCATTTTGACATTGGAGTTTATAGATGAGCAGGGGGATGAGATGAGAATGACCTATGTGGTAGTAGATGGGGTGGTAGTATCAGAATGTACTCATATTCCATTTCAAATAGATACAGATGATTACATATATAATATTTATAAATATGTGCCTATATGCTGGTTAGGTCCCAAGGAATAATGTAGCTTCCTCATTGATATATATGATTTCCTCCTGTATAACACTGAGAGTTAGACAGGATTTGATTGTTAAGAGAAGACTTAGAGGACCCAAAATATCTATGTTCACTTATTTATTATTTACTTTATGAATTTATTCTTATAAATTTAATAACATTAAATTTTAATAAATCTAATAAATTCACTAATTATTTATTTTATGAATACAGCAAAAGCATTAAAATAAGAGTATGCATCTTGATCTGTGATTGCATTAGAGACTCAAGCTTGAATTTTTCTTGCTTTCTAATAACCATAATAGACTATATACTATCTCTCTCTGATCAGAAACCACGAAGGTGGACTCATAATACCTGCAAGCCTGAAATGGAGTCTCAGATGGAGCTTCTTACACCTTGCTTGTATTGTGGGCATATTTCTTGTTATGCAAAGAGTGCTGTTGGCAGAGCCCTCCAGGTATCTCAAGAGTACAAATTGTCAACCTCACTGATCTCAATAAACACCAATAGCAAGCTTAAACAAATCATCCCCAAACTCATCACAGGTTCCACTGTATTAACCAGTGCATTTCATACCTTATCAGGGGCTGTTACCCTATAGCTATTTCAAGAAAACCTGCTCAGGGCAATTCCAGAACTACAGAATTAACTCCTTACAAACCTCCTCACTCCCCAGAAAAATGCACCAATATTTCACTGTTGCACCGCATTTTTCTTATTAGTCATTAAAATGAATCTGACTTATAATTATGCATTTATTCAGTGAATGTACAGTTTTTAAATTTTTGATCCTCCAGAAGCTGAACCTGAGATAGGGACTTAGGTGTAGATATTTGGGGGTGGAGAGATTAAGCCCAGAAGAGAGATGTAATGGAACAAAGTGAATAAGTTACAGAAGCAAGAAAGTCCTCTATCAGGGAACATTATATATTTCACATTAGTGAGCTACAGAAGCTCAACTCTACTATCCGCCCTTGAGAATTTTCAAAAAGGATCCCAGAAATTACTTCCTCTTATCAACAGCTAAAAGCCTGGAGTATTTACTCACCTGCTGCTTTCTTCCACAGGCTGGAGATCGCCTACTTGGAGCTTCTGCTCTGCAAACCTTCTCCATACCACATACACAGATGTCAATATAGTTCTAGTGATATTGGAGAAAGCACTGCAGAAGAAACAGGATAAGCTGCTCAGTGTACGAAGTGGAACAGTGTCAGCCCCCGGTAAGTCTGGTCTCACCAGAACTGCCTACCACAACTGACATTAACTAATGCTAGTATCAGAGGCAAGCTAAGGAGATACATTGCAGAATATAAGCAATGCGTTATATTTGTTTACTTTTTTACGATCTTTCTTACCTGCTAGACAGTAAGCCACAATCTGTATATGATTAAGACCTGTGACTATTTTATTCACAATGATGTACTGATCTTCTGACCTAGAGCCTGAAAATAAAAGTGTTAGTCACTCAGTCATGTCTGACTCTTTGTGACCCCCATGGACTGTAGCCCGCCAGGCTCCTCTGTCCATGGGATTCTCCAGGCAAGAGTACTAGAGTGGGTAGCCATTTCCTTTTCCAGGGAATCTTCCCAACCCAAGGACTGAATCTTGATCTCCCTCACTGCAGGCAGATTCTTCACTGCCTGAATCAGGGACACTAACCTAGAGCCCAGTTCATAGTAAACACTCTATAGATACTTCTCAAAAGGAAAGAATACAGGAAGGAAGGAAAGAAAGAAGGGGGATCAGAAGGGCAGCACAAGTCAAATTTCCACACATAAGTATATATGAGCAATAAAGAATTGCAGGGCTGGCACTAGAAGGTACAAAGACTGCAGAATTAGAAACCATGGCAGCGGCAGTGGAGGTTTAGTTGTTAAGTCGTGTCTGACTCTTGCGATCCTGTGGACGGTAGCCTGTCAGGCTCCTCTGTCCATGGGATTCCCCAGGCAAGACCCGACTCCGGAATCGAACCTGGGTATCCTGCATTGCAGGCAGATGATTTACAAACTGAGCTCTGAGGGAAGCCCCAGAAACCTTGGTAGAGTGGGAAAAAAATGTAGAATAATTTCCACTAAGAGAGCTCTCAGTTTTAAAACTCATCCACTTTACAGTTTTGATTCAAGGCTACTCTGCAGATGACATTACTATAATTTCATTATCAATTAGCAATATCTTTCAAAACAAAATGATCATTTCTAATCATTTCTCTGGCACTTTCTAGAGCTAAGATCACTCAGACAAAGATCAAAAGAATTTGATCTTTCCTTTCATTTTTAGGAAGCTCATAGAAATCCTTTCTGACAACTGTCAGATTTTCTACTCTTTGTCAAGCATAGTGATGGATAGCCTTACAGCCCTTAGGAATGAATCTTTCAAGTCAGAAATCAACTCTTATAGCAACTGCGAGTATGCAAGATAAACAGATGGTTCTATATCCTCAAAGAAGTGTTTTTATATATTTATTTTGGTGGTTTGTACACAACTTATGTTTTGATAGCTTGGTTACTGAAAGCTTCCTTGAAGAAGAGTGAAATTATTTGAATGAAGAGAGGATGTTATGTCTTCATTAAATCTGTTTTTGTTTGGTTAGAGAATAAATTGTAGCATCTTGCTTTTAATATTCTCATTGTAGATTTTGAGTTCATGATTAGAAAATATTCTTTCATTTTAAAATGGTTGTAACTAAACATTAGACAGGAGAGCAGAGAAAGTATTCCTTTTAGATTGCTCTGTTGTTCCTAAGATATATTTTTTCTATTTTCTGAGCATTTTGAACAGTACATAATGACAAAGTAACAACCACCTTGATAAAGGTTTGGTAGATTATTAACAATTAAATTAGTTACAATCATCACTCAGAACAAGAATCAGACTTTAACAGAGTAACATTAATGTGAAAACTTTTCCTAGGTAGTTAAAGTTCTAGGTATTTAAAGGATAAAATGTATATTTTATTACCTGTATAATAGCATACAAGACTCCAAAATGAGAAACTGGTCAATATTACTTTATGTACTGTTTAAAAACTCTAAAATAAGATGATTAATAATCCCTATATTTATATTTAAGGTGGAAAACCTAAGTAATTCAGTGAAAATTAAATATTAGAGTACCTTTTAATGAATGGATGAATGATCAATAAATGTACACACACATAAATAAATAATGTTTTGTTACTTTCAAATATCTAAAAAACAGAGAAATGATTGCCTCCAAAGTCCTATCATAATAAGTGGATGATATTTATATTTTAAATTTCTTTTATTTGGAAGTAATTTTAAAGTAACAGAACAGCTTCAAAAACAGGGTATAGTGGGCACTAATTTTCACATCTTGTATACCCATGGCACAATTATTGAAATAAAGAAATTAGTTATTAACTACACAATTTATTCATATTTCACCATATTTTTACTAACATCCTCTTTCCATTCTGGGATACAATTCAGTATCTACACTGAATTCAATGATCATACATCTTACATCCTCCAAATTATGTCAGATTTTTCTTGATATTAACAAACTTGAAAAATACTGGTCTAGAATTCCGTAGATTCCATCAACTTCTGGGGTGTTGAGGGTTTTTTTTTTTCATGATGCAGGTGATATTATGAATCTAGGGGGAGAATACCACAGGGGTGATGTGCCATCTTAGTCATGACATCAAGGGGGATTATCTATCTATCTATTGCAAAGGGAAAAAAATAGTAACTCTACACTGTCAAACACATTTCTCCAATATGTTGTTTCCACCTATAATCCAAAAATATATTAAGGAATATCTTTTGAGACTGTGAAAATATTTTCTTTTTAAACTTTTGCCCTCTAGTATTAGCATGATCTGTGGATCTTGCCTGCAGCAATTATTACTGTGGTGGTTACTAATGTTTTTCTATTTTATTCTTTCTATATTTATTAATTTTTCAAAGAGGTGTTGTCCCTTTCCTCCCATTTTATGCCTTCATTCAATCATCTACTATCATCAGTATGGATTCATACATATTTATTTTATTATTTTGGCCATAATCCAATGCTACTATTTACTTTGTTGTTCAAATTGTTCTAATTTTGGCCATTGGGAATATTTTTAGTCTGGTTTCTATCTTTGTGACGTTGTATCTTCCTTTTTCTTGAGTGCTGTATTACTTTCTGGCAAAACAAGATGCTCTTATTTCCTCTTATATTTCCCTAACCTCAGGTTTAGAAACAACTTGTCAATGGCTTTAATATATATTTCAAATAACATTTTTGTCTTTATTATGGTCAAATATACAAAACATCGGAGAAGGCAATAGCAACCCACTCCAGTACTCTTGCCTGGAAAATCCCATGGATGGAGAAGCCTGGTGGGCTGCAGTCCATGGGGTCGCTAGAGTTGGACACGACTGAGCGACTTCACTTTCACTTTTCACTTTCATATATTGGAGAAGGAAATGGCAACCCACTCCAGTGTTCTTGCCTGGAGAATCCCAGGGACGGGGGAGCCCGGTGGGCTGCCGTCTATGGGGTCTCACAGAGTCGGACACGACTGAAGTGACTTAGCAGTAGCATACAAAACATAAAATTTAGCGTTTTAATCATTTTTACTGTACATTTCAGTGGCATTATATACACTTGTACTGTTGTGTAACCAACACCATCATTCATTTCCATAATTGTTTTATGTTCCCCCAATTAAAACTCTGTCTCCGTTGAACAATAACTCACCCCTGGCAACCACCAGAGAAAGTTTGAAGCTTTTTTATTTTTTTGTCCACATAAATTTCACCACTTTAAGTACCTCATGTAAGTGGAATAATAAAATATTTTTCCTTTTGTGTCTGGTTTATTTTGGTTGGCATAATATATTTAAATTTTATCCACATTATAGTTAGCATGTGTGAGAATTTCATTCAGAAGGAGTCATCTTTAATGTTATGTTATTAATATTTTTATAATATTCTCATAAATCATATTTTCTTAGATATTGGACTATCAGTTATTCATTATCAGGAGAGCACCTTACTTTATACTAAAAATACTATATTCTCCTAAATGGCTTCCCAGGTGGCTCAGTGATAAAGTATTTGCCTGCCATCACAGGTTTGATCCCTAAGGTCAGGAAGATCCTCTGGAGAAGGAAATGACAACCCACTCCAGTATTCTTGCCTGGAGAATCCCATGGACAGAGAAGAACTTTGCAGGCTACTGTTCATGGAGTCGCAGTCAGACACGACTTAAGGATTAAAACAACAAGAATTCTCTTAAATGTTTTAGTAAAATATCCTGCTATTACTAAATGTGTAATTTTCAAAGTGAGATAACTGTTTTAAAAAGCACAGCTTAAAACTGCTGCTTCCCCTAGAATACAGAAATAAGGGAAATGTCATTCCAACACTAACAATGAGAATAATTATTATAATTTGCAAACAAAAATGTTAAACAAGCCAGAGATATTTGGCAAAGTGACCACCTAGTTACTAAAAATCCAAAATATGACAAGTTCCTTTAAGAAAAGATGTAACAGGTAACTTTCACTCTGGCAGCAATGAATGGAGAGGGAAGTCATCAAACACTGGAGAGAACAAAGTAGATCAACATTTAACAATGTTTTTCAACTTTCAAGGAAAGCATGGATTACAGTTTATTTTCTCTGGGGGTCCCAGATCCAGCGTTCATCTGCATACAGTTGCTGATTGTTCCCTAAGGGCCATAGCAGAATGCTTACAACAAAGACTTGGAGTTAGGTATAAAAACTCACAGGCTGAGAAAGACTTTTAAAGAAACACAGATACATCAGTCATTCTGTATCCAAGGATGGAATAGAGGAATACAGAATGAGGCGAATCCCTCCAGCACTCCACATGCTACAGCGAACAGGAGGCAGTAAGCATCCACCTTTAGGGCAAAGAGTCTTTAAGACTGTGATTAGAGTAACCAATCAATTTTTGATTCTAGCTTATCATGTTCTATTTCTGTGAAATCTTTTGATGGAATCAACATGCCTATAGAAGGCCTAACTGCTAGGGAACTAAGCCAATGTACAATCATTCAGTCATTGTAGTATATGCTAATTACCAGGAGTTAGAAATAGCTTCTTTGATAAAGTTCTTGCTAAAGAATTCTACTTGGATTGCCTCCTAAAATCATACCCAGATGTTCATTACTACAGCTTCTCTCCCCTCAGTGTAATCAGGTTTGATCCAGCTCTGTATGATAATACATCCCATTTACATACTGTCTCTGTAAGAAGAAAATTATCCACAAGCACTACTCTCTTCCTTCGTGTACTGCACAGAAGAGCATTTTCCCTGCTGTGTATCTCAAACACATGGGTGTGCAAATGAGGATGTAAAATCAGTTAAGAATTGAACTGCTTTGCATAATAAGACAGTGTGAAGAGAAAAGAGACAAGGAACCAACAAATGTGGGTTTTATAAAGATGGCTTAGCTGCTGTGATGTGTGATGTGATTCCATCTAAAACTCCTGCAAAGAATTAAATACATCTACCAAAGAAATGAATGTTTTATGGGAATATCTTGATTGAGAGAACAGAAAAGGCAACTAAAATTCACGAGAGCTTCAGCATGGAACAGAACGAAGGTGACAGTTTAAGAAGTCACCACCCAAGAAGCCGAGGAGGCCAGGAGAATGAAAGTGCTGTCAAAATTAGCAAAAATCTTTAGGGATTAAGAAGTCACCACCCAAGAAGCCGAGGAGGCCAGGAGAATGAAAGTGCTGTCAAAATTAGCAAAAATCTTTAGGGATTAAGAAGTCACCACCCAAGAAGCCGAGGAGGCCAGGAGAATGAAAGTGCTGTCAAAATTAGCAAAAATCTTTAGGGATTAAGAAGTCACCACCCAAGAAGCCGAGGAGGCCAGGAGAATGAAAGTGCTGTCAAAATTAGCAAAAATCTTTAGGGAAGATGTGGAGTCTTATAGGCCATGAGCCTGGTTGTGGGGGTCAAGAAGAGTGTGTCTGGACTGCCTGTGCATTGGGCCCACCAGAGGTCATTTCAGTTCTATCTGCTTTCAGAATTTCCCTTTCTCATGCTAATGAAAGGGGAGAATCCTAAGCTACCTCCCAACATCCCCACACTCCTGCTACACAGTATTCTAATCCATCACTTATTTTGGTTTAAATGTAAATATATAATGTTTGGACATAAGCAAGTAAGATTATTGTCAAGGGACTGAGGCCAAATTTGATAATAAAATACTTCCCAGTAGTAGAATCGTTAAGTGGGAGTGATGTCCAAAATTTGAAGACCTTGTATTATTAGATTAAGTGATAGAAATCATTATGAAAATCGGTGGGTGAGAAATACTTGAAATTAAATATTTGGAAGATTAGGTTTCAAGGACTATTTATTCAACATGAATACTTTAAGGAGAAAATATATCTGGACTTGAGATGACTAAAATCATATTATGGGAAAACACAGGGGTATTACAATTCTTAATATAGTGACAAGATGTCATCTGGGTAGCTACACTGATTACACATACATTTTCTTCTTATTCTGCTTTACTGATGAATATTTTGTGCCTTGACATACATTTAGTGTGCAGTTATCTTACATATTGCAGAACAAATAAAATATAGAATTCACATATTAAATGGGATTATCCTTTGTGCGTTTTATATGGATGGAATATCATCACCTCACCATCCTAAACCAGCCTCCCCATTTTCTTCTCTTTCAGACCAACTTTTACCAGAAGTTCTTTGAAAACTTAATAATAGAATGATCAAATATAAAAGAATATTAAATATTATCTAGCTCAGCAACCATCTTTTATAGATAAGGAAATGAAGTCACTGGAGATTAAAATGACCTTCTATTTAGTAGGAAAAAAAGGTGGACCACAGTACAGGCTTGTCTGTTCCCAGTATATCTGGTCACTCATGCTACTCAGACCAATCGCACTACCTAAATATCTCGCCACCCCCAAACTTTATTCTGCTGAAGAGTCAAAATTAACTACGTTATGTGTTCTAAGAAGGAAATTAAGCAACATATGACTAAATTTCATTTATAAACTGTTTGCCATCAGGCTAAATCTGACAAACTGAGAATTTCATTTCTCATTTCTATTTTCAAGAAATGTTGGGATATTTACAAAGTTTAACGCAAAGAACTGAGTTACCACTATCTCTAATGAAGGAACACTTTATTATTACTATGTTTCTATACTTACTAGATTACTAGAAACACTGCTCTCAATTAGCAAATGTTTTCTAGTTTTGACTTTGGAGCAATGTAATGGCCAACCTCCTCCCATTTCCTTCTCCCCAACAAAACTCTAAACAAATTAACAAATGCATATGGAGTAATACAAAGAAAAAGAAATATTTGATAGCCTGCTTGTGCGTGTGTGTGTATTTTAATCTTTCTATTATTACTTGCTAAATAGGCAGGGGTAGACCAATAAATGGGGAAGGTGATGAGCTTCGCATTTAGAGTTCCGCATTAAATTATCGATTTAGCAAGGCGTAAGATGTGAAGTGTGATCAAAAAGATCTGCATGTTGACCTCTGTGATTGCAGTGTAATTACAGCGGCGTTTTGTTGGGAATACTAATCTATCAACATGCCAAGTTGCTGCATAAGAAGCCATATCATTTGCTCCTAATTCTTTCAGATATTTCCAAGATACCCTGAAACTTGCAGCAACACACCCTGTCAAGGTAAGTAACTGCCTACACATTATGATAATACATTTTTCTTTTGTGTAAAATCCTTGTTTAGAAAAAAATTAAAAAAAAAAAGTTTGAAACTATGACTTTCAGCCCTATGTATTCTTCCTTGAAATATTTTTGTATTAAATATTAAGAATACATATAACCCTAAATCCTTTATATATTATGTGCTATAAATGAAAATAAACACAGTCCTCTGATAAAATTATTAATAATAAGTGCAACAACACTAAAAATACTAATAAAAATAAATTATAATTCCACTTGAACTAAATTTAATATAAAATCAAGAGGGAAGGATCTTATTTGGTTGTATCAAAAACAACCCTCTGTGTATAATATATGCTAAATGAAACTAAATGAAATAAATCTATTATATATCCCTATTAACAAGATTTGGTTTGAAATATTATCTTTTAAAAGAAATGTCCATTACTTACTGCCTAAAACCTTTTTAAAAAAAATAATCCCTAGATAATTTTCAAAGGACAAAGGGTCAGCCAACAGGACCTCCCCCTGCTTAAATTGTTATAATTTGATATCAAATACCGAAAAATAAGTATATTTTATTTAAAGAAGGTAAGAGTATAAAAAAGTTGTGAGAACTGGTTGATAATCAAATAATGAAGATAGACAGAAAAAATACCAAAAACAATTTTGCTAAAAAGTTTGACCATATCAAGACAGAATTATGCTATAATTATATATACATATGTGCATATACATATATATGTATAATATGCAGTGTTTGGTTTCTTTTACTAATTATATATCTTTTCATAGAGTAAAATACATTTTCTCCTAGATGGACAGAGAGAAGTGTGTAACTGTGAATAAACCAACCTAGTAGGTAGGAAGGAGAAGTTTAGCAAATAAACCCATGTTCAGGTGTGTGGAATACAGCAACTAAATAAATTAGCCAGTGTACATAGATGGATATGAAATAAAATCAGTCTCTCACTTCTGGGAGATAGAACCCTCTGATGAAGCCTGTGATACACAGAGTAATGAAGATATAAATGTTAAACAGGACCAAAAACCATGTATATACCTTGGGAGACTTGGGAAGGAAGTTGACTGGAGTAAATGCTCTGGTCTTGAAAAGTCTTAGTGACACTACAAAAGACGGATGTTATTTAAGTAGGAACAGTCTAAGAAACCATAAATTAAATTAATATGGAAGACTCAAGAAATCATTTTTTCCTATCATGGAAATAAATTGAAAATCACTCTGGCCTTGCTGACTCGGAATCTGTAAGTCACTATGACTATTTCTTGAGACTGGATACATAAACATTTCTATATGTCAATAAGATTTAAATGACTACAGGGATAATAAAGAAATAAAACAGTGTGCAATGAATGTAGCAGATAAAATAACTTTAATCACACTCCTATTTGTTTTTTCTTAATCTGGTATTTTAAATACTTAGAAGAGTTATAAAATTTATAGTTAAATAATGAAGACAATATTTTATGAACTTAACACAGTGAGCATTAGCCAAGCTATAAACTGTATGCTTTTTTGCATTAACTTTAGGTATTAAATATCTACACATGAATGAAAGAATTTATCTGAAGCCAGGTTAAAAAAAATAAAAGATGACACAGAAAGTAGTAAGATGAACAATCCCTGAAACTCATACAAAGTGTGAAAAGTCTAATTCTTATCAGACAAATCAGGAAAACCTTGTAAATCTCTCTCCTAGGTAACCGGGTCAAATTAGCAGTACACAAGCTCTTAACATTTGCTAAGAAGTTCAATAAATCCTAACAGGAAATTGGGAGGTACTTCTCCAAGAAACATATATGAATAGGAATTGAATAAAGCATTCAACATACTTATTTCTCAGGGAAAGACAAATTAAGATTCCAAAGAGATGGCACTACATATCCATTAAAATCATTATGGCTA
Source organism: Bison bison bison (assembly GCF_000754665.1). Classification (NCBI taxonomy): domain Eukaryota; kingdom Metazoa; phylum Chordata; class Mammalia; order Artiodactyla; family Bovidae; genus Bison; species Bison bison. Next base: position 10,337,406 of record NW_011494832.1, on the reverse strand, counting down.
GATTTTCAAAATCTGAAGACACCAAGTGTTGACAAGAAAGTGTACCAACTGGAATATCATACATGTTTGGTGGTAGTGCAAAACAACTTAGCTACTTTATGAAACACTGTTAATGTCATATACACTTAAATATTCACTTTCCATATGGTCCTCAATCTTACTCCTACGTATTTTTCCTAGAGAAATAAAATTACATGTTTGTACAATAGTCTGTACCACAATACTTACAGAAGCTTTATCCATAATAGTGAAAAATTTGAAGCAACACAAATGTGTATCAACTATGTAAGGATAGACACTGAAGATTTTACACTAAGCACGCCAACATTATTTACCTGGACTATTTTATTTCAACACTTGCTACAGTGAGATGCAGGAGTTTTGATTTTCTAATGTTGTATATCTTTTCAGTCTCAGTACCATTAATGAAGTTCATTCCTTTTAATGATGTGAGGGGAATTAAGAAATTTATATTAATCTGACAAGAGACTATAAACTCGTTCAACAAATGTGGTTGGGCATTTACAGCTAAATAGGAAATTAATAAAATCTGAGGATGGATATGTTTATCAACCGATCCTTTATAAGATTGTTTGTCTAAACTAGAGCTAATAAATGATCCTGCGATCTCACTCCAGGGTATATATCAGGAGAAAATCATAATTTGAAACGATACATGCACCCCAACATTCACTGCAGCACTAGCCCTGTTTACAATAGCCAAGACATGGAAACAACCTAAATGTCCATCAACAGATGAATGGAAAGGGAAGAAGTGACACATATACACAATAGAATATTACTCAGCCATAAAATAATGCCATTGGCAGCAACATGGATGGATCTAGAGATTATCATACTAAATGAAATAAGTCAGAGAAAGACAAATATCATATGATACCACATATATGTGGAATCTAAAAAAATGATACAGTGAACTTATATACAAAACAGAAATAGACCTACAGACATAAAATCAAACTTATGGTTACCAAAGGGGAAAGGGTGGAGGGATAAATTAGGAGGTTGGGATTAAAACATACACACTACTATATACAAAGCAGATAACCAACAAGGACCTACTGCAAGCAAAGAGAGCTAAATGAACTAACAAGGCATGACAGCACCATAGTCCAGCAGAAATCAGTATTATGACAAAAAAAATGTATTAAAACAATGCTACAAAGTTTACACTATGATGTATCTCTTTTGATGGTTACAAATAATTTGTGGATTACTAAAAATCTACATAATAATATAGCTTATGATTCCATAGTCCTACGTTCTAGCTATGATTAATGTTTAAGAATTTCTGTAAATATGATAGGAGATGTTTGTTCATGGTAATCACATATGGATGTTAATGAGTTTCTTGTTACATGAGGAAGGAAAAAAAACAAGAAAAAAGATCAAACATCATGCTGGTAATATCACCTCACAAAGTACAATAATAAAGAGCTAAATCATAGTACTGGACATTATTTGACAATTTTTATATATTTGCTATTACCTATTTTTCTGGGCTCCAAAATCACTGCAGATGGTGACTGCAGCCATGAAATTAAAAGATGCTTACTCCTTGGAAGGAAAGTTATTACCAACCTAGATAGCATGTTCAAAAGCAGAGACATTACTTTGCCAACAAAGGTTCATCTAGTCAAGGCTATGGTTTTTCCTGTGGTCATGTATGGATGTGAGAGTTGGACTGTGAAGAAGGCTGAGCGCCAAAGAATTGATGCTTTTGAACTGTGGTGTTGGAGAAGATTCTTGAGAGTCCCTTGGACTGCAAGGAGATCCAACCAGTCCATTCTGAAGGAGATCAGCCCTGGGATTTCTTTGGAAGGAATGATGCTAAAGCTGAAACTCCAGTACTTTGGCCACCTCATGCGAACAGTTAACTCATTGGAAAAGACTCTGATGCTGGGAGGGATTGGGAGCAAGAGGAGAAGGGGACGACAGAGGATGAGATAGCTGGATGGCATCACTGACTCGATGGACATGAGTCTGAGTGAACTCTGGGAGTTGGTGATGGACAGGGAGGCCTGGAGTGCTGCGATTCATGGGGTCGCAAAGAGTAGGACATGACTGAGCGACTGATCTGATCTAATCTGATTATCTGTTTTATACAAATTAACTAGGCATACTTCTTACTCGGAGAAATTAAACATTTCATTTAGTGAGCCTTGAACAATATGAAAAACAACATGTTTTTCTGGCCTCCACCCTGAAATAAGCATGTGTATACACGGTGATGACAATATCAATAATTTTACTACTTTGGAAACCTATCTTACAAGGGGACTGGTTTTAAATTTGGCATGTAGGTTAAAAATTTTGTGCAGTTCAGATTATCTTTTAAATATTTTTAAATTACCCAATTAAGTCTACACAATTCGTATCAAAAACCCTGTATACTACTATGATCATGATAATGATGATAACAACAGATATTAGTGCTTACTGTGTACCAGATTTTCTTCTACTAATTTTGTATATACTCTATGCATGTTTACTGATTTAATCTTCACCATAATGTATAAGAAGGTGCTTTCTATTATGTTCTGTTCTAAGGTCCATAGAAGTAATTTGCCTAAAATACAACAGATTTCAATTAATTCACTGAACTAATAAAATTTTGCTAAATCAGCATCATTATACATGTAATAAACATGTATATTATATATAATAAACATGTTAATGCACAATATGTAATAAATATTATCATTTTAAAAATTCTAGACATACACCTAACATTGCAAAATTGACTCATTTACATTATGAGAGATATTGGAAAAGCTGATATTGAAAGAAAACAAGTATTTGCTTTTCCAGTCAGATGATTACTCCGAGATATATGCTCATAAAAAAGATCAGCAAGAATTTTATGGTATATGAGCCATGTCATAACTATAGTCACTAACTTACTAATAAGCCACATTCAATTAAGTTATATGCCTAATTATTAAGAAGGAGGTACTTTTAATTATATATAAAGGAAAATAAAACAAATTTAAAACTTAATTGATTATGTTTTAAACTGACTATGAAAACAATGAGTTTAATACAAGAAACAAAAAGGAGGAAACAATTATTGAGCTATTAGAAACACTGATTAGTTGTAAACTTAACAGATACATTTTTAACTAAAAGACATTTTTTTGTTGTTCAATATTGTCATAGGAAGAATTTTTACTCTGTTTATTACACTCCAGAATAAACATGTGCACATACAAACATTAGCCATTCTATACCCTAGAATTTTTAAAAATAATTTCTTAATGAAAGATTACAGGAGTTTTAGCATAAACATTCAAGAAGGATATATAACAAAACAAAAATTTCCTCGTATATGATGGTGTGTCTTATACAAACAACAATTGCTTCCATCAAAAAAGGCCTAATCTGAAAAAAAAAAAAAATTCTGTTTGAAGGCATTAGAGAGCTAACAACGTTGGGAGGCTTTAAAGGGCTAAGATTCTAGAAAAAAGAATATACTCAGAGGTAAGACTCATATTCTGTCAGGAAGCATTTAACAGGAGGCTTCCTGTGTGCTGTTTGGATCTGTCACGAATCCTCTGTCCCTTATTAATTTCTGAATATTCAGGAATTAAGAGGAGTTGACAAACCACTCCTGGGGCTGAGGAATGCATGCATTACCTTTGTTAGTTTTTCCATAGGGTGACAAGTAAATATTTACTACCCTCTTCCTTTTTATGAACCATAAGGTAAAAGTGATTATTTACAACCCTCTCTGTTTGATATGGATTACCTTATGTTTCCTTGTTAATTTTTAAGTCTGGACTTTTGATTTTTATCTTTGCTGAAAATAGCTACCTTGTAAGACAGTATATATACTCACACTATGTTGAATAAAACACCTTTGCTCCATCAGAGCTTGGGTCCCCGTGTCTTTCTTTCTTTCTTTCTCTCTCTCTCTCCCTGGCTAATTCTCTGGAGCGTAGAAACCCATCATGCTCACTCTCCTGCCGGGGCTTCTAAGACCCTCTCAAGAAGGCGTACTGTGCCTTCGTGAGCGACACAAGCTCTGTGTCAAGAGCTTTATTGGTTTTGTGCATAAACCAAGGAATATTAGCCTCCTTCTCTCTCTCTCTTACTTTCTTATCGTCGACTCCGGACCACCAGATTCTGGTCCATTAAAGGACCTCAACAATATTCAACAGTATTTTCATTCATAAACAGCACAGAATGAGTGATTGAGAAGTTCAGTAATGTGTCTGCTAACCAAAGATTTTCCAGCGTTTTAGGACAGAGGAGATAAAAATTCAACTTCTGGCATATCAAGTCACCTAGGGTTAGAAAAGTAAGATTTAAGAGAAACAGGCAATACGGAAATAAATTTACAAAGAGAGTTCTCTCTGGAGACTGTAAGCCAATCAAAGCCACTAAAAGGCTATGACCTAAATTGTGTTTAGCAACCTCATAGTGCTGGGCAGTGGGAAATGAGCAGAACAGAATTTAGGTTGCACCAAAAGGTCGATGATTCATTTAACAGTTTAGACTTTGAGTTGGAACCACTAATGATACACAACCTAGGAACAACTGTGAATCAGATTTGGATCAGCTATCAATAGCTGAAATCTAACCTCATATAATCCAAAATTTTGATAAATTTATTTTGTTAAAATTTTTAGGTAATTTTGCAAGATTTATATGAAATCTGAAATTCAGCAATGTACTATTTATCAAGAGTTCAAGTTAAATAACAAAATAAACTTTGTAGAGATGATTAAATGTATAAATATTATATAAATGTAAATACATAATTGAAACAAAATAAATATATCCTAAGGAAAAGAAAATATGTTTGAATTGTTACTGTTGCTAACAGTTCAGTTCAGTCACTCAGTTGTGTTCAACTCTTTGTGACCCCATGGATGGCAGCATGGCAGGCTTCCGTGTCCATAACCAATTCTCAGAGCTTACTCAAACTCCTGTCCATTGAGTAAGTGATGCCATCCAACCATCTCATCCTCTGTCGTCCCCTTCTCCTCCTGCCTTCACTCTTTCCCGGAATCAGGGTCTTTTCCAATGAGTCAATTCTTTGCATCAGGTGGCCAAAGTTTTGGAGTTTCAGCTTCAGCATCAGTCATTCCAATGAACATTCAGGACTGATTTACTTTAGGATGGACTGGTTGGATCTCCTTGCATCCAAGGCACTCTCAAGAGTTTACTCCAACACCACAGTTCAAAAGCATCAATTCTTCAGTGCTCAGCTTTATTTATAGCCCAACTCTCACATCCATACATACTACTGGAAAAACCATAGCTCTGACTAGACTGACCTTTGCTGGCAAAGTAATATCTCTGCTTTTTAATATGCTATTGAGGTTGGTCATAACTTTTCTTCCAAGGAACAAGCATCTTTTAATTTCATGGCTGTAGTCACCAGCAACAGTAATTTTGGAGCCAAAAAAATAAAGTCTGTGACTGTTTCCATTCTTTCCCCATCTATTCGCCATGATGAGATAGGACCAAATACAATGATCTTAGTTTTCTGAATGTTGAGTTTTAAGCCAACTTTTTCACTCTCCTCTTTCACTTTCACCAAGAGGTTCTTTAGTTCTTCTTTATTTTCTGCCACAAGGGTGGTGTCATCTGCATATCTGAGGTTATTGATATTTCTCCCAGCAATCTTGATTCCAGCTTGTGCTTCATCCAGCCCAGCATTTCTCATGATGTACTCTGCACATAAGCTACATAAGCAGGGTGACAATATATAGCCTCGAAGTACCCCTTTACTGATTTGGAACCAGTCTGTTGTTCCATGTCTGGTTCTAATTTTTGTCTCTTGACCTACATACAGATTCCTCAAGAGCCAGGTCAGGTAGTCTGGTATTCCCATCTCTTTCAGAATTTTCCACAGTTTATTGTGATCCACATAGTCAAAGGCTTTGGCATAGTCAATAAAGCAGAAATAGATGCTTTTCTGGAACTCTCTCGCTTTTTCGATTATCCAACGAATGTTTGCAATTTGATCTCTGGTTCCTCTGTCTTTTCTAAATCTAGCTTGAACATCTGTAAGTTCACAGTTCACATACTATTGAAGCCTGGCTTGGAGAATTTTGAGCATTACTTTGCTAGCTTGTGAGATGATTGCAATTGTGCAGTAGTTTGAGCATTCTTTGTCATTGCCTTTCTTTGGGATTGGAATGAAAACTGACGTTTACCAGTCCTGTGGCCACTGCTGAGTTTTCCACATTTGCTGACATATTGAGTGCAGGACTTTCACAGCATCATCTTTTAGGATTTGAAATAGCTCAACTGGAATTCCATCACCTCCACTAGCTTTGTTCATAGTGATGCTTCCTAAGGCCCACTTGACTTCACATTCCAGGATATCTGGCTCTAGATGGGTGATCATACCTTTGTCATTATCTGGGTCATGAAGATCTTTTTTGTACAGATCTTCTGTGTATTCTTGCCACCTCTTCTTAATTTTTCCTGTTTCTATTAGGTCCATACCATTTCTGTCCTTAATTGTGCCTATCTTTGCATGAAATGTTCCCTTGGTATCTCTAATTTTCTTGAAGAGATCTCTAGTCTTTACCATTCTATTGTTTTCCTCTATTTCTTTTCATTGATCACTGAGGAAGGCTTTCTTATCTCTCCTTGTTATAATGACTCACAAATAAACACTTGATTTGATTTGAGACTGAAAAAAACCAGTGTGACCATTTTTTAAAATAATTTTTCTAAGCCTAAACACTTTTGTATTCTGAAGTACAAAATATTTTCCAGGAGTATCTGTTTTTACAATAAAACTTTTTAAACAAATTATTTAAATAAAACTCACTTTAAAAAAAGGACTAAATTTTAAAAACAGATGCTGCTAGTAAATCCATTATAATTTGGATAGTTAAGTCTCAACATTTAAAACATATTAATGTTTTCAATAATAATAGTTGAAACCTCAACAATGATTCTTTTAAGATTATATTTACAAAATTTATTATTTCATTTCCATTCTTTTAATTTTTGAAAGCCTTGTTACTGGTGTTTTAGGAGTAAAAAACTTTAGTCTTCATAGAGAGTTGGCTTAATGATTGGAGCTATAATCCAACACTACAAATTGTGACCCATGTTTTCACAGGTGTCAACAATTTGATACATGACCTAAACCTTACTAGACTTCATAATTCATGACAAAATTTCTTTATTCAGCAAGTGTATCTGATTTCAAACTCTGAGTTTCATAATATTTTCAACAGTTACAATGTGATTTGAATGATAAATTTACATACAATTAAATGTATAGAGTCTTTTTGTTTGTTATGGTCAATTATATGTCACACTTGTTAGTCGTTTACTAAATATCCATGAGCAGAGATAGAAGCCAGTTTGTTAGATTTGGGAAAGATTCTACATTTAAGAAAGTGGAATACTAATGTATGAAGAAATAAATTTATGAATATGTTAATGATAAAATTGTGAATGATGTGGGGAAAAAACTGGGACACAATCAAAAGTGGTTAATCCAGGTAGTGAAGTGAAAGTGGCTCAGTTGTGTCTGACTCTTTGTGATCCCATGGACTGTCCATGGAATTCTCTAGGCCAGAATATTGGAGTGAGTAGCCTTTCCCTTCTCCAGGGGATCTTCCCAACCCAGGAATTGAACCAGGGTCTCCTGTGTTGCAGGCGGATTCTTTACCAACTGAGCTATCAGGGAAGCCCAATCCAGGTAGACATCAGTGAAAATGGGGAAGTGGGTAGCTCAGTAGACACAATTAAAAAAAAAAAAAAAAAGGGCAAAAACTGTGGAACCAGCTTTGTCTAAAGTCTGAAAAAATATTAAAGGTTTATGGCAACAAAGCAAATAAACAAATCAAGAAAAAGGTTATTTAAAAGTTGCTGAAAAGCTTTATAGCAGTTTTACTTGTTGTAGCCCCATGCTCCACCCTAGTTTTATGACAGCCTGAAAGCAACGTAATCAGTGTTCCAGTGTAGGTCCCTGGTCTCTGGTTGTAGATAAAAATGCATTTGTTTGGACTTCTCTGCAGACCACATTGTTTTACCTAACCTTGGAAGTTTCTCAGGATGGAAATGTGATTACATAAAATACATTCCTCAGTAACACTGTAAAGCAAATGAATGAACCAATGCAACCCTGAGACTCTTGAGGTCCCTTGGACAATAAGGAGATCAAACCAGTGAATCCTAAAGGAAATCAACCCTGAGTACTCATTGGAAGGACTGATGCTGAAGCTCCAATACTTTGGCCACCTGATGTGAAGAGTAGACTCACTGGAAAAAGACCCTGATGCTGGGAAGGATTGAGGGCAGGAGGAGAAGGGGATGACAGAGGATGAGATGGTAGGATGGTATTATCTAATTAAGGGATATGAGTTTAAGCAAACTCTGGGAGATGGTGAAGGGCAAGGAAGCCTGATGTGCTGCAGTTCATAGGGTTGCAAAGAGTTGACATGTCTGAGCAACTGAACAACAACAACCCTGAGCAGAAGCTTCCAGGTGAGGAAACAATAAACATGCCAAATGTCTCAGAGGACAAGCCTGAGAGAGTGTGCCCTTGGGAAAGTACAATGTGGAAGGCACCATGGATACTAGGAAATTAAAAAATCCGTGCATATACCTAGAGCATGAAGCACACTCAGAGTGACCTGAGACATCCTTAAACTTCCACTTCTGACTGGAATTTGGTCTCAGTGAAGGCACTGAAGCTAAGGCAGAGTTCAACATGGCCTGGCTAAGCACTGAAGGAGTGCTCCATGTGCAAACACTTAAGAGGATGTTTTCTCATTTCTTCCTTTTTTCCTCTTTGTTTTCTGTCTTGTTTGTACTCCTCATGTTAAAGGAAATTTCTGTGGCAGACTCAGTTTGATATTTGGCAAAACTAATACAATTATGTAAAGTTTAAAAATAAAATAAAATTAATTAAAAAAATAAATAAATAAAAGCTAACCCCTAAAAAAAAAAAAAAAATAGACTTTACAAACTACATCCAACAGAGTACAAATGATACATAAACAGCCAAAAGACAACCTTGAAACAAGCAAAACAAAGTGACAAATCACATATAATGAATCCGTAAAGAGATCAACAGCTAGTTTTTTAGCAGAAACCAAGGAGGCCAGACAAATGCACAAAACAATATTTACAAATTTATGTTAAGGGACACCCAATGAGAATTCTGTGGACAGAGGAGCCTAGTGGGCTGCTGTCCATGGGGTCGCACAGAGTTGGACACGACTGAAGCGACTTTGTATGCATGCATGCATTGGAGAAGGAAATGGCAACCCACTCCAGTATTCTTGCCTGGAGAATCCCAGGGACGGGGGAGCCTGATGGGCTGCCGTCTATGGGGTCGGACATGACTGAAGCGACTTAGCAGCAGCAGCAATGAGTAAAGGTATAAAAAAGTTATCCTCCAGATTTGAAGAAAAAATTAAGTCATTCCCAGGTAAACAAAAGTTGAGTGTCTTTTCCCCACTAGACCTATTTATAACTGTTGAAGAAAATTCTTCAGGAATAAGTACAAGGGCACTAGATGGCAAATGAAGAAATAAAGAGCATCAGTAAAAGTAACTACATAAGTAAATTCTAAAGCCAGTATTACTGAATTTTTGATTTTTAACTCCTTTTTTTCACAATATGATTTAAAGGACAAATGCACAAAACAATATTTACAAATTTATGTTAAAGGATGTTAAAGGACACACAATTCATAAAGGTATAATGATTTTGACAACATGAATGTGGAGGAAAGGAGTTATACAGGAGCCAAGTTTGTGTATTCTCTGAAGCTAAAGTAGTGTTGATTCAAAATAGATTGTTTTAAGTTTAAGAAGTCAAATATAGTCTCCAAGATAACAACTAAGAAAATAGCTAAATATACATTTAAAATAAGAAAGTAATTGAAATGGTATACTATAAAAAGTGTATACTATAATAAAAAGAAACATCAATACACTGCATTAATAGAAAGAGGAAAAAATAACAATAAAACATGATTATCTCAGAGTTCTCCAGAAAAACAAATCAGTAGGGTATATATTGTGAAGAATTTATAAGACTTGGTTCACATGGTTTTGAAGACTGAAGAGTCTCATGACCTGCTGTCCCAAGGGTGGAAAACCAGGAAAGGTAAAGATACAACAGTCTGAGTGTGAAGACCTGAGAACTGGGGAATGAGGAGAACCAACAATGTAAGTCCACGTCTGAGTGCAAATGACCAAAAATCAGGAGAGTCACTGTCTGAGTGCAGAAGGAGCTGGATATCTCAGCTCAAACAGAATGTAAATTCATCCTTCCTCCTCCTTTTTGTTCTATTCAGGACCTCAACAGATTGGATAATGCTCTCCCACCTTGACGAGGGCATTATTTCTTCCTTAGTCCACTGGTTCAAATGCTAATCTCTCTCAGAGACATTCTGACAAACACACCTAGAAATAATGTTTATCAACTACCTGGGAACCGCTTAGACAAGTCCATTTGACCAAAAATTTAGGCATCACAATAATTATTCCAGAAAAATCATCTGAAAATATCTGACATGCATTTATAATAAAAACACTAAACAAACTAGGCCTAGAAGAGAATTTCCTCAGTCTCAGGGTATTTAAGGAAAGTTTGTAACTAATATTGCTCAATGTTGAAAAACTGAAAGCCTCACTAAAATCAGGAAAAAATATAAGGATACCCACTTTGATTGCTTCTATTCATTGTTGTACTGGTAGTTCTAGTCAGCCAGAGAATTAGGCAAGAGAAAGAAGTAAAATTCATCAAAGTAGAAAGAGTAAAACTATTTGCAGATGACATAATTTGTTATATTTAAAAACCTCAGTTTAGTTCATTTCAGTCGCTCAATCATGTCCAACTCTTTGCGACCCCATGAATCACAGCACGCCAGGCCTCCCTGTCCATCACCAACTCCCGGAGTCCACCCAAACCCAGGTCCATCGAGTCGGTGATGCCATCCAGCCATCTCATCCTCTGTCGTCCCCTTCTCCTCCTGCCCCCAATCCCTCCCAGCATCAGGGTCTCTTCCAATGAGTCAACTCTTCGCATGAGGTGGCCAAAGTATTGGAATTTCAGCTTCAGCATCAGTCCTTCCAACAAACACCCAGGACTGATCTCCTTTAGGATGGACTGGTTGGACCTCCTTAAAATACCTTTAAAGCTAATAAGCAAACTCAGCAAAGTGCAACACATATGATCAGTACACAAATATCAGTTGTATTTCTATACACCATCAATGGACAATCCAAAAAAGGAAGATAATAAAACAACTTTACTTATAATAACATCTAAAAGAATGAAATACCTAGGAGTAAATAAATACTACAGAACATTGTCAAAAGAAATTGAAGACCTTAATAAATCAGACAATAGTGTTCATGTAATGGAAGAGTTAAGACTGTTAAGATGGAAATAGTACCCAAAGATATCCAAGGATCCCATTACATAAATCTCCATTAAAATTAAAGTTTGTTTTTTTTTTTTTTTTCCCAGAGATGGAAAAGCTGATGTTTAAATTCACAGGGGATTGCAGGAGGCTTCTTAAACAAAACTATATTGCAAAAGGATGAGGACTCACACTTCCAGATTTCAAAATTTACTACAAAGTTACAGTGATCAGAAGAATGTGTTCCTAGCATAGAATAGACATATAGACCAAGAGCACGGAAAGTCCAGACATGAACCCATACATCTCTGCCCAGGGAAACAGTGGTGCCAAAACTATTCAATAAGGAAAAAAAATAGTCCAACAAATGGTGATGGGGCAACTGAATATTCACATATAAAAGAATGAAGTTGGATTCCTATCTCACACCATATAACAAAATTAACTCAAAAGAGATCACAGAGCTACATCTAACAGGTAAAACTACAAAATTCTTAGAGCATAAGGGTAAATCTTCACGACTTTGGGGTTGTTTACAGAGTCTTAGATATGACACCAATTGTTCAAGTTCAATAACTTTTTTAGGGAATGATGAAAATACCTTGATGTTCATATAAATTATGATTACATAATGTTATGAATGTATTAAATGCCACTAAATTGTACAAATAAAATGGCTAATTTAATGTTAAATTAATTTGACCTTAATACAAAAAAATTCAATCCAATCTGCATTATGGGAATAAGGAAAGAAATGCTTTATTTAGTAGATGGATCTTAAGCTGCACCCTGAAAAATGAGAAGTGTAAAAGGAGAAGGAGAGAGGGAGGAATTACAGGTGGGAAAAATAGTAGTATAAAAGATTCTTGGTTAAGAAATCACATATGAGTTTTGAGGAAAAATCAACTATTGTGAAATGGCTAAGAGGATAACAGGGTCCTTGTCACCATGCAAAATGTCTGGATTTAACCTTTAACGTTTGGACACTGTTGTTCAGTCACTAAGTTACGTCCAACTCTCTGTGACCCCATGGAAGCAATCTTCAAACTTCCCTGTCTTTCACTGTCTCCCAGAGTTTGCTCAAACTTATATCCATTGAGTCAGTAATGTCATCCAACCATCTCATACTCTGTTGCCCTCTTCTTCTTCTGCCTTCAATCTTTCACAGCATCAAGGTCTTTTCCAGTGAGTTGGCTATTTGTATCAGGTGACCAAAGTATTAGAGCTTCAACTTCAGCATCAGTCCTTCCAATGAATATACAGGGATGATTTCTCTTAGGATGGACTGGTTTGCTGTCCAAGGGACTCTCATGAGTCTTCTCCAGCACCATAGCTCAAAAGCATCAATTCTTTGGTGCTCAGCCTTCTTTATGGTCCAACTCTCACATCTGTACATGACTACTGGAAAAATCATAGCTTTGACTATTTGAACCTTAGTCAACAAAGTGATGTCTCTGCTTTTAAATACACTGTCTAGATTTGTCATAGCTTTACTTTCCTTGAAAGTAAATGTCTTTTAATTTCATGGCTGCAGTCAAGTCCACAGTGATTTTGGAGCCCAAGAATATAAAATCTGTCACCATTTCCACTTTTTCCCCATCTATTTGCCATGAAGTGATGGGACCAGATGCCATGATCTTAGGTTTTTGAATGTTGAGTTTTAAGCCAGCTTTTTCACTCTCCTCTTTCACCCTCATCAAGAGGCTCTGTAGTTCCTCTTCACTTTCTGCCATTAGAGTGGTATCATTTGCGTATCTGCGGTTGTTGATATTTCTCCTGGCAATCTTTGTTTCAACTTGTGATTCATCCATCTCAGCATTTTACATGATGTAGTCTGTGTAGAACTTAAATAAGCGGAGTGATAATATACAGCCTTGACATACTCCTTTTCCAATTTTGAACCAGTCTATAGTTCCATGTAAGTTTCTAATTGTTGATTCTTGCCCTGCATACAGGTTTCTTAGAAGGCAGGTAGGTAGTCTGGTATTCCCATCTCTTTTAGAATTTTCCACAGTTTGTTGTGAGCCACAAAGAGGCTCTAGTGTAATCAATGAAGCAGAAGACCTTAATAAATCAGACAATAGTGTTCATGGAATGGAAATGAGTGCAATTGTGTGGTAGTTTGAACATTCTTTGGCATGGCTTTTCTTTGGGATTGGAATGAAAACTCATGTTTTCCAGTCCTGTGGCCACTGCTGAGGTTTCCAAATTTGTTGGTATATTAAGTTCAGCACTTTCATAGCATCACCTTTTAGGATTTGAAATAGCTCAACTGGAATTACATCATCTCCACTAGCTTTTTTCATAGTAATGCTTCCTAAGGCCCACTTGACTTTACACTCCAGGGTGTTTAGCTCTAGATAAGTGACACACCATCATCATTAGCTGGGTCATAAGACTTTTTTTGTATGGTTTTTCTGTGTATTCTTGCCACCTATTCATAATCTCTTCTGCTTATATTAGGTCTTTCCTTTATTGTGCCCATCTTGGCATAAAATGTTCCCTTGGTATGTCCAATTTTCTTGACGAGATCTCATAGTATGTATGTGTACTCATAGTATTCTTAGACTGACTAAGAGTCAGTCATGTATGACTCTTTGCAACCTCACAGACTGTAGCCCACCAGGCTCCTCTGTTCATGAGATTTCCCAGGCAATAATACTGAAGTGGATTGCTATTTCTGACTCAAGGGGATCTTCCCGACCCAAGAATCAAAACTGTGTCTTTTGCATCTCCTACATTAGCAGGCAGATTCTTCACCACTAGTACCACCTGAGAAGCCCCAAGAGATCTCTAGTCTTTCCTATTCTATTTTTTTTCTTCTATTTCTTTGCATTGTTCACTATAGAAGGCTTTCTTATCTCTTCTTGCTATTCTCTGGAACTCTGGATTCAGCTGAGTGGCATCTTTCTCTTTCTCCTTTGCCTTTGATTTCTCTTCTTGTCTTCAGTTATATGTAGGCCTCTTCAGACAACCACCTTGCCTTCTTGCATCTCTTTTTCTTGGGAGTGACTAAATCACTGGTATAAGGGGAAAAAGCATGGCCAAATTTGCCTTTCAATATGGTTACTATAGAAACAGAGTGGCTGGTATATTAAAAGGGAACAAAATCGGAGATCATGCTAGCGTCACTAATTTACATGAGAGATACAATAATGAAAGCCTAAACGATACCAGGAATCTTGGAGATTTTCTTGATATTCAGTCTTTGGGGGCATTTGCTGAATGTTATATTTTTAAAAGACTTAGCTGGCAGGATTATGAGTTTGAAGCTAGAGGCAAAGAGAGACTATTATGGTGTTCTGAGATTGGTATATGAATTACTATGATGGAATTAAAGAGAAAAGGGCATATTTAATAGATGTTTCAAAGAAAGAAATAACAGTATTTTGGTAGCTGCAAGTGTGAATGAGGTGAATGTCAATGACTCCCTGGGAATTCTCTGGCTGTTCAGTGGTTAGGAATCTGTGGTTTCACTTCTGAGGGCCTGGGGTTCAATTCCCAGTCAGAGAACTAAGATCCCACATGCCATTGGGCCAAAAAATAAAAAAAAAAATAAAATGAATAAATGAATGAGTAAATGTCAATGAAAAGTGAAAGTGTTTTTGCTCAATGCAAAGAGTTGACTCATTGGAAAAGACTCTGATGCTGGGAGGGATTGGGGGCAGGAGGAAAAGGGGACGACAGAGGATGAGATGGCTGGATGGCATCACCGACTCGATGGACATGAGTTTGAGTGAACTCCGGGAGATGGTGATGGACAGGGAGGCCTGGCGTGCTGCGATTCATGGGGTCGCAAAGAGTCGGACACGACTGAGCAACTGAACTGAACTGATTTGTCAAATGTCAATGACTTCTTCAAAATTGAAGAAGTCAACAATTGCTCCCTCTTGTTTGCAAAAGAGGGAAAATGATGATGAATACAGTGCAGAAATGGAATTTTAATTGTTTAAGACAGGACATACTTTTTCCCATTGCCTCTATTTCAATTTTAAAATAAAATGTGATAGTGTAAAAAAAGAGTAGTATGTTTAGATCCTAACTGAGTGAATGTAAGCAAGTAACTTATCCTCTGGGCTTCTATTTCCTACCTACAAAATAGTTTCAAAATTGAAATTCTTGTTTTTCAGAGATGTTGGGCAGGGAATGAAGGGTCATGATAGTAAGATGTATATACTGAATATGATATTAAGTGCAAGCCATAACTAGTATTACTACCTGTATGTGTATTATTGGTTATGCTGGAAGGACCAGTGTTTAGGATTCAGAGATAAGGGTAATGCTGCAAAACTTTTGTAGCAGGAAGAACTCTCACAAATTTGCCTTTGACTCCTTTAATTCTTTTTACTCTAGGATACTTTTTCAGTTACCTTATCTTTTAGCATCTAAGACATCTTGCAGCTCCTATTATGGTCTTAGTGAATCTTTGTTCAGAATAGTTACATAATTTATACTAAGATGATAAAGTTTTCACATGTCCTAATTTTATAGTCTTACTCTAAATATCCTGAATTGGACAAGATGGTGAAATCTGAGGTGATACTCAGGAACTCTTGTTCATATTTAGACTTTTAATAGTCTGTAAATGCAATGTCCTCATTCACATTTAGAGCTTCATCAGTAGTAAAAATAAAATTTTCCATGTTCATTGAAGGGACGGTGAATTATTATGTGAGAACACTCCACATAACTTGGCAAATCATATTTTGAAATGACAGTATTTATGTTCTCTTGCCTACATTTAATTTTAATCCGTTAAAGTTAAAAGTCATAAAAATCAGTGATCATTATAGCAGTTTAATATAAAGGCCAAAATGTACATGTTTTACATAGCCATGCCTTCCAGAGATCCTTAACAAAAACTTAATTACCATAATAAAATTTATTTCTTTCTCCTAGAGAAAGAGATCTGAAGTAGAAAAGGTAAGTGGTATACTTAAGGTCAATTGCAAAGTACTACATTAGAATTAAATATTTGACTCTGGAATATTAAGCTCCCTGGATATTGCTAGATGACCTTAAAGAAAAATGCAAAAACTACTTGAAGATTTAATTCTAAAATTCAAAACAGAATATTACTAACATGCTACTGCTTTCAAATTTCACTGGTCATATATACTAGATAGGAAATTGCTAAAGAATAAAAGGTTTCATCTTAATCTTTCCAGACTTGTATGAAAGATAAAGCATAATCTTTCAAGCTTAAGGCTGTACGTTTAAAGATAACATTTAGTATTTTGAGTGATAAAAATGGAATTGTAAACATATTCTCTGCCAGAGTGTTTCTCTGGTAATTGAGATAAAGAACTGCCACAAATGTTGTATCCTTCAGAAGAAAGTCTGATTCCAATATTGGGAGCAATTTTACTTTCCCCAATTAAGTCAGAAAAATATAAAATGTGTGGTGAATTCATCACTAGGAAACTGGTTTAAATCAAGGTTCATAATCAAATAAAACATATTTGACTTATTAAAGTTCATTTTACAGTTAAATTTCTTATTTATAATCCATAACCAGAAGGCAAAATTATATAAATAGATTTCAGACCAATACTGCTTGCTGGTGTGTTTGATTATTTTCTCCTAAAGTTAATAGATGACAGTGTTGTCAATTTAAAATCAGATTAAGTAGATATATAGTGGCCACCTCATTAATTCCACATATGATTTGTCTTTGGCTTTACATAAATCAGAGTGTTGGGACTAATTGAGATTTTATTTGTACCTAACTGCTTCATGACTATAATATTTATAGGCTGTTTAAGTTTGTTGATACCATTAATAATCAGCACTAATTCTGAGCATTCATTTTAATTTTTCTATAAGAATGCAAATATATACACATATGTATATACACATACATACATAGTGTCTGTACACATATATATGCAATATATATACACACACACATCAAATCTTGAGCAATATTTAGAAATATGAAAGGGATTCAATTTGACTGTGTAGAAATGCCAGTTACACCATAAGATTTTAAAATGACAATGCTTTGCATGTTAAGGGCTCTGGCAAGAAAGGTAGACTTTTCAAAGTAATTTTAACAGAGATGAAAATGGTAAGAAATAATCATTTGGAAATGCTAGAAATAAAAAATTACAATAGAAAAAAGAGTGATGTTATGGACAGTCTAATAAATGGAACTGAAATCCCAGAAGAAGGAAAAGGGCAAAATAAATATTTAAAGAAATACTATAAATAACTTTTGGAGAAGGCAATGGCAACCCACTCCAGTACTCTTGCCTGGAAAATCCCATGGACAGAGAAGCCTGGTAGGCTGCCGTCTATGGAGTAGCACAGGATCGGACACGACTGAGCGACTTCACTTTCACTTTTCACTTTCATGCATTGGAGAAGGAAATGGCAACCCACTCCAGTGTTCTTGCCTGGAGAATCCCAGGGGCGGGGGAGCCTGGTGGGCTGCTGTCTATGGGGTCACACAGGGTCGGACATGACTGAAGCAACTTAGCAGCAGCATAAATAACTTTAACAAAATTAATAACAAGAATCTCACAGACCCAAGAAACTCCAGTAACTCCAAAAACAACAAAGCAAATAATCCCAGCATATCTAGGCATAACTTATATACACTGATCACCACCCAAGTGAAAGACAAAATCTTTAAGACAGTCACAGAACCAAAATATATTACATGCAGGCAAAAAAAGAGGAAGATGATAGTAGATTTTTTCACTTATGAATGATTATAGAAGGAATTTGTTGCCAGATTGGGACTGTAGAAAATATTGATACTACTGAAAATTCTTTTAGACATTTAGAAATTGGACAGAACCCTGGACTTGTAGAAAGAAACAAAGAGAGCTAGAAGTGAAATAAGTGGAGGTAACTACAAATTTCCTTTTTTTCTTAATTTTTAATACATGTAAAAACAACTGACTTTGTAAAGTAAAATAGTCATGCTTCAGTGTATATTTAAAGCACAAGTATCATTAACATGTCCAACAAGAATAGCATAAAAGTTGCAAGGGAATAATTTAGAGTATATTGAAAATTGTTTAAACTATAATGAAGTAGTGTTATAATATTATTTGAAGGTACACTTTGATTAATAAAGAAGTAAATACAAAGGAAACTCTGAAAAACTTCTATAAAGAATAGTAAGTAAAAAGATTATGAGAGTTAAAATGAAATGCTAAAATTATTTCATTAAAAAGATGGCAGATGGATTTCCCTTGCAGTTCAGTGGTTAAGACTCTGCATTTCCAATGCAGGGTCCAAGTGTTTGATCCCTGGTCAAGGAACTAAGATCCCATATGTCACTTGACACAACTAAAAATTTAAAAAAAAAAGGCAGAAAAAGAAGTGGAAAAAAATCCAATAATGACCTGATGGAACAAATAGAAAACAGCTACCAAGAAGGTGGATTTTAATTCAATGACATCTATAACTATAACAAATGTAATAGACTTAAAAAGAACTGTTAAGATATAAAAATCAGAAAACAATCATGAGAGGAAAAAGGTAAAACTAACCACATTTGTCAACTTGGACAAACACACATACACACACATATACATCCCATAACATACATTTCAAACATAAAGACATTAAAAGAATGGAAAATTATATATTAAACTAACAGTAATCAAGAGAAAGTGTTTCCCTGATGGCTCAGTGGTAAAAAATCTGCCTGCTAAGCAGGAGATGTGGGTTCAATCCCTGAGTAAGGAAAATCCTCTGGAGAAAGAAATAGCAACTCATTCCAGTATTCTTTGCCTGGGAAATCCCATGGACAGAGGAGCCTGGTGGGCTGTAGTCCATTGGATCACAAAGAATTGGGCACGACGTAGCAACTAAACAACAATCAAGAGAAAATGGGAATAGTTAGATTAATATCTGATTAAATGAACTTCAGCACAGAAATATTCCCCAGGATAAAGAAGAATAGATAATGATAGAAATTATAATAGATAAGTAGATAATGATAAAGATATCAATTAGCCCCAAATCCATAACACACCTAAATGTGTACAACATCAGAACATTAGAAAGACCTGATAGAAGACCTGAAAATTACTATCAGCCACCTTGATCTAATTAACATCTATAGAGCCCAACAGGAATACAGAATCTATTACTTCAAGTGCACATGGGCCATTCACTAAGATAGACCATATTTTGCTCTGTGTAACAAATCATACATTAAAAAAAAATAATAATTAATGTAAGTTCTAGGGATACTACTGGATTTCAATGCAAAATTACAAAAAGAGGTTAGCTAAAAATTACCTGCAATATTTGGAAATACTAAATAGAACATTTCTAAATTACAAGTGAATCAAAAGGAAAATTGTAAAATAATTTAATAAGAACTATAAATATACATTAAAGTGTTAGGAAGGAAGCTAAAAACATCATTTAAAGGAATATTTCTATCATTAATTAATACAAGAGAGAATAAAGGTCTAAATAAAAAATCTACCACTTAAGGTTTTTTTTAAAGAAAAATAAATCTAAAGGAAATACAAAGGAGTTCAGTTCAGTTCAGCCACTCAGTTGTGTCTGACTCTTTGCAACCCTGTGGTCTTCAGCACTACAGGCTTCCCTGTCCATCACCAACACACGGAGCTTACTCAAACTCGTATCCATCAAGTCAGTGATGCCATCCAACCATCTCATCCTCTGCCATCCCCTTCTTTTCCTGCCTTCAATCTTTCCCAGCATCAGGGTCTTTTCCAATGAGTCAGTTCTTTGCATCAGGTGGCCAAAGTATTGGAGTTTCAACTTCAGCATCAGTCCTTCCAATGAATATTCAGGACTGATTTCCTTTAGGATGGACTGGTTGAATCTCCTTGCAGTCCAAGGGACTCTCAAGAGTCTTCTCCAATACAACAGTTCAAAAGCATCAATTCTTCAGTGCTCAGCTTTCTTTATAATCCAACTTTCACATTCATACATGACTACTGGAAAAACCATAGCTTTGACTAGATGGACCTTTGTTGTCTATACTTTTTAATATGCTGTCTAGGTTGGTCATAGCTTTTCTTCCAAAGAAAAAGCGGCATTTAATTTCATGACTGCAGTCAACATCTGCAGTGATTTTGGAGTCCCCCAAAATAAAGTCTCTCACTGTTTCCGTTGTTTCCCCGTCTATTTGCCATGATGTGACGGGACTGAATGCCATGATCTTAGTTTTCTGAATGTTGAGTTTTAAGCCAACCTTTTAACTCTCCTCTTTCACTTTCATCAAGAGGTTCTTTAGTTCGTCACTTTCTGCCACAAGAGTGGTGTCATCTGCATATCTGAAGTTACTGATATTTTTCCCATTCATCCAGCCCAATATTTTTCATGATGTATTCTGCATATAAGCTAAATAAGCAGGGTGATAATATACAGCCTTGACATAATCCTTTCCCAATTTGGAACCAGTTGGCTTTTCCATGTCCAGTGATCTGGTATTTCCATCTCTTGAAGAAGGTTCCACAGGTTGTTGTGATCCACACAGTCAAATGCTTTGGCATGGTCAATAAAGCAGAAGTAGATGTTTTTCTGGTATTGTCTTGCCTTTTCAATGATTCAATGGATGTTGGCAATTTGACCTCTGGTTCCTCTGCCTTTTCTAAATTCAACTTGAACATCTGGAATTCATGGTTCACGTACTGTTGAAGTCTGGCTTGGAGAATTTTAAGTATTACTTTGCTAGCATGTGAGATGAGTGCAATTGTGTAGTAGTTTGAGCATTCTTTGGCCTTGCTTTTCTTTAGGATTGGAATGAAAACTGACCTTTTTGAGTCCTGTGGCCACTGCTGAGTTTTCCAAATTTGCTGCCCTACTGCATGCAGCACTTTCACAGCATCATCTTTTAGGATTTGAAATAGCTCAACTGGAATTCCATCACTTCAGCTGGCTTTGTTCATAGTGAAGCTTCCTAAGGCCACTTGACTTCACATTCTAGGATGTCTGGCTCCAGGTGAGTGATCATACCATTGTGCTTATCTGGCTCATGAAGATCATTCTTATATATACTTCTGTGTATTCTTGCCACCTATTCTTATCATCTTCAACTTCTGTTAGGCCCATGCGATTTCTGTCCTTTACTGAGCCCATCTTTGCATGAAATGTTCCCTTGATATCTCTAATTTTCTTTAAGAGATCTCTAGTCTTTTCCATTCTATTGTTTTCCTCTATTTCTTTTCATTTATCACTTAGGAAGGAAAGCTTTCTTATCTCTCCTTGCTATTGTTTGGAACTGTACATTCAAATGGGTATATCTTTTCCTTTCTCCTTTGCCTTTAGCTTTTCTTCTTTTCTCAGCTATCTGTAAGGCTTCCTCAACCATTTTGCCTTTCGCATTTCTTTTTCTAAGGGATGGTCTTGATCACTGCCTCCTATACAATGTCATGAACCTCCATCCATAGTTCTTCAGGCACTCTATCAGATCTAATTCCTTGAATCTGTTTGTCATTTCCATTGTATAATCACAGGGGATTTGATTTAGGTCATACCTGAATGGTCTAGTGTTTTTCACTACTTTCTTCAATTTAAGTCTGAATTTGACAATAAGAAGTTCATGATCTGGGCCACAGTCAACTCCTGGTCTTGTTTTTGCTGACTGAATAGAGCCTCTCCATCTTCGGGTGCACAGCATATAGTCAATCTGATTTCGGTGTTGACCATCTGGTGATGCTGTGTGTAGAGTCTTTTATGTTGTTGGAAGAGAGTGTTTTCTATGACCAGTGTGTTCTCTTGACAAAACTCTGTTAGCCTTTGCCCTGCTTCATTTTGTACTCCAAGGCCAAATTTGCCTGTTACTCCAGATATCTGTTGACTTGCTACTTTTACATCCCAGTCCTCTACAATGAAAAGGACATCTTTTGGGGGGTGTTAGTTCTAGAACTAGTACTGTTTTTATCCCAGTAAATATTGGGCAGCAATTCTGTGGCTCGAGTTTTCTGTGTGGGATAGGTTTTAACTACAGATTCAGTTTCTTTAGAAGATACAGGGCAGATTAGCATCTTCATTTCTTCTTCGTTATCTATGGAAGCTTTATCAAGTGATTTGGTAAATTTATCTGTTTATTGTCATGGGTTTGTACCATACCCCTATTGTCAGTTTGTGTTGATGTTCTCTCTTTCCTGATATTTGTAATTTGTGCCAAAGAATGTTCAAACTACCGCACAATTGCACTAGCAAAGTAATGCTCAGAATTCTCCAAGCCAGGCTTCAACAGTATGTGAACCGTGAGTTCCAGATGTTCAAGCTGGATTTAGAAAAGGCAGAGGAACTAGAGATCAAATGGCCAACATCCACCGGATCATAGATAAAGCAAGAGAATTCCAGAAAAACATCTACTTCTGCTTCATTGAGTACACCAAAGCCTTTGACTGTATGCATTACAAGAAACTATGGAACATTCTTAAAGAGATGGGAATAGCAGACCACCTCTCCTGCCTCCTGAGAAATCCATATGCAGATCAGGAAGCAGCAGTTAGAACTGGACAAGGAACAATAGACTGGTTCCAACCGGAAAAGGAGTACATCAAGGCTGTATATTGTCACCCTGCTTATTTAACTTATATGCAGAGTACATCATGAGAAATGCTGGGTTGGATTGAAGCACAAGCTGGAATCAAGATTGCCGGGAGAAATATCAATAACCTTAGATATACAGATGACACCACCCTTATGGCAGAAAGCAAAGAACTAAAGAGCCTCTTGATGAAAGTGAAAGGGAAGAGTGATAAAGCTGGCTTAAAACTCAACATTCAGAAAACTAAGATCATAGCATCTGGTCCCATCACTTCACGGCAAATAGATGGGGAAACAATGGAAACAGTGAGAGACTTTATTTTCTTGGGCTCCAAAATCACTGTCGCTGGTGACTGTAGCCATTAAATTAAAAGATGCTTGTTCCTATAAGAAAAGCTATGACCATGACAGATAGCATATTAAAAAGCAGAGACATTCCTTTGTCAACACAGGGCCATCTACTCCAAGCTATGGTTTTTCCAGTAGTCATGTATGGATGTGAGAGTTGGGCTATAAAGAAAGCTGAGTGCCGAAGAATTGATGCTTTTGAACTGTGGTGTTGGAAAAGACTCTTAAGAGTCCCTTGGACTGCAAGGAGAGCCAACCAGTTAATCCTGAAGGAAATCAGTCCTGAATGTTTTTTGGAAGGACTGATGCTGAAGCTGAAACTCCAATACTTTGGCCACCTGATGCAAAGAACTGACTCATTGGAAAAGACCCTGATGCTGGGAAAGACTGAAGGCAGGAGGAGAAGGGGACAGCAGAGGATGTGATTGTTGGATGGCATCATTGACTTGACAGACTTGAGTTTGAGCAAACTCTAAGAATTGGTGATGGACTGGGAAGCCTGGAGTGCTACAGTCCATGGGGTTGCCAAGAGTAGGAAACGACTGAGCAACTGAAATGAACTGAACTTCATAATTCTACACAAACTCTTCAGAACATAAAAGAAAACACTCCTAATTTCACTGTATGTAGCTGTATTATCTGGATAACAAATGACATTGATGCATGTTCAGTTGTGTCCAACTCTTTGAGACACCAAGGACTGTAGCCTACATGCTCCTCTCTCCATGGTATTTTCTAGGCAAGAATACTGGAGTGGGCTGCCATTCTCTTCTTCAGGGGATCTTCCCAGCCCAAGGATCAAACCTCTTGTGTCTGCTGCACTGGCAGGCAGATTCTTTACTATTAGCACCACCTGGGAAGCCTCCAGAGTAGACAAAAACCTGACAAAAATAATTCTACAGACTAAAATTCTTCAATAATACGTTAGCTAATTGCATGCAGCATTAACGAAAGAATATATCATGACTGAGTGGATTTTTCCAGTGTTAAGTACAGTCCTCGCCTCTACTTCATCTACCTGTTAACACTGAAACATCTCCCTCAATTACCATTGAAATCCTTATAAAGCTTTCCCTGTAACCAACTGGTAATTGAGAAAAATCTCAGGATTGGTTTAGAAATGGTTCAATCTAGTACAAGTCAAAAAACTGACTTCTGACCGGCTAAAGACTTATTGAAAGAGGGCTATAATAGTGAATGATGATAGAAAAGTACCCAGGCTAATGAGCTTT
Organism: Bison bison bison; assembly: GCF_000754665.1. Taxonomy (NCBI): domain Eukaryota; kingdom Metazoa; phylum Chordata; class Mammalia; order Artiodactyla; family Bovidae; genus Bison; species Bison bison. The sequence goes on along the minus strand of NW_011494832.1, from coordinate 10,312,944 downwards.
GAGAAGTACTCTTGCGTGTATATTTCTTGGGAAGGAATATTGGCCTGAAGTAAGGATAAATTGATTGCCATGGCTAGTTGATCAACAGCCTGGAAAGTGAAATTAATTAGAGACCAAGAAGTACAAGAAATAAATGTATTCATGTGAGTGTACTGAGTGTGAAACTTTTTCTCATGTTAATATCCATGAGAGACTGTAGGGAAGACACAAGAATTCAGGTAGGACAGGATGACTTGAGCAATAAATGTCAAAGAAGTTCTGACTTCAGACTATACTACAAATCTACAGTCATCAAAATAGTATGATACTGGCAGAAGAACAGAAATACAGATCAATGGAACAGGACAGAAAACCCAGAAATAAACCCATGCATCTATGGTCAATTAATCTATGACAAATGAGGCAAAACTATACACTGGAGAAAAGGCAGACTCTTCAATAAACAGTCCTGGGAAAACTGGACAGCTAAGTGTTAACAAATGGAATTAGAATATTCTTTAACACCATGTTCAAAAATAAACTCAAAGTGAATTAAAGACCTATATGTAATATCGGATACTATAAAATTCTTACAGGGAAACCAACGCAGAACTATCTGTGACATAAATTACAGCAGTGGTCGCAAAGAGTTGGACAAGACTGAACAACTGGACTGATTTTTTTGGGGCCATCTACAAAAGTAGTGAAAATAAAAACAAAAGTAAATGAATGGAATCTAGTTAAAATAAACAAATGTGACCATAAACAAAAATGAAAAGATAACTCACAGAATGCAAGAAAATATTTACCAACAATGTGAACAACAAGGGATTAATCTCCAAAATATACAAACAGCTCATGTGGCTTAATATCAATAAAACAACCCAATCAGAAAATGGCCAGAAGTTCAAACAGAAATTTCTCCAAGGAAGACATACAGATGGCCAAGAGGCACATGAAAAGATGCTCAACATTCCTAATTACCAGAGAAATGCAAATCAAAACCACAATGAGGTATCACCTCACACCAGTCAGAATGGCCAGCCTCAAAAAGTCTATAAAACAACATATGCTGGAGAGGTGTGGAGAAAAGGGAACTCTCCTGCACTGTTGGTAGGAATGTAAATTGGTACAGCCACTATGGAGGATACTGTGGAGGTCCTTAAAAAACTAAAAACAGTTACCATATGATCCAGCAATGCCATTCTTGGGCATTTATCTAGAGAAAAACATGGTTTCAAAAGATATATGCACTCCAATGTTCATTGCAGCTGTTTACAATGGTCAAGACAAGGAAATAACTTAAATGTCTATCAACAGAGGAACAGATAAAGAAGATGTGGCACATTATACAATGAACTATTATTACTCAGCCATTGAAAAAGTGAAATAATGTCATTTGCAGCAATATGGACGGACCTAAAGATGATCATACTAGGTGAAGTAATTCAGACAAATATCACTTCTTTATTTTTGTTCATTCTCTTGGTTATTTTCCAGCATTATTTTCAATTTTATTCTTTGGTTTACCTCTATTTTAGTCTTATCTTCCAAGATGTCTTTTCTTTCTCTTTAATTTCTTAAAGAAATTTCCCAAATTTGATCAACGTTTTTACATTTACTTTTTAAAATCTACATCTATGATTAGTATTTGAGCTTCTTAGAGTGTTTCCATATTCCCACATTCACTGAGGCATTTAATTCATTCTATTGTATCTTATAGCTTTTTTGGGGGGTGTTATTTAGTTTAGTAGGGGTGATTTAATTGCTAATATGTTTTAAATTTCAGTGTTTGTTTTTTCTTATAATAGTTTATATAACTAAACATTGCTCTTGTACGTTCATTTGAAATTATGACTACATACATTCTACTTCAGTTGCTATTTATCATCACTACCTCAAAAAATTAAATGTTAATGAGGTTTGTTGCTAATTTATATTTTTGCTCACTTTTTATAAATCATATTCTCTTTATTGTTGTTATTTAGTTTCTAAGTTGTGTCTGACTTTTTGCAACCCCATGGATTCCTGCCAGGCTCCTCTGTCCAAGGGATTTCCCAGGCAAGAAGAGTAGAGTGAGTTGCCATTTTCTTCTCCAGGGGATCTTCCTGACTCAGGGATCCAACCCATGTCTCCTGCACTGAAGTTGGATTCTTTACCACTGAGCCACCAGGGAAGCCCTTTCTCTTGATTACTATTGGTTTAATATACAATTTTCCATTCTTTTAATGTTTATAGAATGCTCTATCCTAACAATTACTTCTTGCTCCATTAAATATCATTACTGAATGTTAATCAACATGTTCCTGTACAACTTTTATATATAATTGATATATCCATTGTGCTTTGAAACTATGTTATAAATAATGCCCATGAATTTTTAAAACAGAATTTTACTTCTTTAGAGAAAAAAATTATAGATAATACTTTTGTTTTAAAAACACCAATAAATTAAAATTTTTTCTAATTTGGCTAAGAAAAATAAGTTTTAGTTTTACTCTAGATTTAATATTGCCTAAAAATAATCGATGTGAAATACATAAATTCTCAAAAGACTGGAAGTATTCCAATAAGAGACAAAATTCTAGTAGTGCTTTAATTAAATATAACTATCATCTGCTCTTTTTCACAAATTTCTGGGAAGCATTTAGCATAAAAACATGTTGAAAGTTCAGTTTCCTTTTTTATTTTTTAAGCTCTCTCTATATTCTTACATATTATGCATGAAAGAAGCATATTTTTAGCAGGTAGCTTACCTTTAAAGAGCTGAGCCAAGTTTTTACCTTTGAAATTCATCCTTAAGTCAGGTAAATAAAATATATTCTTTTCTTTGAGTTTTATCATGAAAACAGTATATCTTTGCTGCCAGAAAGCAATAAATATCTATAGCTATCCATAATCTGACTACTCAGATAAGGTTCTATATATTTCCTTGAATCTCTGAATTTAACACTTAGTGAAAGTAAAAAAAAAAAAGTTTATATACTAATTTTTAAAATTTATCCTAGCCTTTCTCAAAGAGATGCTGAAGTAAATAAACTCATTAGTCTTTTTTCTCCCAACTTACCAGCCACGGAATTTGAAGATACCAATGTACAATACTTTTTACAAAGAAGAAATAGAATTTTGTTATTCAGTGACATTCTTCAAATCTCAATTAATATCTGTTCTTTACTAAGCAAGGAAGGGGAGACCTGCAGCCAGTGGGTGAATGGCCAAAGCTTATGTAACAACTGCCTGTGAATTAAAATTCATTTTACAGAAAACTATTTTCAATGAGTTTATGATGAGTCCCATTTTATCTCTGATGTCCAGGACTTTTACTTTGAAGCAACCTGTTGGGTTTCTTGACAATTTCTATATCTTGTAAGATATAAAGATTATATGTTGTTAGTTAGGGGAAAAGGCTGTTAAAAAATAAAACAGTATTTCTACAGTGAATTTGAAGAATATTAAATGACTTTGCTATTATAAAGTTTATTTTTCCTATATATTAGGCACTTTGTCTCATTTGACATAATTAAATTTAAGGACATTACAGCCTCAATAATGCAAACGTCAATGAAAACCAAAATGACATTCTAAATTCGATTTGTTAATTAAATGTTTGTCAATATTTGTTGTATTTGTAACCTTTTATATTTAAAACCAGCTTAATATTTCATGTCAAGTACTTTCTTTTTCCTGCAATAATTTACATTTCCACATTTCATATATACAAATTTTCATTTATATATTTCTCTATGTTCTGTGTGTGTGCTAAGTCATTTCAGTCCCAACCCAGGGATCAACCCTCATCTCTTACGTCTCCTGTTGACAAACAGGTTCTTTCCCACTAGCGCCACCTGGGGAGCCGATTTCTCTATGCAGGCTTATGTTTAAAGAATCTCGAGAAACAGAGGTGGCTACCACTTAGTGTCATATCTCTGTTAGGAATGGACACTATGGAGCGAAGTGTAATATCTGAAATCTTAATTAATTTTTATTGGTTCCATAAACAATGAAGCATTTCTCGTGTAGTGTTTTCAGAGAAAATACTTAAAACAGAAACGTCCTATGATTATATTGCCTTTAAGACAGTTAACTTTGCTTCACACATTTTTCTTATCTCTCTCTACTTTTACAATTCTAGTATAAGTCTTTTTATTACCTTATATCAGTAAATTTTAAATGAAAAATAAAAATATTCATTATTTCCTTTTTTTCTTATACTTATAAAAGGATGTAGAAATTTCATTTGTGAATTCATGATTAAAGGCCTCCCTTCAAAGGACTCAGCTGCCCAAATTCACAGTGGGTGCTATGAAAATAAGTGGGACTAAAATTTAATTTAAAGGGTTCTTGGATGTTAGTGGCATGATTTATCTGACTGAAGCATATTCAAATCCTCACTGGAGGAAGATAAATCAAACTAGACCATAAAATATTACAATTGACAAAAAATCAAATGATTGAGAGCACAACTGAATAGTGCAAAATCAAAGAAAAATATGTTAGCAAGAATGAAGCCCAGTAGAAATAAAAAGGAGAATTAGATCCATACAATTCTCACATACTGGAGTCTTTAGAGGCAGAATTAAAATAAGCACTTAAATAAAACATAAAAAAGAAACATTAATAAGTAGCAATACTAAAAAGATGACCACATATTTGAAAGAAAGCCAAATATATTAAGAAGGTAAATTATTAAAGTTAAATCTCCATACTCAGTAGATTGGACATATAAATCTGGAATTGACAGATTGCTTTAATACTTTTATAATTCTATAACTTTATATAAGTTATGGAATAAGTTATACAAGTCACTTCTTAAGCCCAGAAATATCTCCACAAATATAAATACTTTGAATAATATTTTTCTCTATTGTAGCTATTATTTTACTATTTCAGAGTAATCATTTATTTTTAAAATATATTGTTTATAAAGTAATTACTATACTTGTCCATTGTTTGCAACTGTATGACAAGTATACATTGACAATCCCTTGCCAGGAATGAGGGGGCAGGAAAAATAAGCTAGGGAAAATATATACTGCAAAATGCTAAATTCATCAATCAACTAAGATACAATAAATATTTTTAAGGAAAAAATTAAGAAAAACTGTGAAAAATAGATTGTTACTTCAACTGTTTTTCAACTTGATGGCATTTGCAGTAGCAAGTAAATGCAGTGTTAACTACCATGCACTGGTGGAGCATGAATACCGAATAGAAAAAGCTCAGATTTAGTAGAAAATGGGTAATAGCATTGGAGACATTCAAGATAAATATGGATGTCTTGTTGTTGAAGAAATATTCTCCCATAAAACAAATAAAAAGTAATGTTTTAAAAACTGGCTAAAATATTTAAGCAATAGATACTTGATTAGTTGAAATATTTTCATTACATACCTTTCAAGACAGCAAAGACTTGAATAGAAGGGAATTACAGAGAGGTGATCCCAAAATCTAGCAGAGCTTCTTCCCTTGAGGTATTTTCCAGTTTTAAAAAGGTTGATGGTGGATTGAGAATAGAAACCACATGAAGAAATATATAAAAAATTCTGAACTTCAGTTACCCAAGAAGATAGTTCCTGGAAAAATCCCTCAGGTGGAATATCTGACAGTTCTCACCGTAAGAGTAGGGATAGACCAAAAATAGAAGATTTAAGCTGACCTTTAAATCATTTCAACCCTTGGTTTCACTTAGAGGAAAAGTATATGCCTATATCAACTGCTACCCAAAATTAAGAGTGAATTCTCTATGAATTTTTTAAAGTTTTTTTTCCTATTTTAAATGAAGAATAACAAAGAAACAGACTAACAAGAGAAAAAACATATTAGAATTATCAAATAAAGACTTTAATATAACTAGAATTAGTATTCATGAAATAAACTACGTGGTAAGAATATTAGTAGATAATTATAAAGGTTAAAAAATCTGGCTGAAATGCAGGAGACATGGGTTTCATCCCTGGATCAGGAAGATTCCTCTGGAGGAGGAAATGGCAACCCACTCTAGTATTTTTGCCTGAAAAATCCCATGGACAAAGAGCCTGATGGGCTATAGTCCATGGAGTCGAAAAGAGTCAGACACAACTGAGCACACAAAAAAATAGGAAAGAAAAGAAAAGAAAGAGGTAATAACTTTATGATTTTCCTATACTATAACTAAAAGGTAATATTCAGTAGATAAGGTTAGTAGCTAATTGGGCATGATTAAAAAATTAAATTGGAAAATTAGTCCTATGTTAATGAGTTTGGTCTGGTATAACAAAAATATTATTTACTGGGTGACTTAAATTCAGTATTCTGGCCTGGAGAATTCCATGGACTGTATAGTCTATGGGGTCGCAAAGAGTAGAACATGACTAAGTGACTTTCACTTCACTTAAATTACAAACCTTATTTCTCACAGTTCTGAGACTAAGAATTCCAAGACCAGGGTAGGGGCAGATTCAGTTCCTGGTAGGAACCCTCCTCCTGGTTTGCAGATGACTACCCTCCGGCTATATCCTCAAGTGACAGAAAGAGATCATCCCATTCATGAAGGCTCCACCCTCATGACCTAATTATTTCCCAATGGCTCCACCTTTAAATATCATCATAGTGGAGAGTGTGATTTCAATATGTAAACTTGAGGGAACACAGATATTGAGTTCATAGTAAGACTTAAGAAAATATCCAAATTGAAACAGAGAGAGAGAGAAAAAAAAAGATAGAAGTTAAAAATATACTAGAGTGATAAACGGTACTATATGTGTAAGAAGAGGTCTTTAAGAAAGAGAGAATCATCAAAATAAATATCTGAAGAGAACGGGCTAGACATTCCAAAATTAAAAGACATTAAGCTGGATCATTGAAAAAGCAAGCGAGTTCCAGAAAAACATCTATTTCTGCTTTATGGACTATGCCAAAGCCTTTGACTGTGTGGATCACAATAAACTGTGGAAAATTCTGAAAGAGATGGGAATACAAGACCACCTGACTTGCCTCTTGAGA
>NW_011494832.1:10298657-10305648 GCF_000754665.1 Bison bison bison | reverse complement strand
AAGTTATGACCAACCTAGATAGCATATTCAAAAGCAGGGACATTACTTTGCCAACAAAGGTCCATCTAGTCAAGGCTGTGGTTTTTCCAGTGGTCATGTATGGATGTGAGAGTTGGACTGTGAAGAAAGCTGAGTGCCGAAGAATTGATGCTTTTGAACTGTGGTGTTGGAGAAGACTCTTGAGAGCCCCTTGGACTGCAAGGAGATCCAACCAGTCCATTCTGAAGGAGATCAGCCCTGGGATTTCTTTGGAAGGAATGATGCTAAAGCTGAAACTCCAGTACTTTGGCCACCTCATGCGAAGAGTTGACTCATTGGAAAAGACTCTGATGCTGGGAGGGACTGGGGCAGGAGGAGAAGGGGACGACAGAGGATGAGATGGCTAGATGGCATCACTGACTCGATGGACGTGAGTCTCAGTGAACTCCGGGAGTTGGTGATGGACAGGGAGGCCTGGCGTGCTGCGATTCATGGGGTCGCAAAGAGTCAGACATGACTGAGTGACTGAACTGAACTGAAGCTAAATATAAAAATTCCTGAGAAGCCCAAACAGGATATATATAATAATACCATACTTGATAGATCATAATAAATCTGCTTAAGACTTTAGACAAGAAGGAAACACAAGAAACACAGGGAAAACAAAACACAAATATAGTTGAACAATAAGAGCGTTAGGGTTGCTGACCCACTGCACAATCGAAAGTCCACACAGTTTACAGCTGGCCCACCTATCAACATTTCTGCATTCTCAAATTCAGCCAACTGTGAATCACCTGGAACTTTAGTACATGTTTGTTGAACAAAATTCATGTCTAAGTGGATCCATACAGTTCAAACCCATGCTATTCAAGTGTCAACCATAAAATGTAACTCCCTCAAAGGAACAATAAGACTAATACGTGTCTTCTCAAAAGAAACAGTAGATAAGACAAGAAACAATTACTTGAAACGGAATAGCATATTTAAAATATATTGTTGCTAAACAGATCACTCAGCCTATGCAATATAAAAATTTTTAGATAAGGACTAAATCAGACAGTCATTAGCAGCAGTGTGTGAGTCCGTGAAAGTCGGTCAGTCGTGTCCAGCTCTTTGTGACCCTGTAGACTGTAGCCTGCCAGGCTCCTCATCCATGGAATTCTCCAGGCAACAATATGGGGTGGGGGGGCTGTTCCCTTCTCCAGGGGATCTTCTCAACCCAGGGATTAAACCCAGGTCTCCCACATTGCTGGTGGATTCTTTTATGTCTGAGCCACCAGTTAAAGCCCATAGGAGACATAACTTATAGATAATCCTGAATCATATTCTTCAGGTGAAAGAAAAGATAGGCCAGAAGAAATGATTATCAACAAAATGTGTCAATATGTGGGTAAGTATGTGAATATTAACTTTGTAAAATAATAAAAATATCACATGGACCTTATAATATATCTAATATGAGATATATCAATTAAAAATGGTGATAGAGGATAACTGAGGTCAAAATACTGTGGAAAAATCTCTAGACAGTGCAATATTGAGAGTTAATTCACTTCAAAATCTAATAAATTAAAAGTGAATGTGGTACTCTCTAGAGTAACCACAAAAACAAGAGTGCAAGGATATATAATGAATGAGTTAAAAAGGAAAATGAAAGAGTAAAGATAAAATTAAAAATATTAACTTAGTAGAGGATAAGAAGACAGAGAAAAGGAACATAGAGAATGTTATAAAATTAGAAAAAAGGAGTAAAATGGTAGATTTAAATCAGATATATGAATAACTATTTAACATATATGTCAACTACCAGATTGGCTTTAAAAATACACTGCTTATGAAAGACATATCATGAATATCAGAACCCAAAATGTTTGAAAGAAAAATGAGATAATTGACACTACCAAAAACAAAGTTGTCTCAGCTATAAAAATGTCAAGCAAATTAGACTTTAGAAATACTACTGAGAATGTTGTATGTAGAATGAGAAGAGCAAGGAGAGAAAAATAGGCCTTCTTAAGTAAACAAAGCAAAGAAATAGAGGAAAACAATGAAAGGGGAAAGACTAGACATCTTTTCAAGAAAATTGGAGATATCAAGGGAATGTTTCATGCAAGAATGGGCATGATAAGGACAGAAATGGTATGGACCTAACAGAAGCAGAAAAGATTAAGAAGTGGTGGCAAGAATACACAGAAGAACTATACAAAAAAGGTCTTAATGACCTAGATAACCGTGATGATGTCACTCACCTAGAGCCAGACATCCTGGGTTGTGAAGTCAAGTGGGCCTTAGGAAGCATTACTATGGGCAAAGCTAGTGGAGGTGCTGGAATTCCAGCTGAGCTATTTCAAATCCTAAAAGATAATGCTATTAAAATGCTGCAAACATGTCAGCAAATTTGGAAAACTCAGCCATGGCCACAGGAGTGGAAAAGGTTAGTTTTCATTCTACTCCCAAAGAAAGGCAATGCCAAAGAATGTTCAAACTACTGTACAATTGGGCTCATTTCACATGCTAGTAAGGTTCACTCAAAATGTTTCAAACTAGGCTTCAGTACTACATGAACCAAGAATTTCCAGGTGTAAAAGCTGAGATTAGAAAAGGTAGAGGAACCAGAGATCAAACTCTGACATCTGCCGGATCACAGAAAAAGCAAGGGAATTGCATTAAAAACATCTACTTTTGCTTCAGTGACTACATATAGCCTTTGACTGTGTGGATCACAAAAAACTATGGAAAACTCTTAAAGACATAGGGATGACAACCACTTTACCTATCTCCTGAGAAATCTATATGAAGGACAAGAAGCAACAGTTAGAACCAGACTTGGAACAATGGACTGTATATTGTCACCCTGCATATTTTACTTCTACACAGAGTACATCATGCAAAATGCTGGAATGGATAAATCACAAGCTGGAATCAAGATTTCTCGGAGAAGTATCAACAACCTCAGATATGCAGAAGATACCACTCAAACGGCAGAAAATGCCTCTTGATGACAGTGAAAGACAAGAGTGAAAAACCTGGCTCAAAACTCCATATTGAAAAAGCTAAGATCATGGCATCCATTCCCATCACTTCAAGGCAAACAGAAAGGGAAAAAGTGGAAACAGTGGCAGATTTTTTTTCCTGGGCCCCCAAACCACTGTAGATAGTGAGTGCAGCCATAAAAATAAAAGATGTTGCTCCTTAGAAGTAAAGCTATGACAAACTTATTGAATTAAAAAACAGAGACATCACTTTGCCACCAAAGTCCAACTAGTCAAAGATATGGCTTTTCCAATGGTCATGCATGGATTTGAGAGGTAGACCATAAAGAAGGCTCAGTGATACTGCACAATTTACTGTAATAGAGCATGCTGTGAGATAAAATAAATATCATCAATTTTAAATATAATATATAGTATGTCCTCAGCACATTTTAGAAGTCAGATAAAAATCAGCAACCAGAAAACAATTGTAAAATCTACAATTTTGAGGAAAATGTTAACCTTTTAAACAACTTATGTATCAGAGAGAAATCACATTAGAAGTTAGAAAATATTTTGAAATTTAAACAATGAAAAAGATATTTTAAAAAGTGGGCAGAAGAACTGAATATACATTTTTCTAAAGAGGAATTGCAGATGGCCAAAAGGCATATGAAAAGATGCTCAACATTACTAATCAAAGATACGCAAGTCAAAACCACAATGAAGTATAACTACCTACTGGGGAGAATCAGATCAGATCAGTTGCTCAGTCGTGTCCGACTCTTTGCAACCCCATGAATCACAGCACCCCAGGACTGTTCATGGGGTTCTTAAGGCAAGAATACTGAAGTGGTTTGCCATTCCCTTCTCGAGTGGACTGGGGAGAATGGCTACCATCAAAAAGAACTCGAATAACAAATGTTGGCAAAGATGTGGAGTAAAGTGAACCCTCGTACACTGTTGGCAGTGCTGTAAATTGGTGCAGCCACTGGGGAAACAGTACTCAAAATAATAAAAATAGAACATATGACCCAGTAAAGTGAAAGTGAAGTCATTCAGTCATGTCTGACTCTTCGCGACCCCATGGACTGTATCCCCCCAGGCTTCTCCATCTATGGAATTTTCCAGGCATGAGTACTGGGGTGGGTTGCCATTTCCTTCTCCAGGGGATCTTCCCGACCCAGGGATTGAAGCCAGGTCTCCTGCATTGCAGGCAGACGCTTTACCATCTGAGCCACCAGGCAATCTCCCTACCCCTAAGTATGTATTTTAAAAACAACAACACTAGTATAAAAAAACATACACCACATTGTTCATAGAAGCATTATTTACAATTGCTAAGGAATGAAAGCAACCTAGGTGTCCATCACAGATGAGCAGATAAAAAGAAGTAGTATATATTTTTCTATTTATCTACATCTATATCATGGAATAACTACTCAGCTATAAAAAATAAAATTTGTCACTTGCAGCAACACAGATGAACTTGAAGGGCATAAGGCTAAGTGAAATAATTTTAAATGTAATATATCAGAGAGGGAAATATATTTTAAATGTAATATATCAGAGAGGGAAAGACAGATACTATATGCTACCACTTATATGTGGAATCTAAAAAATACCACAAACTAGTGAATAAAATAAAAAAGAAACACAGACATAGAGAACAGTAGTGGTTACCAATGCAGAGAAGGAAGGAGGGAGGGGCAGCATAGGATGTAATCATATGTGTGAAACTTTTGGGAATTGTAAAGCACTACAGAATTAAAAGACATTTTCACTCAAAAAGATATTTCAAAACATGATGGATGTAGCAAAAGTCAAACATAGAAGGAAATACATAGTCTAAAAGATGTTGTATCATAAAGAAATTAAAACCTATGGTTGAAAAATATAAACCAACTTTCTTACAAAGAAAATATGTGCTTCAGGTCTTACTGCTTACAATCTACATATTACAAAAGAAGAAAAGTGTTAGTAGTGTAGTGTTAGTTGCTCAGTCGTGGCCAACTCTTTGCAACCCCATGGATTGCAAAATACCAGGCTTCCCAGTCCATGGGCTTCTCCAGGCTAGAATTCTAGATGGGCAGACATTCCCTTCTTCAGGGGATCTTTTCAACCCAGGTATCAAAACTAAGTCTCCTGCATTGCAGGTAGATTCTTTACCACCTGAGCCAAGAGGGAAGCACCACAAAAAAAGAAAGGTTAACAAAAAATGGGTTAAACAGCCATCTCATGAAATTAGGAAAAAAATAACAAATTAAAGAATGTAGAAGAAAAGAAACAATACAGATAACAGTAGAAACTCAGGAAATAGAAAATATACAACAAATAGGATTAAAGCTATCAGATGATTCTCAAGTAAAATTAATAAAATTCATAAAATGTTGCTGCTGCTGCTGCTACTGCTAAGTCGCTTCAGTCGTGTCCAACTCTGTGCGACCCCATAGATGGCAGCCCACCAGGCTCCCCTGTCCCTGGGATTCTCCAGGCAAGAACACTGGAGTAGGTTGCCATTTCCCTCTCCAATGCATGAAAGTGAAAAGTGAAAGTGAAGTCGCTCAGTCGTGCCCGACTCTCAGCGACCCCATGGACTGTAGCCCACCAGGCTCCTCCGTAGGTCTCAACAATGAAAAGGAAAGAATAAATCACATTAGGAATGAGAAATATTAGACATTGTTTTTGACTCTAGATATTAAAAATTTTATGAGTCCATTTAAATAATTATATGTCAACTACTTGAACATATAGATAAAATTTATAAATCTCAAGTAAAATAAAATGTAATCAAACTTACATAGATTAAATGAAAGACTGAAAGGTAATTATAAAGAAACTTAAATGTAAAAATAATTTTGTAAAGAAAACTTAGAATTTTCTACCAAGAAAACACTTGTCCTAGATATTTCCCTGTTGAATTCTTCTACATATTTAAGAAATAAACAAATCTCCTTTTTTTTCCCCAGATAATAGGAAAGAGAAAGAGAGGGAGAGAGATAAAGAAACCAATTATGAGGCCAGAATAACCTTGATAATACAGCCTGGTTTTCAAGCTCATTGGCAAAATAGATGGAACAAATCTGGAACAAAATACTGTCAAACAAAATATAGAAAAATATGCCATGTTTATGGTAATTTAGTTTAAATTTAGCTCTTTAAATCTAAAGAGCTTAAAAGAGATTAATAATAGAAATCCAAGCTCAAAAAGAATAATTTTAACTTTGAATATAAGGAAAATTTTGTGATCATTAAATGAAATGGGAAAATGTGGGAATTATTTGCCTTATCAAATACCAAGAGTCATGTATAACTACCTAAACTAGTAGGAGGCATAATTTGACAAGTTACAGACAATATGATAATGGAAGAGAATTACTAAACACTGAACTAAATTAAAATAAAATATTATTCATCAAAACAACCCTGAAGTAAATGAGTACGCAAAATACAAATGCCAAAATATATTTACATTTAAAACTGACAAAGGCTAAGTATCAAGATTATATAAAGAATGTCAGCATAGCAATAAAAGACAGAAGAAAATTATGAACAATTTCTCTACAAAGGATGCAATCAGAATTATCAACGGGTATTTTTTTTTTTTTCTTTTTACATCCTGCCCTTCATTAGTGATCAGGGGACTGCATACTTAAAGTAGAGAAGATAATTTCCACAGCACAAGATTGGTAAAATTCACAAATTATTAGATACCATCAAGTATTGGCAAAGATGAAAAGCAATTTGATGATTCACATTCCATTGGTAGGAATGCAAATTGGTTCAGTTGTTTTGGAAAACCACTTGGCATTATCTAACAAAGCTGAAGTTGTGCACATTCTCTGACCCAGAAATCCAACTGCCAGGTATCTGCTGTTGTTCAGTTGCTAAGTCATGTCCAACTCTTTGCTAGGTATGCTGCTGCTGCTGCTAAATTGCTTCAGTCGTGTCCAACTCTGTGTGACCCCAGAGACGGCAGCCCACCAGTCTCCCCCGTCCCTGGGATTCTCCAGGCAAGAACACTGGAGTGGGTTGCC
>NW_011494832.1:10271486-10298557 GCF_000754665.1 Bison bison bison | reverse complement strand
AAAGTGAAGTCACTCAGTCGCGTCCGACTCTTAGCGACCCCCTGGACTGCAGCCTACCAGGCTCCTCCATCCATGGGATTTTCCAGGCAAGAGTACTGGACTGGGGTGCCACTGCCTTCTCTCTATGGCCTAGTTAAACTTGTGCCCAAGAACACTAGGGAAGATATAAGAATGTCCATACTACAACTGTGCTATACCTATATGAGATATGAACATAAGGACAATGGGCAATTGTCTATTAACACAATAACTAAATTGAGGTATACGTATGCACTCACACAGTGAAAGATGATACTAAAAACTGTGACTATGGAGGGAAAGTAAGATAGTTAAGAACGTTCCAGTTTACTGACTTTAATATTCACCATGTAATAGAGGCTTGGGGAAGTTGGACAATGAATTGAAGGGCATGGAAGAAAGTGACACAGAACTACCCAGTGTCTCTGAGCCCCACCCAGCTCAGGCTGGCAATCTTCAATCAGTAATAGTCAATTATTAACCACATACCACTATTGACACTTGGTGGGAACTATTAGCTCACTGATAAATTCACTCACTTACTCTTTCATTTTCAAAATTATTAAGAACAACATCAGACAATACTGAATTCCTACTTTATACAAAAAACAGCTGTACAATATGGTGAGTGATTTGGTATACAAGTTGACTTGAAGGCAATTTAGCTATCTAAAGGAATTTAATATATATATAATTGTATTAAAATATATGAATGATACTGGTGAAATAAAATGCCAGAGAAATTCAGGGAAGTTAGAAATAATAAAAGTTTCTCTAAAAGTAAATGTAAAAGATTTACTTTATATTTTTACCATATTTTTTGGTCATCTGAAATGATGACTATGATCTACTGCTTTTTCTTATGTTTTTACACTCTCCTGCCTGTTCTTTTCCCATCTTGAATTTTCTTACTTTTTTGAACAGAAAAAAATGGCTTTGATTCACATTCTTGTTTTAGATTTCAAACAGAGTACTGTAGGTTTATAAGTCTAATCCTTAAGAATGAATTCATTATGTGTGTGTGCTAAGTCATTTCAGTCATGTCCAAGTCTGTGCAACCCCGTGGATTATAGCGCATTAGGCTCCTCTGTCCATGGGATTCTGCAGGCAAGAATGCTGGAGTGGGTTGCCATTTCCTCCAAGGGATCTTCCCAACCCAGGGATCGAATCTGTGTCTCTTATGTCTCCTGCAGTGGCAGGCGGGGTCTTTACACCACTAGCGCCATCTGCGAAACCCAAATTCATCATCGAGAAACATTAAGAAATATATAGTACAATACAATAAGGAAAGCTTTGTATATTCCAGTAAATATATTAGTCACATTACCTTTGACAAGTAATTTTGACCTGTTTAACAAATGAGGATTTTAATCTAAAAGGTATCTAAATTTTTATTAATATTAAAGAAACTAACAAAAAATTAAAGGCACATGAGATCAATCTATTGTCTCTCTCACACATACACACACACATAGACACAATGTTAAATTTCAAAAATATGTTCATAATATAAATGATAGGACTAAATGAAAACATTCAGAATATTCTGTGTCAAAAGTAACAAGTGGCAACACCATTTAAAAAAAATGAATAAGTGCAAAGGACAAGATGAGTTAAATACCCAGAGAGACTCTATTTTTTTCTATACTACCTACACTATGTAATTTTAAAAAGACAACTAAATTATTTATATTTTATTATCCTCATTTATTTTATCTGTAAAACAAGGAAAATAATATTTTCATCCTAGAAGGGCTGCATGAGAAGTATTCAAGGAAGAAGCTTAGTCATGTCATGTGCTTCAACTCCACTTTGGTTGACAGTACTTACAGCCTACGGAACATATTTGAAAGTATAGAAAAAAACATAATTCTTGATTTATTTTCTTAGTAGCTTAATGTTGATCTTGGAACTTTACAATCATGTTACATGAATAAAGCCTGTGTTGCAGGCTTATTGCACTTAGGGAGTATGACACAGTTACCCAATAGACAATGAAAACCATCCATTTCTATCATTCTTCTAGAGACAAGTAGGTACTCCTGAAAATAACACTATTGTTTATAATCTGTTGGGTGTATATTGCTCCTCCCTTTCTCTTCAACAGGCAGCCAAGCAGCAGATGCAGAGATGCAGATCTCTGTGAAGATCCTGACAGGACCATCATCATCGAGGTCAAGTCCAGCGACACCACTGACAATGTCAAAGCTAAAATCCAAGACAAGGAGGGCAACTGGCCTGATTAGCAGCATCTGATTTCCACAGGCAAACAGCTGGAGGATGACAGCACTCTGTCAGATCACAATATCCAGAAAGAGCCTGCCCGGCTCTTGGTGCTTCGTGTGCAAGCCAGCATCATTGAGCCTTCCCTTTGCCAACTCACTCAGAAATACAGCGGCAACAAGATGATCTGCTGCAAGTATTGTGCTTGCCTACAGCCCCACGCTGCCCACTGCCACAGGAAGTGTGGCCACACCAACAACCTGCACCGCAAGACGAAGGTCAAAAAGGCGCCTCCACCAGCTTCTCCTTTGCCTGCAAAATGGCCTCCTGTCCAAGCCCCATGGCCCTGAGACTTCAACAGATTTTCTCTTTTGCTGACTGGGGAAAAAAGTAAACATACTCCATATATTTAGGATTCCAGTTTACTAAATAGGATGTGGTATTATTTTTTAAAAAAACAGTCTGAAAATTACTGCCTGGTAGTGGTGCTAAGTGTCTTAATAACAGCTGAAATCCAACAGTATGTAAAATGATGTTATTTATAAGTGAGGAAAATATTCTTATTATAAAAGCTTCCATATAAATATAAAATGTTATTTTATCGGGAGAGTTTTATCTTTCTATTCAAAGATGAAGTACTTTATAGCAGAACGTTTTCATCTAATATATAAAAGGAGAATTCAGGACTTCAAGCATGAGTCTACCAGAAGTTCAGTAAATACTTCTATAAAATTCAAATAGACCATCAATATGGATTTATATATATTATTTTCTGTGCTATGACAACAAAATTTTATTTTCTCTCTTGTTCTTTTACTAACAAGAAACGGTAATGTGTGATGAAAGACACTGAATACACACACATCACACTCCCTCAATCTGATAGTTTTGAATTTACACAGGGCTATGAGTCTTTTATCAAAAGTTTTCAAAGTCTGTGCTTAATTAAAGCACAGGAAAGACTGTAATTAAATATTTAATAAGCACAGACATCTATTCTTTGGGTATTTGATGAAACACTTCCTGCCGTATTCCCTCTTGCTTTACAAGTAGTCTTTTAATTATTAGTCAGATAAGTCATAGCTCTCTGACAGTGGATAAACTGTTGGATAAACTTACACTTCTGTTTTTCA
The DNA here is from genome assembly GCF_000754665.1 of Bison bison bison. NCBI lineage: Eukaryota > Metazoa > Chordata > Mammalia > Artiodactyla > Bovidae > Bison > Bison bison. The sequence continues at coordinate 10,295,183 of NW_011494832.1, read as the reverse complement.
ATTTGTTCAAAAGTAAAATGAGGATCTTACACAAATCAGTGATTTTCATGTTCCGTCTGAAAGAGTCACAGATTTATGCCAAGATAACTTGAAGATTCCAGGAGTTAATGTTGGAGTGCCCCAGGGCAGAGTGGACTAGTCTGTACTGTGATCACACTCACTCCCTTGACAACCACTCTCATGGTCTTTAATACTGCATTATGTCTCACTTAAATATCTCTAGTTCACACTTTTATATGACTCACATATCTAGATTTGTAGTCCGGATTCACATATGCAGCTACCTATTCAACCTCCCTAACTTTGATGGCCAGTAAGACCTCTCAAGTGTACCCTGGTCAAAACTGGACTCTTGATTTTTTCCCCTTATAGCTACTCAATCTTAAGACCCCTAATAAGATTATTTTAATATTCTTAGGTGCTCAAGCCAGTAATTTGAAAGTCATCTTGACCCCTCTACTTTTCTTACACCCCACGCATACTGATCCATCATGACATCCTTTTGTGTTTACTTTTAAAATACATCCATAGCTTAAACTTACTTTCCACTACTGCTGTGTAATAAGTAGCCTGTCATGTATCCCCAGTGTGGATAACTTGGATTAATTTAATAACCTCATAATAAATTTGTTTTCTACAGCCTATTTTCAACATAGCAATCAGGTTGATCATTTGCTGAAGTTAGATAATGTCACCCCAAGGCCTGACAACATAAATAAGATAGTGGAGTAGGACATGTGCTCATCTTGTCCTGTGAGAACACCAAAATCGCAACCAGCTGCTGAACAACCATTGACAGGAGAAAACTGAATCCCACCAAAAAAAGATACCCCACACCCAAGGGCAAAGGAGAAGCCCCAAGATGGTAGGAGGGGCAAAATCGCATTTAAAATCAAACTTCATACCTGCCACAGATGATCAGAGGGTGCAAACAAAACCATTGTGCACACCAGGACCCAGGGAAAGGAGCAGTGACACCCACAAAAGACTGAGCCAGACCTGCCTTTGAGTGTTTTAGCGTCTCCTGCAGAGGCATGGGTCAGCAGTGGCCTGTGGCAGGGACCAGGTTCTGGTTGCAGCAGATCTGGGAGGCACAGAGTGTGGCATTAGTCCTCTTGGAGGAGGTTGCCATCAGCCCAACCACAGAACCACTGAGCAGAGGAGCTACAAACAGGAGAACAATTATACCAAAGAAGTTCTTGCACTTTTGCAAAAGTTCTAGGGCACACAACAGATTTCCCAAGCTGTAGATCCAGCAAAGGGACTGAGATCCCCAGGGAATATGACTTTGAAGGCCAGTGGCATTTAATTACAGAACTTAACACAGGACTGAGGAAACAAACTTTTGGAGAGCACAACAAAACCTTGTGCACACCATGACACAGGAGAAAGGAGCAAGGACCCCACAAGAGACTGAGCCAGACTTGCCTGTGAGTATCTGGGAGCCTCTGGTGGAGGCATGGGTCCACAGTCAAGGGCACTGAATACAAAAGTCCTGGCCTAAGTCCTTTTGAAGGAGGTTGCCATTACCCTTAGACAGTTTGACCTCAGGCAAAACTACAGGGAAGGAACACAACTCCACCCATCAGTATAAAATCGGATTAAAGATTTACTGAGCATGGCCCCGTCCATTAGAGCAAGACTCAAATTCCCCCATAGCCAGTCCCTCCCATCAGGAAGCTTCCACAAACCTCTTATCCTTATCCTCCAAAGGGCAGGTAGAATGGAAATTGAAATCACAGAAAACTAACCAAACTGATCACATGGACCACAGCCTTGTCTAACTCAAGGAAACTATGAGCCACGCCATGTAGGGCCACCCAAAATAGATGGATCAAAGTGGAGAGTTCTGACAAAAACATGGTCAACTGGAGAAGGAAATGGAAGGCCACTTTAGCATTCTGGCCTTGAGAACCCCATGAATAGTAATGAAATGACAAAGAGATATGACACTGAGAGATGAACTCCCCAGATCAGTAGGTGCCAAATATGCTACTGGATAAGAGAGGAAACCAGAAGGAATTAAGAGGCTGAGCCAAAGCAAAAACAATGCCCAACTGTGGCTGTGTCTGGTGGGGAAAGTAAAGCCTGAAGCTATAAAGACCAATATGGCATAGGAACCTGGAATGTTAGGTCCATGAATCAAGGTAAATTGCAAGTGGTCAAACAGGAGATGGCAAGAGTGAACATCGACATTTTAGGAATCAGCAAACTAAAATGAACTGGAATGGGTGAATTTAATTCAGATGACCATTATATCTACTACTGTGGGCAAGAGTCCCTTAGAAGAATGGAGTAGCTTCCATAGTCAACAAAAGAGACCAAATGGAGTACTTGGGTGCAATCTCCAAAACAACAGAATGATCTCTGTCCATTTCCAAGGCAAATCATTCAATATCACAACAATCCAAGTCTATGCCCCAACCACTAAGGCCAAAGAAGCTGAGGTTGAATGGTTCTATGATGACCTACATGACCTTCTAAAACTAACACCAAAAAACAGATGTCCTTTACACATAGGGGACTGAAATGCAAAAGTAGGAGGTAAAGAGATAGCTGGAGTAATAGGCAAGTTTGGCCTTGGACTACAAAGTGAAGCAGGGCAAACCTAACAGAGTTTTGCCAAGATAATGCACTGGTCTTAACAAACAACCTCTTCCAACAACACAAGAAACAACTCTACACATGCACATCGCCAGATGGTCAATACTGAAATCAGACTGATTATATTCTTTGCAGCTGAAGACGCAGAAGCTCTATACAGTCAGCAAAAACAAGACTGGGAGGTGACTATGGCTCAGATCATGAACTCCATTTTGCCAAATTCAGACTTAAATTGAAGAAAGTAGGGAAAACCACTAGGCCATTCAGATATGACCTAAATCAAGTGCCTTACGATTATACAGTGGAAGTGACAAATAGAATTAAGAGATTAAATCTGATAGACATAGTTCCTGAAGAACTATGGATGGAGGTTCATACATCATACAGGAGGTGGTGATCAAAACCATTTCTGAGAAAAAGAAATGCAAAAGGACAAAATGGTTGTGTGCAGAGACCTTACAAATAGCTGACAAAAGAAGAGACATGAAAGGCAAAGAAAAAGGAAAGACAGATATACCCATTGGGATTCAGAGTTCTAAAAAAGAGCAAGGAGAGATAAGAAAGCCTTCCTAATTGATCAACACAAAAAAGAGAGGAAAACAACAGAATGGGAAAGACTAGAGGTCTCTTAAAGAAATTCAGAGATACTAAGGGAAGATCTCATGCAAGGATGGGCACAATAAAGGACAGAAATGGTATGGAGCTAACAGAAGCAGAAGATATTTTAAGAAGGTGGCAAGAATACACAGAAGAACTATACAAAAGAGATCTTAATGACTCAGATAACCACTATGGTGTGATCACTCACCTATAGTCGGACATCCTGGAGTGCAAAGTCAGGGGGCTCTTAGGAAGCATCACTATGAACAAAGCTAGTGGAGGTGACAGAATCCAACGGAAAAATTTCAAATTCTAAAAGGTGATGCTGTTAAAGGGCTGCAATCAACATGCCAGCAAATTTGGAAAACTCAGCAGTGACCTCAGGACTGGAAAAGGTCAGTTTTCATTCTAGTCCCAAAGAAAGGCAATGCCAAAGAATGTTCAAACTACCACACAATTGCATTCATTTCACACACTATCAAAGTAATGCTCAAAATTCTCCATGTGAAGGCAGTGGCACCCCACTCCAGTACTCTTGCCTGGAAAATCCTATGGACGGAGGAGCCTGGTAGGCCGAAGTCCATAGAGTCGCTAAGAGTCAGACACGACTGAGCTACTTCACTTTCACTTTTCACTTTCATGCACTGGAGAAGGAAATGGCAACCCACTCCAGTGTTCTTGCCTGGACAATCCCAGGGACGGGGGAGCCTGGTGGGCTACCATCTATGGGGTCGCACAGAGTCGGACACGACTGAAGCGACTTAGCAGCAGCAGCAGGCTTCAACAGTACATGAACCAAGAACTTCCAGATGTTCAAGCTGGATTTAGTAAAAACAGAAGAACTAGAGATCAAATTGCCAACATCCACTGGATCATAGAAAAAGCAAGAGAATTCCAGAAAAACATCTCCTTCTGCTTCATTGATTATGCTAAAGCCTTTGACTATAAGGAAACCAACAAACTGTGGAAAATTCTGAAAGAGATCGAAATACCAGACCACCTTACCTGCTGCCTGAGAATCCTGTATGCAGGTCAAGAAACAACAATTAGAACCGGACATGGACAAAAGACTGGTTCAGTATTAGGAAAGGAGTACATCAGGTTGTATATTGTCACCCTGATTATTTAACTTATATATTGAGTACATCACACAAAATGCTGGGCTAGATGAAGCACCACCAGAATCAAGATTGCTGGGAGATATATCAATAACCTCAGATATGCAGATGATACCACCCTTATGGAAGAAAGCAAAGTGGAACTAAGAGCCTCTTGATGAAGGTTAAAGAGCAGAGTGAAAAAACTGGCTTGAAACTCAACATTCAGAAAAATAAAATCATGGCATCCAGTCCCATCACTTCATGGCACATAGATGGGGAAAGAATGGAAACAGTGACAGACTTTATATTCTTGGGCTCCATAATCACTACAGATGGTGACTTTAGCCATGGAATTAAAAGACACTTAGTTCTTGGAAGAAAAACTATGACAAACCTAGGCAGTGTACTAAAAAGCAGAGACATTACTTTGCCAACAAAGGTCCATATAGTCAAAGCTATGGCTTTTCCAGTAGTCATGTATGGATTGTGAAAGTTGGGCTATAAAGAAGGATGAGCACTGAAGAATTGATTGATGCTTTTGAACTGTGTTGTTGGAGATGACTCTTGAGAGTCCCTTGGGTAGCAAGGAGATCAAACCAATCGATCCTAAAGGAAATCATCATGAATATTCATTGGAAGGACTGATGCTGAAGCTCCAAAAGTTTGGCCATCTGATGTGAAGAGCCAACTTATTAGAAAAGACCATGATGCTGGGAAAGATGAAAGGCAGGAGAAGGGGATAACAGAGGATGAGATGGTTGGATGGCATCACCATTTCAATGGACACAGTTTGAGTGAGCTCCGGAAGATGGTAAAGGACAGGGAAGCCTGTAGTGCTGTGTGCTGCAGTCCATGGGCTCACAAGTCAGACACAGCTGTGTGATTGAACAACAATAACAGAGCTTGAACCCTTCCTGTTTCAGGTACACTGACCACCTTGCAGGTTCTAGAGACCTCTCTTGCACATAGCAATGCCCCTTGTTAAAAGTCATATATCCATGTGGTTAGCTCACTTGTCTCCTTTATGACTGTACTCAAAACCCCACTTTTCAATGAAGTAGAACCTTATTTACAACTACAAACTCTCAAGCACCATTATTTCTCACACTTATGTTTCTAGGCCCCCTATTTTACAAGGTATTTTTCACCATCTACCAGAGAATACAGTTTTCTTACTTATTGCCTACTGTTTCATTTTTCTATCATTCTCCTACAATACAAACTCCACAAGGACAGATGTTGTATTTCTTAACAGTCCTATCCCAAGAGCATAGGCAAATGTGTGGCTCATAAATGTATACTGAATAAATAAGTCAATGAATATATGAATAATGAGGAAGAAATGAATAATTGAAAGGCCATATCTTTTTTTTCTCTCTTTCACCACCAAGTATTATTAGTAAAAACTGCACTATATATTGTATCAGTGACAAGATTTCTGATTAGGCCTTAATGCCCTCATTAGGGATCTGAGGCTTTCATTTTACAGTTAAAAATAAGATTTGAAAGGCAAATAATTAAACATTTACTTTTAGAATGGCCAAAGAACTGATCAATCCAAATTTCTAACAGATGAAAAATATGCATGCTAAAAAATAACAACAAAAGGCAATACTATTAACAACAAAAGAGATTGGCAGAGTCTATGGAGAATGAACAAAGCAGATACTAGAAAGAGTCATCACGTGGAAGTAGTAAATGGAATTATGAGCGTCCTGTTTCTATATATTTTATACTAAGGGCAGACTCTGGTGTGGCTATGTAACAGTTAAATCCTTATCTCTTGCACTTGGAAAAGCAGGGCCAAACACACAAACTAAAAATAAGGTGAAAATTTCCAGAAAGCATCTATGTCCAAATGTGTAACTAACCTCTGAACGGGGAGGGGGCGGGGGGGAAGAGTGCAAAACTTGAAGACCTTGGCTAAGATAAAAATCACTGATTTGAAATTTGGCTTACCAGACATTGAAATCAGAGTTTGAACAGTTTGAGTTTAGCCAAATTAGCTGCATACCAATTAAAAAATTTAATCTGGACTTTATACATCACATCATTTGAAATATTTGAGGATACCTTACAAAATGATTTAACATACCAAAAAAAAAAAAAAAAAACCCAAAAAACAGACAAGAACTGATAATAACTACGTTCAAGGGCATTAAAAAAAAACACACTTAGATTTAAAAGCAAATTTCAAAATAGAAATATAAACTCTTTAAAATAACCAAAAAATAATTTTCAAAAAATGAAAAGCAGAAGATGGCAGAGGAGTAGGCAGATGTGGAGTATATCTTTCTCCATGGATACATCAGGAATACACCTTCAGACACAGAAGTGCATGCAGAACACCAGCTGAGAGCAGACAGGACTACATGACCAGCAGAGAATAATATATAAAACCACACAAAATTTGGTAGGATGAAGGAACTAGGGGGAAAAACAGGAGTCTTAGCAGGACTGGCCCTGCCCTTGGTGGGTGGGGGAACTGAAGCAGGGGTCCGATCCTCACATTCGGTTAATTGTATGAATCAGAGAAGAAACATTTAAGGCTAAAAGTGATACACTTGATCTGTGGCAGCTTAAATGGAATGAGAATCAGATAGTCCTTGCTGCAGCCATACACACCCTGAACAGGGATGCAGGTCCCATGGACTTGTGCAGAGGCTGGGAGCTGGAGTTTAGGGATTGTGGAGCAATTCCAGGGTGAGGGCTGCTGTTGACTGGGGAGACACGGATGGAGCGGATATGAGGGCGGAGACTGTGGGGGGAAATGCCTGTGGAGGAAAGGTGGGCAGCCATGGAGGTAAGACGATACCGCTGAGTCACACATAGAGGGTGGAGCCATCACCATCTCCTGTCTCTCCCCACATGCCAGCATCAGCAGCTGAACAATAGAGAGGCTGGCCCATTTAGTGCCTGACACACTGAACTGCGGAGTAGGACCTCAGCGAGGGGGCCCCACCTATGTGCCTGACCCACCAAATAACAGAGAAGGATCCCAGGCAATTGAGCCCTCTAAGTGCCTGAACAGGTGGAGCTACGGAGAAAGACTGGTCAAGAAGACCTTCCGATCGCCAGCTACAAGAGGCTTGAAAAAAGACTCTGATGGGGCCATAACTCCTGTGGCAGAGGCAGTCCATGTCCCTGCCGCTTCCAGGGTCCCCACAAGCCAAGCAGCTGACCATCTTCATGCTCGACTCTCACTAGGGCAGAGCTGCCACAGGCAAAAAAGTCCTGTGTCTATGTGTACATGGTTGCTTCAGGCATGTCCAACACTTTGTGACCCTGTAGACTGTGGCCTGCCAGCCTTCTATGTCAGGGGGGTTCTCTAGGCAAGAATACTAGAGCGTATTGGCCAATACTGGTTGCCATACCCTTCTAGAACACTGTATTGCCTGCTGCCCTAGCCGCCAAGTCTCCTGAGTACCTGGTGCTGCCAGAACCCCTGTGATCTAAGCAGCTGCTTCGTTTCCACACCTTGCCCTCACAGGGGAAAATCCAAGTTTTCCAGGGCAGCCCCAGGAGCAAACCTCAGTGGGTGATCCACATGCATGCTGCTGCTGCTGCTAAGTCGCTTCAGTTGTGTTCGACTCTGTGGGACCCCATAGATGGCAGCCCACCAGGCTCCCCCATCCCTGGGATTCTCCAGGCAAGAACACTGGAGTGGGTTGCCATTTCCTTCTCCAACACATGAAAGTGAAAAGTGAAATTGAAATCGCTCAGTCGTGTCCGACTCTTAGCGACCCCCTGGACTGCAGCCTACCAGGCTCCTCCGCCCATGGGATTTTCCAGGCAAGAGTACTGGAGTGGGTTGCCATTGCCTTCTCCACCCACATGCATAGGTGGAAATAAAACCACAGTTGAAACCCAGGGGCAGTGTGGCTAAGGAAGAAGATTTAAAACCTTCACACCAGCTGTACAAGCTGCTGATTAAATCCACACCATCAACTAGGCAGACTCTGTGTCTATGGAATATATAAAAGGTCATTGAGAGCTGCCACAAAAGAAAAAACACTAGTTCTGATAGTTGTGGACCTGGGAGGCAAAAACACACAGGAGTAGGACCAGATTACAATCTGAGCTGCCCCACAGAAGGTCCAGAGGTCAGCACAGTGTTGGAGGGCAACCTAGGGAGGCCAGAGAGGGAAAGGGCTCTAACAGCAGTGACTCAAGAAAAACATTTTTCTTATGTTTGATTTGTTCTGTAGATTCTTTTGGATTTTTTTTTCCTTTCTTCCCCCCCTTCTGTTGTAGTTGTTGCTTTTATTGGCACTATGAAATCTAATGAAGCTTTTGAGCTTTTTTTTTCCTTTTCCCTCAGTTACATATTTTATTGTTGTTATAAAACTCTACCTCTATTTTGGGCTTTTGCATCTCTGTGGAGTTTTCCTTTTTTTCTTTACTCTTTTTTAAATTTTTAATATTTCAAACCAATTATTATTTTTATATATTTTCCCATTTGTTTGCTTTTCCTACTACTCTTTTCCCCTTGAAGTTAAACTTTAATGTATATAAATCTTCTTTGTCTGTTTAACTTTTCATATCTATTCTTTCTTTCTTTTCTTTCTTCTCAACATATTTGTTAGTTTTATTTACATTGCTTTATTCCACACTTGGCACCTCACTTTAGTTTTGTTTTCCAGTTTGTGGTGCTTTAGTTAGTTTTGTTCTTAATTAGTAGATATGATTTTTAGTTTCCTTTGCTTGTCGGGTCAATCTATTGTATTTTATTTTGTTGGATAGTTTTGATTTTGCTTATGGGTGTATATGTATATGTGTATATTCGATTATTTTAATTATTATTTGCCTGATTTTGTAACTTTCATTTGTCTGGGGTTCATTTTTGGTTTCTCATTTTTGGGTATTTGTTTTAATCTCACTTAATGCCATAACAAACCACTGGTGGAATCCCTGTTCCTGAACAGAGATCAATCCCTGAGCCTTTGGAAAGGGAGAACTGACTCCAGGACCGTAGAATACTAGGGAACTAACCCTAGGAAGTATCAAATAGTGAGAATTCACTCAAAGGAAACCACTTGAATACAAGACCTGGCATCACCCAACCACCAGTAGCACCATGTGCAGGATGCCTCATCTAAAAACAAACAAAGCGAAAATATGAACCCAATCATCAGCAGACAGGATTACCACCACTCTCAGCCTTGACCTTCAGAAGAGAAACAAACAAATAAAAAACGTCAGCAAAATCTCACCATATACAAAGCCTACACAAACCACTGAACCAAACTTAGGAGGGTAGAAACCAAAAGGAAGAAAGAATTCAACCCTGAAGCCTGGGAAAAGGAGACCTCAAATACAATAAGTTAAAAAAAAAAAAATCATGAAAAGGCAGAGGAATACTACACAAATTAAGGAAGAAACCAGAATCACAGAAGTCCAAATAAACGAATAGGAAATGGGCAAACTGCCTGAAAAACAATTCAGAATAATGATAGTAAAGATGATCAAAAACCTTTAAAACAAAATGGAGAAAATGCAAGAATTAATTAACAGAGACCTAGAAGAATTAAAGAAAAAACATGCAGAGACAAACAACACAATTACTGAAGTTAAAATTACTCTAGAAGGAATCAATAGCAGACTATCTGAAGCAGAAGAATGAATCAGTGAGCTGGAAGATAAAATGGTGGAAATAATTTCTGAAGAGCAGAATTAAGTAAAAAGAATGAAAGGAACTGAGGACAGTCTCAGAGAACTCTCGGACAATATCAGATAAGCAACATTCGAATTATAGGGGTCCCAGAAGAAGAAGAGAAAAAGAAAGGGTATGACAAAATTTTTGAAGAGATTATAGTTAAAATTTACCAACATAGGAAAGGAAATAATCAATAAAGTTCAAGAGGCATGAAGGAAGAGTCCCATACAGAGTAAATCCAAAGAGAAACACACCAAGACACATACTAATCAAACTAACAAAGACTAAACACAAAGAAAGACTATTAAAAGCAGCAAGGGAGAAGCAACAAGTAACATACAAGGGAAACCCAATATGCTTAACAGCTGATCTTTCAGCAGAAGCTGTGCAGGCCAGAAGGGAATGGCAGGATATATTTAAAGTACTGAAAGGGAAAATCTACACTCAAGATTACTATACACAGAAAGGATCTCATTCAAAAGTGATGGAGAAATAAAAAGCTCTTCAGACAAGCAAAAGTTAGAGAGAATTCAGTACCACCAAACCAGCTTTACAACAAATGTTAAATGGACTTATATAGTCAAGAAATACAAGAGAAGAAAAGAAGATCTACAAAATCAACCCCAAATAATTAAGAAAATAGCAATAGGAACATATATATCAATAAGTACTTAAAATATAAATGTATTAAATGCTCGAACCAAAAGACACAGACTGGCTGAATGGATAAAAAAAAAAAGACACATATATGCTGTCTACAAGAAACCCACTTCAGACCTCAAGAGACATATAGTCTGAAAGAGAGAGTATAGAAAAACATATTCCATGCAAATGGAAAGCAAAGCAAAACTGGAGTAGCAAACCTCATATCAGACAAAACAGACCTTAAAATAAAGAAGATTACAAGAGATAAGGAAGGACACTACATAATGACCAAGGGATCAATCCAAGAGGAAGATATAACAATTGTAAATATCTATGCACCCAACATAGGAGCACCTCAATATGTAAGACAAACACTAACAGACATAAAAGGAAAAATTGACAGTAACACAATAATAGTAGGAGACTTTATCACCCCACTCACACCAATGGACAGAGCATCAAAACAGAAAATTAATAAGGAAACACAAGTCTTAAAAGATACATTAGATGAGATGGATCTCATTGATATCTTCAGGACTTTTCATCCAAATACAGAAGAATACACCTTTTTAAGTGCACATGGAACATTCTTCAGGATAGATCACATCTTGGGTCACAAATCAAACTTCAGTAAATTTAGGAAATTGAAATCATATCAAGCATCTTCTCTGAGCACAATGCTATGAGACTAGATATCAATTACAAGAAAAAATCTGTAAGAAACACAAACACATGGAGATTAAACAAAACTTTTAAAAATAACCAACGGGTTACTGAAGAAATCAGGAGGCAAAGCAAAAAATTTCTAGAAACAAACAACAGTGAAAACATGACAATTCAAAACATGTGGGATGCAGCAAAAGCAGTTCTAAGATGGAAGTTTATAGCAGTGCAATCCTACCTCAAGAAACAAGAAAAACATTGAATAGACAACCTAACTTTACACCTAAAACAACTGGAAAAAGAAGAACAAAAAACCCTCAGAATTAGTAGATGGAAAGAAATCATAAAGATCTGAGCAGAAATAAATGAAAAAGAAATGAAAGAAACAACAGTAAAGATTAATAAAAATAAAAGCTGGTTCTTTGAGAAGATAGACAAAATTGACAAACTTTTAGCCAGACTCATCAAGAAAAAAAGAGAGAAAAATCAAATCAACAAAATTAGAAATGATAGAGGTGTTACAACAGACAATGCAGAAATACAAAAGATTATTAGAGACTACTATGAACAACTATACCATAAATTGCTATACAACTATAGCAATAAAATGGATAACATGGAAGAAATGGACAGATTCTTAGACAAGTTCAATTTTCCAAGACTGAAGCAGGAAAAAATAGAAATTATGAACAACCTAGTTATAAGCAATGAAATTGAAGCTGTGATCAAAAATCTCCCAAAAAACAAAAGCCCAGGACCAGACAGCTTCACAGGAGAATTCTATCAAAGGTTTAGAGAAGAACTAATGCCTATCCTTCTGAAACTCTTTCAAAAATTTGCAGAGGATGGCACACTTTCGAACTCATTCTACAAGGCCAACATCACCCTGATACCAAAACCAAAGACAACACAAAAAAAGAAAACTACCAGTCAATATCACTGATGAACATAGATAGAAAAATCCTCAACAAAATCTTAGAAAACAGAATTCAGGAACACATCAAAAAGCTCATACATCATGATCACGTTGGGTTTATTCCAGGGATGCAAGATTTCTTCAACATATGCAAATCAATCCGTGTGATACACCATATGAACAAATTGCAGGATAAAAACCATATGACAATCTAAATAGACACAGAAAAAGCCTTTGACAAAATTCAGAACCTATTTGTGATTAAAACTCTTCAAAAATGGGTATAAAAGGAATATACCTCAACAATAGTAAAGGCCATGTATGACAAACCTATGGCAAACATTATTCTCAATGGTGAAAAACTGAAAGCATTCCCCCTAAGATCAGGAACAAGACAAGGGCGACCAGTTTCCCCACTATTATTCAACATAGTTCTGGAAGTCCTAACTACAGCAATCAGAGAAGAAAAAGAAGTGGAAGGAATCCAGATCAGAAAAGAAGTAAAGATCTCACTGTTTGCAGATGACATGATACTATACACAGAAAACCCTGAAGATAGTATCAGAAAATTACTAGAGCTAATCAATGGTATGGACCTAAAAGAAGCAAAAGATATTAAGAAGAGGTGGCAAGAATACACAAAAGAACTGTACAAAAAAGATCTTCACGACCCAGATAATCACGATGGTGTGATCACTCACCTAGAGCCAGATATCCTGGAATGTGAAGTCAAGTGGGCCTTAGAAAGCATCACTACGAACAAAGCTAGTGGAGGTGATGGAATTCCAGTTGAGCTCTCTCAAATCCTGAAAGGTGATGCTGTGAAAGTGCTGCACTCAATATGCCAGCAAATTTGGAAAACTCAGCAATGGCCACAGGACTGGAAAAGGTGAGTTTTCATTCCAATCCCAAAGAAAGGCAATGCCAAGGAATGCTCAATCTACCGCACAATTGCACTCATCTCACACGCTAGTAAAGTAATGCTCAAAATTCTCCAAGCCAGGCTTCAGCAATACATGAACCGTGAACTTCCTGATGTTCAAGCTGGTTTTAGAAAAGGCAGAGGAACCAGAGATTAAATTGCCAACATCCACTGGATCATGGAAAAAGGAAGAGAGTTCCAGAAAAAAATCTACTTTTGCTTTATTGACTATGCCAAAGCCTTTGACTGTGTGGATCACAATAAACTGTGGAAAATTCTGAAAGAGATGGGAATACCAGACCATGTAACCTGCCTCTTGAGAAATCTGTATACAGGTGAGGAAGCAACAGTTAGAAGTGGACATGGAACAACAGACTTGTTCCAAACAGGAAAAGGAGTACGTCAAGGCTGTTGTATTGTCACCCTGTTTATTTAACTTATATGCAGAGTACATCATGAGAAACACTAGACTTGAAGAAACAAAAGCTGGAATCAAGATTGGTGGGAGAAATATCAATAGCCTCAGATATAGAGATGACACCACCCTTATGGCAGAAAGTGAAGAGGAACTAAAAAACCTCTTGATGAAAGTGAAAGAGGAGAGTGAAAAAGTTGGCTGAAAGGTCAACATTCAGAAAATGAAGATCATGGCATCCGGTCCCATCACTTCATGCGAAATAGATGGGGAAACAGTGTCAGACTTTATTTTGGGGGGCTCCCAAATCACTGCAGATGGTGATTGCAGCCATGAAATTGAAAGACGCTTACTCCTTGGAAGGAAAGTTATGACCAACCTAGATAGCATATTCAAAAGCAGAGACATTACTTTGCCAACAAAGGTCCATCTAGTCAAGGCTATGGTTTTTCCTGTGGTCATGTATGGATGTGAGAGTTGGACTGTGAAGAAGGCTGAACACCAAAGTATTGATGCTTTTGAACTGTGGTGTTGGAGAAGACTCTTGAGAGTCCGTTGGACTGCAAGGAGATCCAACCAGTCCATTCTGAAGGAGATGAGCCCTGGGATTTCTTTGGAAGGAATGATGCTAAAGCTGAAACTCCAGTACTCTGGCCACCTCATGCAAAGAGTTGACTCATTGGAAAAGACTCTGATGCTGGGAGGGACTGGGGGCAGGAGGAGAAGGGGACGACAGAGGATGAGATGGCTGGATGGCATCACTGACTTGATGGACATGAGTCTAAGTGAACTCCGGGAGTTGGTGATGGACAGGGAGGCCTGGTGTGCTGCAATTCATGGGGTTGGAAAGAGTCAGACATGACTGAGAGACTGAAATGAACTGAACTGAATTGAACTGAATCAGTAAATTTAGCAAAGTTGCAGGATACAGAATCAATACACAGAAATCAGTTGCATTTCTATATACTAAATGAAAATTCAGAAGGAGAAATAATGGTATCAATCCCATTCATCACTGCAACAAAAAAAATTAAATATCTAGGTATTAACTTACCTAAGGAGACAAAAGAACTATACACACAAAATCATAAGATGCTTTTGAAAGAAATCAAAGATGATATAAACAGATGAATAAATATTCCATGTTCCTGGGTAGGAAGAATCAATATTGTGAAAATGGCTATACTACCAAATGCAATCTACAGATTCAGTGATCCCTATCAAATTACCAATGACATTTTTCACAGAACTAGAACCAAAAATTTCACAATTCATGTGGAAACACAAAAATGAAAAGCGCACTAAAATGTTTCAAAAATTTAGTGTTGTTGTTCAATCACTCAGTTGTGTCTGGGAAAATTTACTGAGAGGTATATAAGTTCAAAAACTCAGTAAATACCAAAGAAAATTAACAAAAAGTAGTCAAACCTAAGCACATGATAGCCAGCTGCTGAAAACCAAAATGAGTTGAAAATATTGAAAAGAACAAAGAGAAAAATAACATATCCATGCAGTGAACAATGATTCAAAAGACCCAAATTATCACTGACCTCACATTAGACACAAATGGAAGCTACAAGATGGTAGAAGAATATTTTTATAATGCCGGAGAAAAAAATCTGTCAATCCCAATTTCATCACTTATTTACCAGTCACCTTTGCTACCCAACTTCTTTATCTGGAAGCTCTTTAATTTTTTATCTATACTCACTCTTATAGTCAAAGCTGTGGTTTTTTCAGTAGCCATGTATGGATATGACAGTTGGACCATAAAGAAGGCTGAATGCTGAAGAATTGATGCTTTTGAACTTTGGAGTTGGAGATGACTCTTGAGAGTCCCTTGGACTGCAAGGAGATCCAACCAGTCCATCCTAAAGGAGATCAGTCCTGAAAATTCACTGGAAGGGCTGATGCTGAAGCTCCAATACTTTGGCCACCTGATGCGAAGAACTGACTCATTAGAAAAGACCCTGATGCTGGGAAAATTGAAGGCAGGAGAAGAAGGGGATGACAGAGGATGAGACAGTTGGATGTCATTACCTACTCAATGGACATGAATTTGAGCGGGCTCTGGGAGATGATAAAGGACAGGGAAGCCTGGTCTGCTGCAGTCCATGGAGTCACAAAGAGTCGGACATGACTGAGCGACTGAACCACAACAACAAGACTCACTCCTAGATGATGTCTTTTCAGTTTCATTTTACCTATTTACCCATGATGTACAAATATATGTCCACAGTCAAATATGAACTGCAATCTTGTATTTCTAACTCTACACCTCTACCAAGATGTCTTTAAGTTTCCAGAGGTCAATAAAATCAAAACTGGACTAAACTCCCCCTTCTAATTGTTCCACAAACTATCTTTTCTGTATCAGTTGACAGTGGTTTGACTCCTATCTCATTCCCTCTCACATTTCATGCACATTTTGTAAACTAATTATAGTGGCTTTACCTTAAAATTATTTCTGAATTTGAATTCTGACTACTTATATTCTCCCAATGCTACTGCACTGGTCCAGCCATCAGCATCTCTTATCTATAATACTGTTTTCACCCTTGTGTCTTGCCATCTTACCTCTCTAACCTATTTTCACCAAAACACCCAGACGTCTTTATCTTTTTCCTGTTATGTTCTGATGGCTTTTGATTGACATTTTGAGAAATAATGTATCCTTACATCCTTGAAAATACAGCCATCCTGTTTTTTCCCTTGTTCTTTCACTATATTATCAGAGATGTACACATCCGGTATGAATTTTACTATACTTTATTTGGTAATTATTTCTAAAGGTCCCATAGATCCCACATGCAGGATTCTGTATAGGAATGAAATTGCATATCCTGCAGGTCTATTTCTACTTTCATGTGTCCCAGTAGAACTCCTTTCTTCAATTGTTCAACTTAGTAATAATCCAATGTGCCTAGCTCATAGCCCACATGACAGTGACTGGTGAAATTTAAAGTACTTGGATTAAAACAGAATAATATTTTTTAAAAAGTCACAATGTAGTTATTTTCAGTATGTACTAACATTAGACTAAATTTTCCGTGTACCTCTTCTAAGCAACAGCCACATGAGAAACAATTTATTTACTGTAATTTAAAATAAGGAAGATGTGACAGATAAAGATTAAATAACTTGACCAAATATATACAAGCTGAAAATTGTTGACCTAGAGATTATCATATTAAGCAAAGAAAGTCAGAGAGAAAGACAGATACTGTATGACTTCACTCATATGTAGAATCTAAAATATGACAGGTGAACCTATCTACTGAACAGAAACAGACTCAAAGACATAAAGAACAGACTTGTAGTTGCCAAGGGGTAAAAGGGATTGGAAGAAAGGACTGGAAGGTTGGGGCCAGCAAATGCAAACTAATATATACAATGGATAAACAACAAGGTCCTATTATATACCACAGGAAACTATATTCAATATCCTATTACAAACCAGAATGGAAAAATATGAAAATATATATATATACACACACACACAGAACTGAATCACTTTGCTGTACAGCAGAAATTAACACAATGTTGTAAGTCAACTAGACTTCAATTGTTGTTGTTTTTCAGTCCCTCAGTTATGTTCAACTTTTTGCAACCCCATGGACTGCAGCACACCAGGCTTCCCTGTCCTTCAATAAAAAATAAAAATATAAAATACCCTGTACTCCTAGAACTTTTATACACCGCCATTAGAAGCATAAATTGGTGCAATCACTGTGGAAATACACATTATTTAGTAAATTGAACATATACATTCCCTGTAACCCAGCAGTTTTACTCTTTAGCATCTACTCAAAGGAACTTTTAGTTATGATTACTGAAATACATGGACCTTTAGAAAATGGCCAAAAATGGACACAACCCAAATCTCTTGTCTGGTAGACTGGATAAACTATGACAGATTAATAATGGAATACTATATTCAACAATGAGAATAAAAACCTACAATTATATGCAATAACAATGGCAAACATTGCTGCATGATTACATTCCTATTAAGTTAAAAAAGAAAAGAAACTACCTTATGTTGTTAGAAATCAAAATAGTACTTTACTTTTGAGGGAGGGTAATGATCAGAAGGGATACCAAAAGGCATTCTCACAAGAGAACGGTCAGTATTTTTTTAAATTAATTAATTAATTTTAAATTGGAGGCTAATTACTTTACAATATTGTAGTGGTTTTTGCCACACATTGACATGAATCAGACATGGGTGGACATATGTTCCCCATCCTGAACTCCCTCCCACCTTTGTGTTTTAGTTACATGGATAAGCTCATTTTGTAAAGATTCTTGGAGCTGTATTTCCTTTTTGCTTTACATTATACATATGCTATACTTTAAAAAAATATAAAAAAAGAGATGTGCTTCCATGGGTAAATGGGATGAACTGTGACACATACAGACAATGAACTATTATTTAGCACTAAAAAGAATTAAGCTATTTAGCCATGAAAAGATATAGAAGAAGCTTAAATGCATATTAATATATGAAAGAATTACTCTGAAAAGACTAAATCCCATATGACTTCTGGAAAA
Organism: Bison bison bison; assembly: GCF_000754665.1. Classification (NCBI taxonomy): domain Eukaryota; kingdom Metazoa; phylum Chordata; class Mammalia; order Artiodactyla; family Bovidae; genus Bison; species Bison bison. The sequence continues at coordinate 10,277,108 of NW_011494832.1, read as the reverse complement.
GGCAAAATGTTGGAGACAAAGGAAAGATCACTGGTTATGAGGCAAAGGGGGAAGGAAAAATGAACAGAGACCACACAAAGGGTTTTTTAGGCCAGTCAGAATGATCTGTATGCTAATAATGGATATATGTGATCATGGTGATGGTTTAGTAGCTAAGTCATGTCTGACTCTTGGGACCCCATGGACTGTAGCCCACCAGGCTCCTCATCCATGGGGTTCTCCAGGCAAGAATACTGGAGTGGTTGCCATTTCCTTCTCCAGTTTGCCAAAATCCATAGAATGTACAACATCAAGAGTGAAGTCTATGGACTTTGGGTGATCTTGAGGTCAGTGTAGGTAGGTTCATCCTTGGTAAATAAAATATAATAAAATAACATCTGAGTGAGGAACATTGATAATGGGGGAAGCCACACAATTGTAGAGACAGGGAAGATACAGGAAATTGCTGTAGTTTTTTGTAAACCTAATACTTCTTTTTAAAAAAGGTAATCTTAAAAAAAAAAAAACACAAAAAACTATGAGTTTTTTTTTTTTTTAAAAGATGAGAGTTTTTCATGGAAAGGATAATTAATTTGGATGCATAAGATAGTGATCAGTCATTTAATACACACTACAAGGTAGAGGAAATGAGAAGTTTTCTGCTTAGTATAAACCTCAATTTTCAAGGAGATAAAAGGATTCTTCCAGTTATTTATCTCATATGACTAGAACTGAAATTGGGAAAACTCTTCTAGCACTAGTACGTTATTTCCTTTAAGTTCTAGTTACAATCATATTTTAAAGTTTCAAATAGTCCTTTGTCAGAGTATATAAGGGAACAGATGAGATGCAATAAGGTGAGATTTTGCCAGATATCAAGTTAATCACCAGTAGCAACTTTTATGTGCAACACCATTTTGAAGCCATGAGGAATTTTAAATAATCTGCCTAATTGCTTGTAGGGAGAAATAATTATAAAAGTCAAATATGGGCCCCATCCATGTATATTTTCTTAAAAAAAAAAAAAGATACTGATAGGAAGATATATTAAAAAAAAAAAACAGGATAAAATTAACTAGTCTTTTCATTGTGATGACAGTTATTATACACAACGTTAAATTTCATTAGTATTTATTTTAAACAATTTCATTTAAAACATGTTCAAAATATGTTTATTCTTTCCTTAACACTTCTTTGTGTAGAAAAGGAAAAATGTAAGAGTTTTTAGTTGAGTTCCAAAGATAAGAAGGGATTATTCTGAATGTTTGAAATAACATTCAAAGTAGATATAAGAAATACCTAACTTCTGATGTTTGCATCTTGACAGCACACTTCAGGGAAATCATATTTTATGATGTGAATATGGTGTTGAGAATTTGTACTTTGAATTATATTTTAGGACTCATAATCATAGCTTCCTCTTTTATGCCTCTAGGCTTGTTCTTTTCCCAGAGAAAAGAAAAAGAGAATGAGTGTTTAATTGAATAAATGAAATGTAAACCTAACCATTTGAAATGAGTTCAATGTTTCTCTTTCGTTGATGAATCAGTATTTTTGGTAAACTTACCATATTCAGTAAATATAGTCATCAAGCTAAGGAATATAACAGATTTCATGTTAAATCTCATTTTAGAAAAATTTCCTGACAATCTTTACATTGGTAGTGTTTTAAAACAATAAGCTCTATTCCGCCAATGTCCACACTATCAGGAGGGGAAAAAAGGATAAAAGAGCAATTCAGTACTTAGCACAGAGGGTGAAAACTACTGGCACAGTAATTGTACTTTGCTGATATATCTTTTCAGAGGCATATTTTGCTGCCCCAAAAGAATCAGTTCTACTTGGTGAGCATTCTACCTTGGAGGTAAAAGCAGTGCCAGCATTCACATAAATGACAGTTCTCTGGGTATTAGATCTTAAATACCAAAACAGGGCTCCAAGCCTAAAATAGATTACTTGCCTCGTAGGGATATTTGTAATTTATTCACAGAATACTAAGCTTTTCATGATTTTTTTCTAGAGATATATCAAAAATATAAATAGTGCAATGACATACAATTTTAAATGAGCCCTGAGTATAAATGAGAATTTTTAATCTATAAAATAGAAACAGGTTGACAGACATAGAAAACAAAACTTATGGTTACCAAACGGAAAAGGGAGGGAGTAAATTAGGAGTTGGAGATTAGCAGACACAAACTACTATATATAAAATATACCAACTACAAGGTCTTACTGCATAGCACAGGAAACCATTTTCAATATACTGTAATAAACTATAGAGGAAAATATTGAATATATGTGTATGTATTTACCTGAATCACTTTACAGAAACTAAATCACATCAGAAACTAACACATTATAAATTAACTACATTTCAATCTTTTAAAAAGTAAAATAAATGAGAGCTTCTGTCCTTGAAATTGGGAAGAAATAGAGGTGATAAGAAACAAAGGGAGAATCATCAAAATGGCATGAGAAGACAGGGGAAAGTGCCGAAGGCATACCACCTCCGAGCAATCAGATATTATTTCATCTAGGGCAAACAGTGTACATTAAAAGAATAGAAATTTTCTTGTAAAAAGGATTTACTATTCCTTTTTCTTACTTATAGGTTATGAAACTTTGTTTCTTCAACTGTCACAATCATCGGAAATTGGTTTGCAGTCATCTCAAATTTCTGAGTTGACTGAAGAAGCATCTCATAAAGCATTATAAACCCACTGCCTCAGACATTGAGTCAAATCTGTGCCACATTAGATTTCATTTTCTCTCTCCCATTTCAAAATATACTCCAACTCATACTTTCAATACTTTTGAGGTTTACTGTTTTATTACTGCTATTTCCTGCACTCATTGCTGTTTCCCCCAAATTTATTACTATCTCTCATATACATTTATTTCCTTGTACAAGGAAAATTCCCAAGCCTGGGAAATGCTACTTTGGAAATAACCTGAATTTCTGATAAGTCTGGGCACAATTTTTAGAGGTAAAAACACTGAAGAGATTTGAGTAAGGAAACATTTTTTCCTTAATTTTATTCTCAAACAGGGAAAACCTCTGTTGTGAACAGAGTGATTAGAGACAGAACTAGCCTTCTTTATCTTGCCTGTTGTGCAAAAGTGAAATGACAAACTAATAACAAATCCATTTTCAGTTAATCTCAGAGAAGATAACACTCACAGATTAAAACAACAACAAAGCAGTTGCCCAAAGCAAGGAAGTACTGCTGCTGCTGCTGCTGCTGCTAAGTCGCTTCAGTCGTGCCCGACTCCTAGAGACCCCATGGACTGCAGCCCTCCAGGCCCCTCCGTCCATGGGATTTTCCAGGCAAGAGTATTGGAGTGGGGTGCCATTGCCTTCTCCGAAGGAAGTACAGATAGTCCTAAGAAAGTACTGAGGATATGGGGTGATTCCTCACAATAGTGAGCCCAGTGGCAGGAGATACAACACAATGCTAGCAAAAAGTTTGCTGATAAATTTGAACATTTGGATGACAAATATACCTTACTGAGCTGACCAGAAGAAGGAATCGAAAATTTTTCTGGCCTGGTATCTCTTGAAGAAATTGAATTCATCATTAAATGTTTTGCCAAAGTAAACCCCAGCCTTAGGTGTCTCTGGGTGAATTCTTCCAAAACTTAAAATGGAGAAAATAAATTTGTCATTTATTTCTTTGAAAATTAAAATGAAGGCTTTCAACTCATTTTATGAAGAAGCCAACATAAAAAGACCACTGTGATTTCTTAATTAAAAAGTTAAGAATCAGATAGGCTTGTTAATGATACCATTGGAACATATGTCTTCTTCAGTTTACCCAGCATATAATACATAGCTCAATCCTGACTGTCCATAAATTAAATTTCATAAATTAAATTGAGAATTCACTATTCTAATCTGTGGAGTTGTTACTGAGAATCTTCCTTCATCATTACCACCAAAACCTAAAAAAATTTTTTTAAATTGAGAAGACTTGCCAGGTACCAGGAAACAATGAATGCCAGATTGGGTATATTACTGTTGCTGATTATGCTTTAAATTTGGAATCTTGTAAGGATCTATATTTTGCTTTTTTTTTTTTTTGCATTTATTTTCCATGGGGATGGTCTTGATCCCTGAATAGCTGTGAAAAGAAGAGAAGTGAAAAGCAAAGGATTTGAAAAGGAAAGATATAAGCATCTGAATGCAGAGTTCCAAAGAATAGCAAGGAGAGATAAGAAAGCCTTCCTCAGCGATCAATGCAAAGAAATGAGGAAAACAACAGAATGGGAAAGACTAGAGATCTTGTCAAGAAAATTAGAGATACCAAGGGAACAGTTCATGCAAAGATGGGCTTGATAAAGGACAGAAATGGTATGGACCTAACAGAAGCAGAAGATATTAAGAAGAGGTGGCAAGAATACACAGAAGAATTGTACAAAAAAGATCTACATGACTCAGATAATCACGATGGTGTGATCACTCACCTAGAGCCAGACATTCTGGAATGTGAAATCAAGTGGGCCTTAGAAAGCATCACTATGAACAAAGCTAGTGGAGGGGATGGAATTCCACTTGAGCTATTTCAAATCCTGAAAGATGATGCTGTGAAAGTGCTGCACTCAATATGCCAGCAAATTTGGAAAACTCAGCAGTGGCCACAGGACTGGAAAAGGTCAGTTTTCATTCCAATCCCAAAGAAAGGCAATGCCAAAGAATGCTCAAACTACTGCACAATTGCACTCATCTAACACGCTAGTAAAGTAATGCTCAAAATTCTCCAAGTCAGGCTTCAGCAGTATGTGAACCATGAATTTCCAGATGTTCGAGCTGGTTTTAGAAAAAGCAGAGGAACCGGAGATCAAATTGCCAACATCCGCTGGATCACCAAAAAAGCAAGAGAGTTCCAGAAAAATATCTACTTCTGCTTTATTGACTATGCCAAAGTCTTTGACTGTGTGGATCACAATAAACTGTGGAAGATTCTGAAAGGGATGGGAATACCAGACCACTTGACATGCCTCTTGAGAAACCTATATGCAGGTCAGGAAGCAACAGTTAGAACTAGACATGGAACAACAGACTTGTTCCAAATAGGAAAAGGAGTACGTCAAGGCTGTATATTGTCAACCTGCTTATTTAACTTATATGCAGAGTACATCATGAGAAACTCTGGACTGGAAGAAGCACAAGCTGGAATCAAGATTGCCGGGAGAAATATCAATAACCTCAGATATGTAGATGACACCACCCTAAGGCAGAAAGTGAAGAGGAAGTAAAAAGCCTTTTGATAAAAGTGAAAGAGGAGAGTTCTTTGGAAGGAACTCTGAAAGTTGGCTTAAAGCTCAACATTCAGAAAACTAAGGTCATGGCATCTGGTCCCATCCCTTCATGGGAAATAGATGGGGAAACAGTGGAAACAGTGTCAGATTTTATTTTTGGGGGCTCCAAAATCACTGCAGATGGTGACTGCAGCCATGAAATTAAAAGATGCTTACTCCTTGGAAGGAAAGTTATGACCAACCTAGATAGCATATTAAAAAGCAGAGACATTATTTTGCCAACAAAGGTCCATCTAGTCAAAGCTATGGTTTTTCCAGTGGTCATGTATGGATGTGAGAGTTGGACTGTGAAAAAGGCTGAGCACCGAAGAATTGATGCTT
>NW_011494832.1:10269052-10271386 GCF_000754665.1 Bison bison bison | reverse complement strand
ACAGAGGATGAGATGGCTGGATGGCATCACTGACTTGATGGACATGAGTTTGGGTAAACTCTGGGAGTTGATGATGGACAGGGAGGCCTGGTGTGCTGCGATTCATGGAGTAGCAAAGAGTCAGACACAACTAAGCCACTGAACTGAACTGAAGGGTCTATATTATGACTATTTACTTGCACTTGGAATACTGAAACAATGAAAAGGATGTGGAATGGAGAATATATAAGGCAGGTTCAGTAACAGCATGGGATGAAATTATTTCATTTTCAGCTTAAGTGTCTAGTATTAAGCAACACTTGTTCAGTGGCTATGTCATGTCGAACTCTTTGTGAACCCATGGACTACAGCCCATCAGGCTTCCCTCTTCCAATGTTTCCGGAGTTTCCTCAAGTTTATGTCCGTTGAGTCAGTGATGCTCTCTAACCATCTCTAAGCAACACTAGGTAAGGGGAAATTAAGGAAAATAGATACTAGAGATAAAGATTAGAGATTGGTGACAGCATTGGATACAGGTTTCATGTATTAGTAAATTTATCTAATAAAAGCTGAGTGCTGAAGAATTGGTGCTTTTGAACTGTGGTTTGAAAAAGACTCTTGAGAGTCCTTTGGACTGCAAGGAGACCCAGCCAGTCAATCCTAAAGGAAATCAGTTCTGAATATTCATTGGAATGACTGATGCTGAAGCTGAAACTCCAATACTTTGGCCACCTGATGCGAAGAGCTGACTCATCTGAAAAGACCCTGATGCTGGGAAAGATTGAAGGTGGGAGAAGGGGACGACAGAGGATGAGATGGTTGGATGGCATCACCGACTCAATGGACATGAGTTTGAGCAAATTCTAGGAGTTGGTGATGTACAGGGAGGCCTGGCATGCTGCAGTCCATGGGATCTCAGAGTTGCACACAACTGAGTGACTGAACTGAACTGAAATTTATCTAAATGTAGCAAAAGTGGATTGCTTAGATAGGAAACAAGCCCTAAACTGCTGCCTGGAATCTAGAAAAGGACTCCTCCTTGCCCACTACTTCCCTGTGGATTTAAATACTGTGTAAAAAAATGTTGAGGTCTTCTGATTAAAATCACTACCTACCAGGTAAAAACACAAATAATTTTGATAGTGTGACTCATGTACATATTTGTGTCTATATGAACTGTTAATATGCATCTGTATATTAAAATGAATTTCAAAAAGTAAAGAAACCAAGGTAACCAGAATACATATCAAGCAGGGACCATTATCTCAGGTAAAGAATCCACCTGCAATGCATGAAACTCAGGTTTGATTCCTGGGTCAGGAAGATCCCCTGGAGAAGGAAATGGCACCCCACTCCAGTATTCTTGCCTGGGAAATCCCATGGACAGAGGAGTCTGGTGGACTACAAAGGGTCACAAGAGTTGAACACATCAATAGCTTAGCAACCAGTGAACTAAAATGGACGGGAATGGACAAATTGAATTCAGATGACAATTACATCTACAACTGTGGGCAAGAATCCCACAGAGGAAATGGAGTAGCCCTCATAATAAAAGAGTCTGAAATGCAGTACTTATATGCAACCTTAAAAATAACAAATTATCTCAATTCTTTTCCAAGGTAAACAATTCAACAGTAATCCAAGTCTACACCCCAAATACAAATGCCGAAGAAGCTCAAGTTGATCACTTCTATGAAAATCCAGAAGGCCTCCTAGAACTGACACCAAAAAAAGATGTCCTATTCATCACAGGGGATTGGAATGCAAAAGTAGGAAGTCAAGAGATACATGCAGAAACAAGTAAGGTTGGCCTTGGAACACAAAATGAAGCAGGACAAATACTAACAGAATTCTGCCAAGAGAACACAGTGGTCATAGTAATCACCATTTTGCAACAACACAAGAGACAACTTTATACATGGACATCACCAAATGGTCAATACCAAGATCAGATTGATTATATTTTTTGTGACTGAAGATGGAAAAGCTTTGTACAGTCAGCAAAAACAAGACCTGGGACTGATTGTGGCTCAGATCATCAGCTCCTCATAGCAAAATCCAGGCTTAAAGTAAAGAAAGGGAGGAAAATCACTAGGGCAGCAAGGAACAACTTAAATCAAATCCCCTATAAATATACAGTTGCTGCTGCTAAGTCGCTTTAGTTGTGTCCGACTCTGTGCGACCCCATAGACGGCAGCCCACCAGGCTCCCCCGTCCCTGGGATTCTCCAGGCAAGAACACTGGAGTGGGTTGCCATTTCCTCCTCCAATGCATGCAAGTGAAAAGTGAAAGTGAAGTCGCTCAGTCATGTCCGACTCTTCGCGACCCCATGGACTGCAGCCTACCAGGCCTGTC
>NW_011494832.1:10217489-10268952 GCF_000754665.1 Bison bison bison | reverse complement strand
GACAGGGCAAGAGTACTGGAGTGGGGTGCCATTGCCTTCTCCGATAAATATACAGTGGAGGGTAACAAATAGATTCAAAGGATTAGATCTAGTAAACAGAGAGCACGAGGAACTATAGACAGAGGTCAGTAATATTGTATAGTAGGCAGTGAACAAATCATCCCAAAGAAAAAGAAATATAAGAAGGCAAAGTGGCTGACTGAGTAGGCTTTACAAATAGTGGAGGAAAGAAGAGAAACAAAAAGCAAGTAAGAGAGGGAAAGTTACACTCAACTAAATGCAGAGTTCCAGAGAATAGCAGGGAGAGACAAGAAGCCCTTTTTCAATGAACAGTGCAAAGAAATAGAGGAAAAACAGCAAATAAGGTAAGACTAGAGATCTCTTCAAGAAAACTGGAACTATCAAAGGAATATTTAATCCAAAGATGGACATAATAAAGGACAGAAATGGTAGAGATCTAATAGATGCAGAAGAAATCAAGAATAGATGGAAAGAATACACAGAGGAACTGTACAAAAAAAAATCTTAATGACCTGATAACCACAAAGGAGTAGTCTCTCACTAAGAGCCAGACATTCTGGACTGTGAAGTTAAGTGGGCCTTAGGAAGCGCAGTTGCCAATAAAGCTAGTGGAGGTGATGGAATGCCACCAGGGCTATTAAAATCCTAAATTATGATGCTATTAATGTGCTGTGTGAAGTATGTCAGCAAATTTGGAAAACCCAGTAGTGGCCACAGGACTGGAAAAGGTCATTCTTCATCCCAATGTTCAAGAAGAGCAGTGCTAAAGAAAGTTCAAACCACCATACAATTGCACTCATCTCCCATGATAGGAAGGTTATACTCGAAATTCTCCAAGCTAGGCTTCAGCATTAAGTGAACAGAGAACTTCCAGATCTTCAAATTGGGTACAGAAAACGAATATACCAAATGCGAACATTCGCTGGATCATAGAGAAAGCAAGCAAATTCCAGAAAAGCATTTACCTCTGTTTCATGGACTATGCTGAAGCCTTTGACAGTCTGGATCATAGCAAACTGAAAAAATCTTTGTTGTTGTTGTTATTTTAATTTTATGTTCTTGAAGGATAATTGCTTTACAGAATTTGGTTGTTTTCTGTCAAACCTCAACATGAATCAGCCATAGATATACATATATCCCCTCCCTATTCAACCTCCCTCCCATCTCCCTCCCCATCCCACCCCTCTAGATTGATACAGAGCCCCGTTTGAGTTTTCTGAGCCATACAGCAAATTCCCATTGGCTATCTACTTTACATATGGTAAAGTAAGTTTCCATGCTACTCTTTCCATACATTTCACCCTCTCCTCTCCTCACCTCCAGAGGTCAGTTCTCTATGTGTTTCTCCACTGCTGCCCTGTAAATACATTCTTCAGTACCATTTTTCTAGATTCAGTATATATGCATTAGAATATGATATTTACCTTTCTCTTTCTCACTTACTTCACTTTGAATAATAGATTCTAGGTTCATCCACCTCAGTAGAACTGACTCAAATGTGTTTCTTTTTATGGCTGAGCAATATTCCATTGTGTATACGTACCAAAACTTCTTTATCCATTCATCTGTCGATGGACATCTAGGTTGCTTCCATGTTCTAGCTGTTGCAAATAGTGTTACAATGAACAATGGGATACATGTGTCTCTTTCAATTTTGATTTCCTCAGGGTATATGCCTAGGAATGGCATTGCTGGATCATATGGTGGTTTTATTCCTAGTTTTTTTAAGGAATCTCCATACCATCTTCCATAGTGGCTGTATTGATTTACATTCCGACCAACAGGGCAAGAGCATTCCCTTTTCTCTGCACCCTCTCCAGCATTTACCGTTTGTAGACTTTTTGATGATGGCCACTCTGACCAGTGTGAAGTGATATCTTATTGTAGTTTTGATTTGCATTTCTCTAATAAAGAGCGATGTTGAGCATCTTTTCATGTGTTTGTTAGCCATCAGTATGTATTTGGAGAAATGTCTGTTTAGGTCTTTTTCCTACTTTTTGATTGAGTTTTTCTGACAGTGAGTTGTATGGGCTGTTTGTATGTTTTAGAAATTAATCCTTTGTCAGTTGTTTCATTAGCTATTATTTTCTCCCATTCTAAGGGTTGTCTTTTCACTTTGCTTATAGTTTCCTTTGCTGTGCAAAAGCTTTTAAGTTTAATCAGGTCCTTCTTCTTTACTTTTATTTCCATTACTCTAGGAAGTGGATCATAAAGGATCTTGCTTTGATTTATGTCATCAAGTGTTCTGCCTATGTTTTCCTCTAAGAGTTTTATAGTTTCTGGTATTACATTTAGGTCTTTAATCCATTTTAAGTTTTTGTGTATGGTGTTAGGAAGTGCTCTAATTTCACTCTTTTACATGTGGCTGTTCAGTTTCCCCAGCACCATTTATTGAACAGGCTGTCTTTGCCCCATTGTATATTGTTGCCTCCTTTGTCAAAAATAAGGTACCCATAGGTGAATGGGTTAATTTCTGGGCTTTCTATCTTGTCCCATTGGTCTATGTTTCTGTGCCCATACCGTACTCTCTAAATGACTGTAGCTTTGTAGTATAATCTGAACTCATGAAGGTTGATTCGTACAGCTCAATTCTTCTTTCTTGAGACTACTTTGGCTATTCGGGGTCTTTTGTGTATTCCATGTGAATTGTGAAGTTTTTGGCTCTAGTTCTGTGAAAAAAATGCCATCGGTAATTTGATAGGGATCACACTGAATCTGTAGATTGTGTTTGGTAGTATAGTCATTTTCACAATATTGATTCTTCTTACCAGGAACATGGAATATTTCTTCATGTTTATGTCATCTTTGATTTCTTTCATTAGCATTTTATAATTTTCTGTGTACAGTTCTTTCATCTCCTTAGGTAAGTTTATTCCTAGATATTTAATTCTTTTTGTTGCAGTGGTGAATGGGATTGATACCATTATTTCTCCTCCTGATTTTTCATTGTTAGTATATAGAAATGCAACTGATTTTTGTGTATTGATTCTGTATCCTGCAACTTTGCTAAATTCACTGATTAGCTCTAGTAATTTTCTGATACTATCTTCATGGTTTTCTGTGTACAGTATAATGTCACCTGCAAACAGTGAGAGCTTTACTTCTTCTTTTCTGATCTGGATTCTTTCTACTTCTTTTTCTTCTCTGATTGTGGTAGTTAGGACTTCCAGAACTAAGTTGAATAATCGTGGGGAAACTGGTCACCCTTGTCTTGCTCCTGATCTTAGGGGGAATGCTTTCAGTTTTTCACTATTGAGAATAATGTTTACCATAGGTTTATCATATATGGCCTTTACTATGTTAAGGTAGGTTCCTTTTATGCCCATATTTTGAAGAGTTTTAATCATAAATGGGTGCTGAATTTTGTCAAAGGCTTTTTCTGCATCTATTGAGATTGTCATATGGTATTTATCTTGCAATTTGTTCATATGGTGTATCACATGGATTGATTTGCGTATGTTGAAGAAATCTTGCATCCCTGGAATAAACACAACTTGATCATGATGTACAAGCTTTTTGATGTGTTGCTGAATTCTGTTTTCTAAGATTTTGTTGAGGATTTTTCTATCTATGTTTGTCAGTGATATTGACCTGTAGTTTTCTTTTTTTGTGTTGTCTTTGTCTGGTTTTGGTATCAGGGTGATGGTAGCCTCATAGAATGAGTTTGAAAGTGTACCATCCTCTGCAATTTTTTGAAAGAGTTTCAGAAGGATAGGCATTAGCTCTTCTCTAAACATTTGATAGAATTCTCCTGTGAAGCCATCTGGTCCTGGGCTTTTGTTTTTTGGGAGATTTTTGATCACAGCTTTAATTTCAGTGCTTGTAATTGGGTTGTTCATAATTTCTGTTTCTTCCTGGTTCAATCTTGGAAGATTGAACTTGTCTAAGAATCTGTCCATTTCTTTCATGTTATCCATTCTATTGCTGTATAGTTGTTCATAACAGTCTCTAATAATCCTTCGTATTTCTGCATTGTCTGTTGTAACCTCTTTTTCATTTCTAAATTTGTAGATTTGATTCCTTTCTTTTTTTAATTGATGAGTCTGGCCAAAAGTCTGTCAATTTTTTCTATCTTCCAAAAGAACCAGATTTTAGTTTTATTAATCTTTACTATTGTTTCTTTGATTTTTCATTTATTTCTACTCAGATCTTTATGATATCTTTCCCTCCTCTAATTTTGGGGATTTTTTGTTCTTTTTCCAGTTGTTTTAAGTGTAAAGTTAATTTGTCCATTTGATGTTTTTCTTATTTATTGAGGTAGGATTGCACTGCTATAAACTTTCCTCTTAGGACTGCTTTTGCTACATCCCACAGGTTTTGTTTTTTACCACCCCCCTCCACAGGTTTTGAACTGTCATGTTTTCATTATCATTTGTTTCTAGAAATTTTATTTCCCTTTTGATTTCTTCAGTAGCCTGTTGGTTATTTAGAAACATGGTGCCTAGTCTCCATGTGTTTGTGTTTCTTACAGATTTTTTGTTATTGATATCCAGTCTCATAGAGTTTTGGTCTGAGAAGATACTTAATACGATTTCAATTTCTTAAATTTACTGAGGTTTGATTTGTGACCCAAGATGTGATCTATCCTGGAGAATGTTCCATGTGCACTTAAAAAGGTGTATTCTTCTGCATTTAGATGGAATGTCCTGAAGATATCAATGAGATCCATCTCATCTAATGTATCATTCCAGACTTGTGTTTCCTTATTAATTTTCTGTTTTGATGATCTGTCCATTGGTGTGAGTGGGGTGTAAAAGTCTATTATTATTGTGTTATTGTCAATTTCTCCTTTTATGTCTATTAGTGTTTGTCTTATGTATTGAGGTGTTCTTATGTTGGGTGCATAGATATTTACAATTGTTATGTCTTCCTCTTGGATTGATGATCCCTTGATCATTATGTAGTGTCCTTCCTTATCTCTTATAATCTTCTTTAAGGTCTATTTTGTCTGATATGAGGGTTGCTACTCTAGCTTTCTTTTGCTTCCTATTTGCATGGAATATATTTTTCCATCTTCTCATTTTCAGTCTTTATGTGTCTTGAGGTCTGAAATGTGTTTCTTGTAAACAGCATATATATGGGTCTTGTTTTTGTATCCATTCAGCCAGTCTGTATCTTTTGGTTCGAGCATTCAGTCCATTTACATTTAAAATAATTATGGTATATATCTTCCTATTGCCATTTTCTTAATTATTTGGGATTGATTTTGTAGATCTTGTTTTCTTCTCTTGTACATCTTGACTACATAAGTCCCTTTAACATTTGTTGTAAAGCTGGTTAGGTGGTACTGAATTCTCTTAACTTTTGCTTGTCTGAAAAGCTTTTTTCATCAATTTTGAATGAGATCCTTTCTGGGTACAGTAATATTGGTCGTAATTTTTTCCCTTTCAGTAGTTTAAATATATCCTGTCATTCCCTTCTGGCCTGCACAGTTTCTGCCGAAAGGTCAGCTGTTAAGTGTATAGGGTTTCCTTTGTTACTTGTTGCTGCTCCCTTGCTCCTCTTAATACTTCGTCTTTGTGTTTAGCCTGTGTTAGCTTGATTAGTATGTGTCTTGATGTGTTTCTCCTTGGGCTTATCCTGTACGGGACTCTCTGTGCCTCTTGAACTTTATGGACTATTTCCTTTTCCATGTTGGGAAAATTTTCAACTATAATCTATTCAAAAATTTTCTCATTCTTTTTCTCTTCTTCTTCAACTAAGTAAGTAAGTGTTAGTCACTTAATTGTGCCTGACTCTGTGCGATCCCATGGACTGCAGCCCACCAGGCTCCTCTGTCCATGAGATTTTCCAGGCAAGGATACTGGAGTGGGTTGCCATTTCCTTCTCTGGGGCATCTTCCCAATCCAGGGATCAAACCCAGGTCTCTTGCATTACAGACCGATTCTTTACTGACTGAGCTACAAGGGAAGCCCTTCTTCTTCTAGAACCCCTATAATTCAAATGTTGGTGTGTTTGATATTGTCCCAGAGGTCTCTGAGACTATCCTCAGTTCTTTTCATTCTTTTTACTTAATTCTGCTCTTCAGAAGTTATTTCCACCATTTTATCTTCCAGCTCACTGATTCATTCTTCTGCTTCAGATAGTCTGCTATTGCTTCCTTCTAGAGTAATTTTAACTTCAGTAATTGTGTTGTTTGTCTCTGCATGTTTATTCTTTAATTCTTCTAGGTCTCTGTTAATTGATTCTTGCATTTTCTCCATTTTGTTTTCAAGGTTTTTGATCATTTTTACTATCATTATTCTGAATTGTTTTTCAGGCAGTTTGCCCATTTCCTCTTCATTTATTTGGACTTCTGTGATTCTGTTTGTTCCTTCATTTGAGTAGTAGTCCTCTGCCTTTTCATGATTTTTTTTTTTTAACTTATTGTATTTGAGGTCTCCTTTCCCCAGGCTTCAGGGTTATATTCTTTCTTTCTTTTGGTTTCTACTCTCCTAAGTTTTGTCCAGTGGTTTGCGTAAGCTGCTTTGTATAGAGTGAGATTTGTGTTGAGTTTTGTTTGTTTGTTTGTTTTTCCTTTGATGGGCAATTGTGGGTGAGGTGGTAATCCTGTCTACTGATGATTGGGTCTGTATGTTTTTTGTTTGTTGTTTAGATGAAGCATCCTGCATATGGAGCTACTGGTGGCTCCTTGATGCTGGGTCTTGTATTCAAGTGGTTTCCTTAGTGTGAGTTCTCACTATTTGATACTCTCTAGGGTTAGTTCTCTGGTATTCTATGGTCTTGGAATCAGTCCCACTCCAAAGGCTCAGGGCTTGATCCTTTGTCAGGAATGAAGATTCCACAAGTGGTTTGTTATGGCATTAAGTAAGATTAAAACAAATACCCCAAAAGGAGAAACCAAAGATGAATCCCAGACAAATGGCAGTTACAAAATCAGGCAAATAATAAATAATGGAATATACATATATATGCTCAGTCGTGTCTGACTCTTTGTGATCCCATGGACTGTAGTCTACCAGGCATCTCTCCATGGGATTTTCCAGGCAAGAGTACTAGAGTGGGTTGCCATTTCCTTCTTCAGGGGATCTTCCTGACCCAGGGATCAAACCCAGGTCTCCTGCATTGTAGGCAGATGCTTTACCCTCTGAGCCACCAGGGAAGCCCTGATATAGATATATACACATAAGCAAAGTCAAAACAGTCCAACAAAAATAAAGTAGAATAGATTTACCCAGAGAACAAAGGAAATAAAAAATTATATACACCAGTCAAGAACAAAATTAACTAAGGCACAAACTGTAAAACAAAATTAAAGCGAGGTGCCAAGTGGGGAATAAAGCAATGAAAACAAAACTACCAAATATGTTGAGAAGACTGGAAAGAAAGAAAAAATAGATATGCAAAGTTAAATAGAGGTAGAAGAAGAATATTTATATAAAGATTAACTGCAAGGGGAAAAGAACAGTTGGAAAGGAAAACAAAGGAATAACTGTAGAAAAATTATAATAGTTTTAAAAAATTAAAAATTAAAATTATAAAGATAAAATTTAAAAAATGAAAGAAGGAAGGAAAAAGGAAAATTCCACAGAACTGCAAAGCCCAACATAGAGGCAGGGATTTATAAAAACAATAAAAAGTGTGATTTAATATACCTATATACATATACATAAGCAAAATCCAAAGTGTAAAAAATAAAGTACAATAGATTTACCCAGAGGAAAAGAAACCCAAAATTATATATACCAGTTAAGAACAAAACTAAGCAAAGCACAAACTGGAAAACAAAATTAAACCAAGGTGCCAATTGGGAAATAAAGTTATGAAAATAAAACTAACAAATATGTTGAGATGTAAAGAAAGAAAAAGTAGATATGCAAAATTAAATAGATGTAGATTAAGAAGATTTATCAGAGAAGGCGATGGCACCCCACTCCAGTACTCTTGCCTGGAAAATCCCATGGACGGAGAAGCCTGGTAGGCTGCCGTCCATGGGATCGCTAAGAGTTGGACATGACTGAGCGACTTCACTTTCACTTTTCACTTTCATGCACTGGAGAAAGAAATGGCAACCCACTCCAGTGTTCTTGCCTGGAGAATCCCAGGGACAAGGGAGCCTGGTGGGCTTCCATCTGTGAGGTCGCACAGAGTCAGATATGACTGAAGGGACTCAGCAGAAGAAGATTTTATATACTTTAAAGATTAATTGCAAGGGGAAAAGAACCGCAGGAAAAGCAAACAAAGGAATAAATGTATAAAAAATAATAGGTCTAAAAAATTAAAATTAAAAAAAGAGAAAATAGAAAAAAAAAAAAAAAGGAAAACTTCACAAAACTACAAAAGCCCAATGTAGAGACAGAGGTTTATAATAACAATAAAAAATGTGACTGAGGAGGAAATAAAAAAGCTCAAAAGTTTCATTAGATTTCATAGTGCCAATAAAATCGACAACTACAACAGAAGGGGGAAAAAGCGGGGGGGAGAATCTACAGAACAAGTCAAACTATAAGAATAATATATGTTTTTCTTGAGTCACTGCTGTCAGAGTCCTTTCCCTCGGTCGGGGTCACAGTCCACCTCACCTCCCTAGGATGACCCCAACACTCTGCTGACCTCTGGACCTGCTGTGGGGGCAGCTCAGATTCTAATCTGGTCCTACTCCTGTGTGTGTTTGCCTCCAAGATCCACAACTATCAGAACTAGTGTATTTTCTTTTGTAGGAGCACTCAATGTCCTTTTATATGTTCCATAGACACAGAATCTGCCTAGTTGATCATGTGGATTTAATATGCAGCTTGTACAGCTGGTGGGAAGGTTTTGGGTCTTCTTCCTTAGCCACACTGCCCCTTGGTTTCAATTGTGTTTTATTCCCACCTCTGCATGTGGATCGTCCACTGGGGTTTGCCCCTGTGAGGCCAGCTGTGGAAGTGGTGCAGCTGCTTGGGTTGCAGGGGTTCTGGCAGCACCAGGTACTCAGGGGGAGTCGGCGGCTAGGACAGCAGGAAATATAATGTTCCAGAAGGGTGTGCCAACCAGTATTGGCCATCATACTTCAGTATTCTTGCCTGGAGACCCCCCATCCCTGACACAGAAGCCTGGCAGGCCACAGTCTACAGGGTCGCAAAGAGATGGACATGACCAAAGCAACCCTGAACGCACAGACACAAGATATTTTTTTGTCCCAGTGAGAGTTGAGCATGAAAGTAATGCAACTGCTTGGTTTGTGGGTACCCTGGTGGCACCAAGTGTGCCGGGACTTGGACTGCCTCTGCAGTAGGAGTTATGGCCCTATCAGAGTTTTTTTTTTGAGTCTCTTGTAGCTGGCAATCAGAAGGCCTCTTTGGCCAGCTTTTCTCTGTAGCTCTGCCTGTTCAGGCACTTAGAGGGCTCCCCTGCCTGGTGTCCTTCTGTTGTTCAGAGTGTCAGGCACATAGAGGGGCCCCCTTGGATGGGGTCCTACTCTGTAGTTCAGCATATTGGTCACTTAAAGGAGTACCCTGAGTGGGGTCTTACTGTGTAGTTCAGTGCACCAGGGATTTGATGGGCAAGCCTCTCTACGGTTCAGCTGCCAATGCTCGTATGTGGGGAGAGAGAGGTGAAGCTGACGGCTCCACCCAGTATGTGTGACTCAGCAGCACAGCTTTCCTCCACAGGTATTTCCCACCACAATCTCCTGCTTCACATCCCCTCATTCCATCTCTCCATAGTCAACAGTAGACTTGTCCTTGTTTGTCCCTAAACTCCAGCTCCCAGCTTCGGTGCCTTCCAAGGGACCTGCATTCCTGTTCAGGTATTTATGGCTATGGCAAGGATTGCCTGATTCTAATTCTATTTAGGCTGCCAGAGATCAGGTGTTTCACTGTCAGCCTTAAATGTTTTTCCTCTGACTCAGACAATTGCCCTAATGTGGGGATCGGACCCCTGCTTCAGTTCCCTCACCCGCCAAGGGCAGGGCCATTCCTAATAACACTCCTGTTTTTCCCCCCATTTCCCTCATCCTATCGAGTTTTGTGTGGTTTTCTATATTCTTTTCTGCTGGTCAGATACACCTGTCTGCTCTCAGCTGGTGTTCTGCATGCACTTCTGTGTTTGAAGGTGTATTCCTGATGTATCCGTGGAGAGAGATGTACTCCATGTCCACCTACTCCTCCGCCATCTTGTTCCTGAGGTAGTCAAACTGTGAAAAACTCTGTAAGAGACAGGAATACCAGACTGCCTTACCTGTCTCCTGGGAAACCTGTATGCAGGTCAAGAAGCGACAGTTAGAACCCTGTATGGAACAACTGACTGGTTCAGGATTGAGAAAGGAGTTTGACAAGGCTGTTTATTGTAACCCCGTTTACTTAATTTATATGCAGAGCAAATCATGCAAAATGCCAGGCTGGATGAGTTACAAGCTGGAATCAAGATTGCCAGTGGAAATATCAACAACCTCAGATATGCAGATGATACCACTCTAATGGCAGAAAGTGAAGAGGAATTAAAGAGCCTCTTGATGAGGGTAAAGAGAGGAGAGTGAAAAAGCGCACTTAAAATGGAATATTAAACAAACTAAGATCATGGCATCTGGTCCCATCATGTCATGATAAATAGAAGGGGAAAAGGCAGAAGCAGTGACACACTTATTCTTCTTGGGCTCTAAAATCACTGCAGATGGTGACTACAGCCACGAAATTAGAAGACGATTGCTTCTTGGCAGGAAAGCTAGGAGAACCCTAGACAGTGAGTTAAAAAGCAAAGACATCACTTTCCCGAAAAATGGTCCATATAGTCAAAGCTATGTTCTTTCCAATAGGCATGTACAGATGTGAGAGTGGGACAATAAAGAAGACAGAGGGCCAAAGAAGTGATGCTTTCCAACTGTGGTACTGGAGAAGACTTCTGAAAGTCCCTTGAAAAGCAAGGCGATCAAACCAGTCAATCTCAACGTTCATCAACCCTGAATACTCTTTGGAAGGACTGATGCTGAAGCTGAAGCTCCAATACTTTGGCCACCTGATGTGAACAGCTGATTTGCTGGAAAAGACCCTGATGCTGGGAAAGATTGAAGGCAGAAGGAAAGAGGGCAAAGAGGATGAGATATTTGGATGGCATCACTGATTCAATGGACATGAACTTGGGCAAACTCCAGGAGGTGGTGAGGGACAGGGCAGCCTGGCTTGCTGCATTCCACAGGGTCACGAAAAGTTGGACTTGACTTGGCGACTGACCAACAACATTCAAACCCGAAGTTGTATTATTGTCCAAAAGGAAATCTTTAAGTATTCTGCATGTCTGCCCTAAGGCTGCCACTATGGCTGCCTCTCTACTGAAGGGCAATTTTTTAGAAAAAGGCAATTAACTATGCTTCCCTACTGCTCCAAAGGGGAAGTGGGATGGTAATGGATTTTAGTGTGCTGGCACTCAAAGTTACAGAAAAGTAAGGAATACTAGAAGTCCATCAAAATAGCATAAACCTGGGACTTTCCTGGTGGTTTAGTGGTTAAGATTCCGAGCTTCCAAAGCAGGGGTGTGGGTTCAATCCCTGGTCAGGGAACTAAGATTTCACATGTGGAGCCACACAACCAAAAAACAAACAAACAAGAACCTACAACTGAAAACCAAATGATCAAGACTTGTATATCAGAAATGAAAGCAAAAAGATGCCATATAATGCATTTATTTAGGAAAGACACCAGCCATATAGTAAAAGTTTCCAGTATAGGAATATATACTCACTGAATTCAGGAAACATATGATAGTGTACAAAAATATAAGTAACATTTGCTCATTTAGAAAAATTCAGGAAATTGAAAAAATTAAAAACCTTAAGATTATCATCTTCACCTCAGAATGTATGCTTTTCTTACCTATTATAAGAATCTATAATCCGATTTTTTGGCATTCTCAAAATGATTTTACTTTTCTTAAAAATAAGAAAATATAGTTTTTGAATTAGGAATAATGAAGCTGAAAGAACAGAAAAAAGAACTCATAAATTTGAGACCATTTTAGTCAGTTATCAAGAAATTTGGCCAAAGTTTTTAAGATGACAAGAATAAGGAACAGTCTAAGTTGTAAATCATTTGGGCTAAGAACAGAAGATCTCAAATGGTGCTGACAAGGATATCTGACAGATACTCTATAATTATAAAAACAATTTGCCAACTTTCATATTATTTGTATGAAAGCTAGCGAAATGGCAGGGACCACCTACCAGTGCAATTAAAGAGGCAGAAAAGAATAGCAAAAAATGAAACTCTGAGGCTAAAGTGTAGAGGAAATTGTTATGCTTTTTCTTTACGGTACTTATTCTCAACATACACCATTTTAAAAGAACATTGAATGAGTTTATAAATATTTGCAAAATCATTTCTATTCATATTAGCTTATATTACAATATTTTGAGCCATTTAATATAAAATAGTATTTTTAGGCAGCAGAATTAATCTATCTTCAGTTTTCTCTATTATTAGCATTAGATAACAGAGTAATGTGAACACTGCAAAATTTGATAGTGCTTCCAATCAAGAGCTTATCCAGTTTCTTTTATTATTCACGCAGAGCATCCAACGAAGTTAAGTACATCATCTAGGTATGTCAGCATGTGATTATGGATTATAATTGCTGTAACTCATTATTCACAACAATAAAATATGTGAGGAGATTATTACTGACCAAATATTTTAAGAATACCAATAACATTAGCAGTGTTTGGTTTAAATATTGATAATAATATTTAAAAAGGAAAAAACAGTACAGAGATAGCATGACAGGAATGTGAAGTGAGCTTACCATATGAACTCATAATTATGAAATGAACTCATAATTTAATAGTATTTTAGAGTAAATTTATTATTTTAATCTCTTGTCAGTGGGAAATTATTTTTATCCCTATTTTTTGGTGTCAATTATTTAACAACATATACTCTTATTTCACAGATTATATGAGCTTTGAGCACTGCTGAATTTTAGCTGAAATGAAATATATATATACATATGTAAATATAAATACATCCATTTAAGGGGAAATTCCCAGGCTAAATTTTGCTCAATATATCTAACTTTATAATTTATAAGAAATTAAATGATTGTATTATAAATCTTTGGGACATTTATAGAACTCATATAATATTTCCCACAACACTCAAAGATAGTTTAATAATAATAGATTTTTAAAGAAAAATAATTGGCCCAATTTTGAAAATGATATAAAATAGAAATTCTCCAATATTTAATGTCTCCATTAAATAATGTATTATTATTTCACTTTACACAAAATTAAAGAATCCATCAGTAATTTGGTATAATCTAAAAACATTTACCTATTTTTAAGTTTATATCTAATAAACACTATAATTAATGATTTTTAAATAACATTAAAACTCATAGATTCATAGCCAGTTTAAAAGTGAAAATGTCAAAATGCACAGAAATTTACTAAATTTTTTATCACATAAAAATTAATGAGAGCAATACAAGAATTACGAAGTTGGCAAAAAATAAATATGTGTGTATATGTGTTTGTGTATGTGTATAAATCTTTTCTAGGAATGTCCTTAACACAGAAGTCATGCTGAAGTTTAACTGAAGTTGACAAATGTTAGCTTCTGCAAGGCATTTAACTTTTTACAATGTTAATCAAGGAAAAATTTCATTTAGGAAATAAAAAGCACCAGTGTGTCTAGACAAAGGAAGGATTATTAAAATTATCTTTCCTTAGTTCTCGGTCTTGTAACCATTCAATCAGTATAATTTGTAAGGTTATTAAACAGCTGCATTGTGAAACAGTAACCAGTTTTTTAAAAATCTTTATTTCTCAAATGCATTTTAGGAGGAAAAGGATAGATAGTGACTAAGTTTTTGAAGACAAAGCTTATCTTCCCTGTTCCCAAAATAGTTTGGGGAATTGGAATGAAATAGGTTTTACAAAGTAATTTAACTTTCTGAAATAATTAGTTCAAATTATACACAAGGAATCTGAACTACTTTAAATACCAGTACAGATTTGTATAAAGAATTCAGACTTTATGCAGTAGCTACATAATTAAAAACTAATTATTATTACTAGAGTTAATAAAATCAGTATGAATATTATTTTCAGTAATCTTTTACAACACTGTCAATATTTCTTGAGAAAATTAAATACTTAGTACCACGGAGGCTCAAATCTTAGTTTGTTCTTAAATTATATTGTCATGAAAGATGTAAAAGGGACACAGAGTTTATAAATTTGATAGAGTAGCTCTGAAATCTGTTCACAAACACAAATGAAAGCCCTCAAAGTTTTCTATTTCACTGAAAAAGTTTTAGAATGCAGTTTTACCATCACAACACAAATATTTAAAGAGTGCAAAGATTCAAATATGACTAAACTGAATAGCACCTTTATTTGTAATTTCCCCAAACAGGGAACAACTCAAACGTTCCTCAACTGGTAAACACAGAAAGGCATGCTCTCCAAGGAAATGTTACTTGAAAAACAAGCAGGGACCAACAATTGAGACATATTCCCTGCTTATTTAACTTCTGTGCAGAGTCCATCGTGAGAAACGCGGGGCTGGAAGAAGCACAAGCTGGAATCAAGACTGCCAGGAGGAATATCAATCACCTCAGATATGCAGATGACACCACCCTTATGGCAGAAAGTGAAGAGGAACTCAAAAGCCTCTTGATGAAAGTGAAAGAGGAGTGAAAAAGTTGGCTTAAAGCTCAACATTCAGAAAACGAAGATCATGGCATCCGGTCCCATCACGTCATGGAAAATAGATGGGGAAAGAGTGGAAACAGTGTCAGACTTTATTTTGGGGGGCTCCAAAATCACTGCAGATGGTGACTGCAGCCATGAAATTAAAAGACACTTACTCCTTGGAAGGAAAGTTATGACCAACCTAGATAGCGTATTGAAAAGCAGAGACATTACTTTGCCAACAAAAGTCCATCTAGTCAAGGCTATGGTTTTTCCAGTGGTCACGTGTGGATGTGAGAGTTAAACTGTGAAGAAGGCTGAGAGCCAAAGAATTGACGCTTTTGAACTGTGGTGTTGGAGAACACTCTTGAAAGTCCCTTGGACTGCAAGGAGATCCAACCAGTCCATCCTAAAGGAGACCAGTCCTGGGTGTTCATTGGAAGGACTGATGCTGAGGCTGAAATTCCAGTACTTTGGCCACCTCATGGGAAGAGTTGACTGATTGGAAAAGACCCTGATGCTGGGAGGGATTGGGGGCAGGAGGAGAAGGGGATGACAGAGGATGAGATGCCTGGATGGCATCACCGACTGGATGCACATGAGGTTGAGTGAACTCCAGGAGTTGGTGATGGACAGGGAGGCCTGGAGTGCTGTGATTCACGGGGTTGCAAAGAGTCGGACATGACTGAGCGACTGAACTGAACTGAACAACATGGATGAATCCTAGTGCATTTCTCTAAGTGAAAGGCTATCTAAAGATTCCTGTCATGTGATTCCACTTCTATGAAACTCTACAAAAGGCAGAGTTCAGGAAATACAAGTGATTGCCAAGGACTGAGAGGATAAAGTACTGCACACAGAGTTAGCATAGGGCACTTGGGGGGCCAATACACCAGTTGCTTATGCACTCTATGCACTTGTCAAAACTGACAGAAAAATACACTGCAAAAAGATGAGATTTACTCTATTTTAGATTTTAAAATAGCAACTAGGATGTGGGGGGAAAGTGAAACATAATCTGTCACAAATGACTCAAACTGTTTTTCTGTGAATCAAATACTAAACTGAAGAGTATGGGGAAGAAAGTAGCTAACCTATGTAAAGGAAAAAAAATGTTTTGATTGGATATTGTAAAGACAAAAACAAA
The DNA here is from genome assembly GCF_000754665.1 of Bison bison bison. NCBI lineage: Eukaryota > Metazoa > Chordata > Mammalia > Artiodactyla > Bovidae > Bison > Bison bison. Next base: position 10,253,176 of record NW_011494832.1, on the reverse strand, counting down.
AAGAACTGCATGGGTATTTTCCTGGGCAAACTTGTTGCAAACAGGGGTATGGTTTATGAATCTTTATTAATAAAACATGTTGGAAAGTGTAAGTAAATGCAGCACAGACAAGAATGCACAGATCTCTCACTGTAGGAAAAAGAACTTATAAGGAAAAGGGCAAAGACTGAACACTGGAATACTTAATTTAAGGTGGAGGTGTCAATACTGATTCCTGAAAATATTAAAATATATATCCAGACAAACAAATACACAAAGGTCTGTGTGAGTGTATGTATAATTGTATGTATGCCTGGGTTCTTGTGTGCACATACACATGTATTTCCTAGCTCAATTCACTAAGAAAAGTAACAATCAGTGACACTGCCATAGCAACAAACCTATCTGTTCCCAAACCCCAGTGTCTAAATATCATACTGCAATTTAGAAAAAGATATCCAGAAGTAGAGCAAGGGAAGTATAAGATGAGCATGGAGTCTCTTGTGTCGCTAGAAAGTGCTAAAACAATAAGTTTGTTTTGGGGGTGGGTGGTAAGTTGGTAATGGTAAATTAAAAGGGCACAGATATCATATGCCAATTATAACTCAATAAAACTAGGGGAAAAAGTTCCAAGTGCCCAAAGTTGGAATGGCTTGAGCCACAAAATAAGTAACAACAGTATTGAATTATAATCTAAAATAAAATGCATGCTGTTTTATGTGCTTAGTTGCTTAGTCGTGTCCTACTCTTTAAGACCACTATGGACTATAGCCTTCCAGGCTCCTCGGTCCATGGGATTTCACACGCCATTTCTTGCTGCAAGGGATCTTCCCGACCCAGGGATCAAACACTAGTCTTCTGCATTGCAGGTGGATTCTTTACTGTCTGACCCACCAGAGATAAATATCCATAAATCTATACCAATTCAAATCAATGCTGAAGTCAAATAACTAAGGGATAAGTAATAAATGGATTATGAATGGATAATCCTTATAAATGGATTCCAATGATTAAATGGAGAAGGAAAGAGGGATATAGAAAATTGCCATGAGAACACTACTATGGATACTAAAATGGTGAGATTTTAAATAGAAACAGGATATTTGCATAATTTCAAAGTATCTCCCTCAAAACATTTGGTTATTAAAAAGGGAAATGTGGTTAGCTGACAGTCAGAGAATGCTGAAATATGCCACTTTATTCACATGGTCATGGTTAATATTATCAGTAATGAATGTTGACATCATTATACTCTGTAATTTGAGAAATAAGAAGGGCATATCACTTCTCTGGTATCCTTCCCAACAATGCATAACCTTTATTTCATTGGGCTTCCCTGGTGGCTCAGATGGTAAAGAACCTGCCTGCAATGCAGGAGATGCAGGTTTGATCCCTGAATTGGGAAGATCCCCTGAAGAAGGGAATGACTGCCCACTCCAGTATTCTTGCCTGGAGAATTCCAAGGACAAAGAAGCCTGCTGGGCCGCAGTCCATGGGGTCACAAAGAGTTGGACACAACTGAGTGACTAATACTTTCATTTTAATCATAAAAAATTCATGAAAAAACAAATTCAGATACACTCTACACAGTACCTCATCATTTACCTTCAAGATGCAAAAAAAAAAAAAAAAAGTAAAGACAAAAATGTAATGTGAACAAGCTTGTAAAAGCCAAAAACTTCTGTACTTTAATCAGTATTATTATCCCAAATTAATTATTTGATTATGATAAAGATTCTATTGTTATGTAAAAAGATACCATAAGGGTAGGCTGGATGAAGGGTAAACAGAAATCTCTACATTTTTGTGACTCTTCTATAATAAATTTAAAATTAGATCAAAATAAAAAGTTGAAAAATGCTGTCCATGCCCAAATGAAGGTCTATGTTTTTGTCTGACATATTAACTATAATCTACTTTTAATAAAGTATTTCAGGTTCTCATTTTCATTTGTGCTCTGCAATTTTGGAGCAACAATTTTAAAAGATACAGAAATAATTAGAATGGAAAATGTTCCCTTTTCCACTGTAGTTACAATCTTTGTCAGGATAATATATTACTGTGTTTCCACTTTGCTCCCTCATTGATAATGTTGTCATAAACAGAGAACATCTGAAGTCTAACATTTCAAATTCCCTAAATGCTTTATATTTGAAATATTAAAGATTGAGGATTGTGCTTCTTTGACCTTCTCATTATTCAAGATGCTGTTAGGATGACATTTGCATTCCCATTGATTACATTCAATAAAATCTGACATTTTTAAAGGAGGAGACAATAAAAAAGCAGCTTGCCTATTAATTATGGCTGTTGCCAAATTATATTATGAAACCTCCTTGGTTTTCCAACAATTGTTCTGAACCTGCAGCTTTAACAAAATTAAAGACTTTTAGTGAATAGTTTTAATGAGCACTTTTTTTTTTTTTTAATGAGCACTTAATTTTTAAATCTCAGAACTATGGTACGTTTGTTTCTACATGCATTTTAGGCTACTTATTATAAATTATTAAAGTGTTGATTTGGTCTGGAGATCATCAGCAGTGTATGCCAGAATGTTTGTGTCACAGAAGTTGCTTAGTCACACAGTTTATATTTAACCAGCTCTCCAAATATTTGTTAGAAAAGGACACAAGCAAGTAAAGACAGATAATATTTATAACAAAATCTGTTGGAATAGATCGTATTTAGGAAAACACTGAAGTGCTTTGGGTTCATTTTGCATTTCAGATATTCTATACTGGATCGCTGAGTTAATTCCAGTAAGAAGCAATTAAATATCTATTTTTAATATTTTGACTTTACTTTTTAGAGAAGCTGTTTATAGCTACACTGAGGGGAGAGTAATTACTTACATATACCCCTTGCCCCACACATCATTGAACTTGCTTTAATAACCATCTGGATAATCTGTGGGATTATCACTGTTAATGATTTATATTCTTGTGCTTCTGCACTTTTACTTCAGTTGTTTATGGCAGGTCCTAATGGAACAGTTCAGCATTTTGGTTCACATACTTGCCAGTCAAGACCACTGACGCTCTTTGCTTTCTGGAAACACTCCATAGGTACACAGGGGTCAACAAAATACCAGGCTGCCCTCTGGATGCAGGGTTAGCTTGGATCATAAATGTGTCTTCAGCATTTTGTGTTAACACGCTCTCTTGGCAGGCTAAACGGTATCCCGTGAGAAAACATGCCAGTTGTACTTTTGGATCACAAGGTTTCCCAAGAGCTATTCTTCCTTACAACTGTTATCCTACCTCACTCAAGAAGTCTCCAACAGCATTAGTAAATCCCTGCGTTTAAGCAAGTTATATAGCAAGTTTTTAATTTTCCTTCATCAGAAAGCATGTTTCACTCTAGTATCAGTTACATATAAAATACTTTTGGTTTATGAAATCTTTCTTAATCCATTAGCAAGAACTGCTAATATCACCAACTTTGAACTGGGTTTTGTTCTGTCTAATGCTCAGCTAAACTATTCTGTGGTATTGCTGCTAAGGTATCCATTTTGTCTGACCAAGTGGCCTGTAGGGACCTTAAATTGACGAGAACTCCATCACGCAAGCCAAAACCCTGGGTAACAGTCCACAGAGTCATAAGTAAATGTACATTTCTTAAATGACTTTCCCAATAGCCCTTGTAATAAACAGTCTTCCCCACCTCCCAGGCCTTCTCGTTATACACCACTTAGATAAGACCCCTGCAGGAGACTACCAAAACCACATTCCTTTTGGTTTGAATTGACCAATGCCGTCTTAGCCCAGGAACCCAAACACACTTCACTTGTGGACCTAATAAAGGCATGGGCCCCAGGTCTCTCTCTCTCTCTCTGCCTGCTCCCTTGCCTACCCTGACCTCACCATGTAACCTCTTGAGGCTCACCCCTTGAGGTGTGGCATGTACTTCCTTTAGGACTTGTAATAAGCTTCTCTATTTCAATTTCTCTTGTCGTTCTTTTGTTGAACCGTGGCTTACTATTGAGTACACTGTGCCTCACTTTGCAAATGTTGTCTTTCAAAGTCATACCATGTTTCCATTATCAAAACATTAACTTGCTGATTTTATGAATGTATCCTATATGTATGAAAGACTGTATTTTAATATGTCCTACAACTGAGGCTAATTCAATCAGTTCATTTTTTCCATTAAAAAAACACAGTTGTGAGTTTGAAGATAATTATTTATATGCCATCTTTTAAGCTCAACTCCAAGTTTATCATAGTGCTCTGGCCTACAGTACCTTCCATTCAATTACAGAATTCAATCTTAGTTTGATGCCTATATATGTGAATAGATTTCTTCTCCTTCTCTTCCTCTTTTTTTTTTTTTTTTCTGCTTTTGATGACAGCAATTGCCTAAATATTTTTAACTGCAGGTCAAAATCTCTCTGACAGTTTCATTGAATACTTCTTGATTAGTTTTATTATCTTCATAACTAAAGAGGACACCAGTAAATTCTTAATTAAAGGGGAACAGAATCTTAGTACCTTATACTTTAGTATATAGGAGATAATATATCAATAAAGAATAACAGAATATCATAAATAATAAAAATATGACATCAAAATAGCTCAACTTTATGGTATTTGAGTGATTTTCACTTTCACTTTCGCTCACATTCTCTCATCATGATAACAAAATTAGGTTTACAAGGGAAAAGTCCTACTATATCCTTTTATAGATTAGAATGAGACAGAATGATTATTTGACTCAACTAAAATATACCATTTAGTAAGAAACAGAGTCTGTCTTGCATAGGGGTCCTGGTGTTTGTTCTTCCCATCTCCCTGTGTGCAATGGAGAACTATTTTTTGTCTGACAATTCGTTCACCCTCAATTTTTCTTCAGGTGATTCTGCCAGCTGTTTCAGTGAACAGCTCCTATTGCTAACTTCAACAGTTTAGTCATCAGCATCAGCTGCTTCTTCCATATTCAGACAAGTAAATGTAGAAATATAAGGTAAAAGTGTGATAATGATTGAGTTAGCACACATGGCACCCTCTTATTGGCCACTACCAATTTGTCCATTGGTGACCATGACATAAAAGCAGTGAATCAAAGTCCTTCCTCATCCTTGGTCACAGTGCCACTGGAGAAAGGGTCACTCATTTATGAGTGGCTGCTCTGGGATATGAGAAGTGGAAGTTCTCTTCAGCCATTTTTTCCATCATCAAGCCACTGAACACTGAGAGAAAATAAAGCTGACAGTCATGGAGCACAAGGACAAAAGACAGAAAAACAGGGTGACTGGTATACCAAATTAACCCCTAGTTGCATCATGGACCTTTCTGCTGTTTTATAATTCAAACTTTTTGTGGATAATTTGAGATTCCTCAGTATGCTAACAATAAATTTACCTTTTGGCTGCAGCTTGTTCCAGTTAGATTACTGAGTCTTTAAACAAAAAGTACCCTGACTAATCTGCTATGTAAAGAGCAAATTATTAGCTTTTAGAGTATCACTTTTATTTCTTATCTTCCGATGATTTGAAACAATTTTAGTGACTAATCTTGAGCTAACAATGTGCATCCTTTACTTATCAGAATCTAATTACATTTAAGACACTACCTTTTTATACTTTCAAATAAGTATTATTTCACACTTGACAGTATCAAACTTATCACTTGCCTACCCCCTCTGTCATGGGATGGCTATCATAACTTTTATTTTGACACACATTATCAATCCCATACATAGTTTGATTCTGCCAGAGTTGATAGTTTCCTTACACTGCTCAAAGTTCTGCCAATGGGTGACTTTACTATCCCTATTTCCACTTACTGTGATGGGAAGAACAACTGAATTCCATAGAATGATCTGTTACTGATTGATTTGAGGTTGACAGGCATTTTTATTTGCAGCCCTTTAGGTTTCCAGTATCTTTACAGCTGAACTAAAGCAAAGCTACTAGAACAATGAGACTTGGGAGCCCCATCTGCTTATTTAATGAATAGTAGAGCCATAGTCCCTGATTCTCTTCTCTACACGAATCTAAAATATTCTCAGCAATGACAGAAGGAAATAAAAAAGAAAAAAAAGGATGGGGTGGTTCTATAGCTAAGATGACAGAAGCAGAGATTGTTCTTTTTACAGTTAATTGTGGAATGCACTTGGCCTCCCCAAAATCTTGGTGATAGTGTGAAGTTTAGTTGCTAAGTCAAGTCTGACTCTTGGCGACCCCATGGACTGTGTAGCCCACCAGATTTCTTCATCCATGGGATTTTCCAGGCATGGACACTGGAGTGGATTGCCATTTCCTCCTCCAGTAATCTACAGAATCTGGAGCCAAGTTAATCATAGCCCCATATGTCAGGTCTTTTAGGACACACTGAGGTCTTCAAGGACCTTGAAATGTAAATACATTAGGTTAGGCCCCTCCAGTTTTCCTGGAAACTCGGAGGCTTAAAGAAGGAGCTTATTCCCGGGCTGTAACCATTTACCTTCTTGGAAGTAGATAACTTCTACTATTCTGTCTTTCATTTTCTTTTTAGAGCACTTATTACAGGTTGGGCTTCTCTGGTGGTTCAGGTGGTAAAGAATCTGCCTGAAATGTGGGAAACCTGGATTCAATCCCTGGGTTGCAAAGGTTCCCTGGAGAAGGAAATGGCTACCCACTCCAGTTTTCTGGCCTGGAGAACTCCATCGACAGAGGAGCCTGGCAGGCTACAGTCCATGGGGTCACAAAGAGTTGGACACGACTGAGTGACTTTCACTTTCACTTTATTACAGGTTAAGATAATCCTATTATTCTTTCATATTAATTAGCTAGACAAATGATTAGCGATGTAATTCTCCTGGGATATCAAGAACCTTTGCAAGCTTGGACTTTTTAAGGAACACTAAAGTATCCATGAGAGCTTCCCAGGTGCCATAGTGGTAAAGAATCTGCTTGCCAATGCAGGAGATGTGGGTTCGATTCCCTGGGTGGGGAAGATTTCCTGGAGGATGAAATGGAACCCACTTCAGTATTCTTGCCTGAAAAACCCCATGGACAAAGGAGCCTTGTAGGCTACAGTCCATGGGGTTGCAGAGTTGGACACAACTGATCATGCACATGTACCATGCAATAAATCCAGGAAAGCTTTACCTTCCTACAAAGGGAAAAATCAACTTCCTTGTGGGAGACCAGGAAACAAAAAAGGAAAGAAGGGGATGAAAAAGGGACAAGTGAAAGAAAGGGAGAGAGATAAATACTATCTTGTTCCTGGCTTGCTAGATAAATCTTTAATTAGTCATAAAAATGAGGGTTATGAAAACCTAATTCTAACAGTATGGAATGAAAAAGGAAGCCTGAAGACATGCTCATAATTGCAATGAGGTGGGAATCATGAACTTAGCCAGAAGCTGCTCTGTGATACCCCAAAATTTGATCGATGAATATAAGTTACAGAGACAAAGAAAATCAGCATAAATTATGTTTTCTCTATTTTTACAAGTCTAGAGATATTTCAAATGTTTATGATTGATTGGATCAGAAATTAATCATGAGTCACTATGTCACAGAAATATTTGCTTATTATTGATGATATAAATATACATGCTTACAATAAAACATTTTAAAACTACTTGCATCTTTCAGTGTAACAAGAAGAGTATTGTACAATTATCTGGTAAGGGAAAAAACATAATATTCAGATTTATTAAGATATGTTTTAAGACAACACTATCTTATTTTTTATTTGACATAGAGAGACTAATATACAGGCAGATAAGTTTTCGATTGAGTTCATGTTTAAAAAAAAAATACATTCATCATAGCCCACCATATTTTTTCAAGGGTTAAAATAAGATAGTGAGTTAGTTTCAATTGGCATTTTTATAGTATTTAAATATAAATTTTAAGACCTATGAATGCATTTTAGCCCTTTTATTTTTATTGTTCTCCTGACTTAACAAATATTTTTGAAAGTAACTAGAACACACAAAGGCTGAACTCTAAATGTAGACTAATATTTTAATAAAAAGTATATTTACTTAAAAGAAAATAAGTTAAATAAAAGCAGATGGTTATTGACTGAATACATTATTTTTATAAAAAGTATTTCTCTTTATCCATGAACATTAATTTTAACATGTATTCTGACTCATATTTGAATATAAGTAGACAATGAAAAAATGCTACTTGGACAATTATCACAAAATATAAAATATTTATGGCTCAAAATTTAGCAAGGAAGAAGAAAAAATCCAAATAAAAACAGGTTGATCAAGGAACTTTTTATAAAAACCACAATGAAATGTGACAAGAACTATATTCTACTGCTACTCAAGTAACAAGAATCAGATTCTAATAATATTTGTAATGGGGTCAGAGTTGTGGCTCAGGGCTGGGTTCTACATCGACAGGGTGAAGTTGTTTAAGGCTTTCCTGAGAGTAGCTGCTGTGGGTTAACAACAGAGATACTAAAGTGAAGAGCAGTATTGAGGACATGAATTCTGGTCCTGCCAGATTGCAGAATCCTTGTTATAACCTCCTTAACTCCTTTAAAAACCAATTAATAGAAAATCCTTACTATAGAAGGATTTCCTAGAACACACTCTACTAGATTTTAACAAAGTTTAAAATAGGGATTAATAAGGTATTATGAAAGTTAAGCCTTTTGGAGAATGAGTTCTGAGCAGTTTGGGGAATACCTGGAACTTTACACAGATTCACATTAAAAAGTATAAATCTATGAGTACACAAATTCAAAGTGATTAGCTAGCCATCTGAATAAGAATCAAGATGCTCAAAAGAAAACAGAATCCAAAGTCTCTACAATGGCCAGTGTTCAATACAAATAAGCATATATAGAAAGAAAATTTGATCCACAGTCAACTACATATAAGTAGTTAATAGAAAATGAAGATGATATGACCCCACAGTTGAACTTACTAGACAACAGACAGCCACATATTCTCAATTTTTTCTTTCCTCATTTTAAAATCCATAGTCAATTATTATAATCCTCCCTTGTACATTACCTTAAATCCCTTGCCCTTCTTGGCTTCGTCAAGAAACCTCTGCCATTTGTCTTGCTTTGTTTTAATGCAATTGGCACTTACCCCAAGCCTGTTTCCACGAAACAATATGACTGGAGAAAAATACAGAACTGTGATTATTACGTCCGTGAGACTACTGAAGCTGCTAACAACATTACATTTCTCTGGTCAGTCACTTTCCTCCTTTTCTGGATGACTACTTCTTACCTTCCCTCTCTTCAGGCATTCAACTCTTATTCTTCACTTTATTATTTTAACCAATACAATAAAAATAGAGGAGAACACCCATATCCTTTCACATCACATTTACGTATGAACTGATAACTGCTTTTAAGCACTTGTACTCTGTCTCCTTCAGTAACTAAGGCTGCAGGGCTATTGCACTGGGTGAGTGCCTCCACCTAAGAACCAGATCCCATTCACTCAACCTACTTAAGAACAAAATTTCAGAATTCTCTCACATAATCATGGTTTCTCTGTCCATTAGGTTTTCTCATCAGTTCTGAATCACACTCTACTCTGTCTTGATAAGCACCCCCATTACTTCATGTCTCCTCCAGCAACTACTCCATTCTTCTGTTCTCCTTTACAGGAAAATTCTCAAGATAATTACATGTGCTCACTGTATTCAAATTCTTTTTTATTCTCTCATAAACCTCCCTTTATGAGGCTTTTACTGGCATCAAAACATAGATTCTGTTAATGAGTGCTTGCCAAAGACTTCTAAATGCCAAATCTAAAGATGACTTCTCATTCTTCATCTTGTTTGAACCATCACCAGTATTTGAAACAGGAATACACTGCCAGTGTTCCTTGGACACTGAAGCACTGCTTTCACTTGATTTCTAAGAGACAATATGCTCTGGTTGTCCTCCTTCTACTGTCTTCCCCTTTAATGGTGGAAAATCCCAGGGCTCCCTATTTGAATATCTCCTCCATTGAACATGCTCTCCCTTTTCTATACCATCCAGACCCTGGCTTAAATGCTTGTATGTTGATATTTATACTTGTGGTGAACAATCTCCTTGAAAACTCCATTTGGGAGTCTACTAAGCCTCTCTAATATAATTTAAAGCTGGAAATCACCTCTCACTCCTACAATTTGCCCCACCTGCAATCTCCCCTAATGCTACAATGTTAACTCTACCTAAAGCCAAAAACTGTGGTGATGTTCTGGTCGACCCTTTCATCTCCCTGATCTAATCTGTCAGCAAATAAAATGATTCTGCTTTCAAAATATTTGTGCCAGAATTCACAAATTTCTCATCACCTCCACTGCTACAACAAGGCTTAAGCCTCAATGCTTCACTTAATTATTGCTTTATCTCTTAAGTAACTATGCTGTCTCTAAGCTTGATACATCTTCCTTTTGAAATCAACAGAGTAACAGCCACGATGAGCCTATATAACACAGACCCTGCTTAAGCCCTGTTCAAAACCCTCTATTTCTCTCCACTTCACTCAGAGTAAAACCCAGCGGCCTTACAATGACCTTCCCAGCAGCAGAGGGTTACCTCTCTGACTTAGTACTCCACTACTCTCACTCACTAATGGTCCACTCCAGCAATTCTGCCTTTCTTGGGGTTCTCTGGATGGTCCAGACACACTCCCATTCAGGGTTTCTGCCCCTGCTGTTTTCTCAGACTGGTACCTGATATTCTCCTTCCCCCCCGCCCCGCCTTTTAATGCTGGTATAGATAACACCTCTTTGGTGAGTAATTTTATTAAAACTTTGTGCATCTTTACCCTTTCACTCCTTATTTTTACTTCTCTACTAGCAATTATCACCTCCTGATAAACCACTGTTGTCCCTACATCAGTGGGGTATTGGTTCCAGGACCCAACAGAAATTCCAAAATCAACAAATGCTCAAGTCCCAGGGTTGTCCTATCATATCCTTTAGGATCCAAATCTACAGATTCATCAAACCACCAATCAGAAAGTTAGTGCAAAATCTGGCTGGCTGAATCTGTGGTTGAGGAACCTGAGGTTATAGAAGGCTGACGAGATACAATTTATTTTCTTATCTCTATCAAAAATACACATGTTATAAACAAGGTTGTTTTTCTCATTATTCTTTGCTGCATTCCACATTTTTCAGTTCCTGGCATATTGCAGGTGCTCAATATTTATTTTTATAATACATGTTCTGAAAGTTGTATTTCTCTTACATGTGATGTTTTTGAAAATTTTTTTTAAAGGGTTTGTTTTCCTTTTTCTGGGGTAATGTTTTCCTCTGAGGTTTGCTTATTACTTCTAAAAACTTTACCATAACAGTTCATGAAAAATTATTAATTTTCCTGAATTTTTCTCTGGGTGGGAGACAGGAGGAGGGCCCCACAGCAGCCAACAGTAAGAGTCAAAGTACATCTTTTCTTTCCAGGGGACCATTTCATCTTAGGTTTCAGCAGTTCCTCCTTCAAGGTTGAGTAGATCACCCAGAATGAGAGCTGAGCTATTCAAATCAATGTCTTATAACTCACAGGTTATCTTTCTGAAATCACTTGCCACTTCAACCCTTTTATCCCTCATTCTCCATTTTTAGACTGTATCTGGTCTAAATTTCATCACATAAACAGCTTATTTTATAGAAATTAAGAAAATATCTATTACATTGTTCATTCGACTCTATACTACCTGTTTTCCTGAAATCCCATCTATATTTAACCCTTCTTCTCTCATACACTTGAAAAGGTTTATCTGAGAGTCCATCACTAGAGTGTGGTTTTCAACAGGGACAGAAACAATTTTGCCCTTAAGGGAAAACTGGCAGTATTTGGAGACATTTTTGGTTGTCACATCTGGTATGTTCTGCTGTTATTTAGTGGTTTCAGGTTAGGGACGTTGCTAGACATCTTTCTGTAAGTGAAATGGCCTTCCACAACAAAGAATTTCTGGCCCCAATGTCCACAGTGTCATGCTTTAAAAAAAACTGTGTTCAGTAAGCATCTAAAAAAATGAAAACCATCCAAAGTAATTTTAGTGATAATCCATTTTTAAAACATATGATATATGTCACTTAATAATTAAAGAAGAATTCACTGAGCTAAAAAGTTTCTGTCTATAATGTTATAATGTTCTAAGTCAAATACTTTGAAAAAAACAGTACAAGTTATAATAGAGAAGTTCAATAAAATCATGCTCTTGGCAGGAATTCTATTTTAGTTCAGAGTCATTCATGTGATTTGTTAGATAAGAACTGTTTTAAAGCAATGAATTACAATTGCTCAAATATATTCTTTTTATCATAAAGTATCTTCAGCTGAACACTGTGCCCTTTTAAAACTTTTTAGACTCAGGCATTCTAATTCCTAAAATATCATTAACTTGAAGCAGGTCAGACCATAAATACCTACATAACTGGCCTACACATTTTTCATTCATGAACAATAAGCTGCAATTCTCTTGTTATGGGTTTTTGAAAGGACTTTTTCAGGACCCACAACTTAGCTATAATATTGAATCCTTCCTTTTATGAAACACTAGATTTAAAAAAAAAATATGTTTATATATTCCCCTTCCAATCACTTTTCATATCCTTTTCTCGCACAGCAATTTAATCATATTCCTTTTGTAGCTTGCATGGGTAAACAGGAGAGAATGAATCACAATAACCGGCACTAGTTTAGCCCTCTCGTCTGAGGACTAACATATTGGCATCGATTTACTTATTCTATGTGTTCCTCTTCTACTCTACTCCAATTCTGTTCCCCTATTCAGATTCTTTATTGCCTACAAAATATCTTGTTTAGTATTCTTTGTTTTGGATATTACAGGATAAGGTAACATGCCGTATGCAATCATTTATTATTTATTTCTTTTTCTACTTAAATTTATTATTCCAAAATTTATGTTTTGTAATTTCCACATTTCCAGCATAATAATAATGATGATGATATTTTAGGCAGCATTTCTGTGCCAGACAATGCCTTTATATGCCTTCCATAAACTGCCTATTTTACTTACTATGAGATAAATATAATGAACAGTCCTCTATGCATAATTTGAGATAAACATATGAAAAAACTGAGAATATTGTCTTAGTCTGCCCATTTTTAGGCAGTCAATGGCTAAACTGGATTTTTGAGCCCACATCTAGTTGGACTCAGTATACTTTATATAAGTACCTAATTTTTCTCCCAGCATTAAAAAATCAGAGAATCCAAAAATGGATTCAGTATAGAGAAAATATGCTTACTAAAAATCATATATCTTTCTCTCTTTTATTTTAACATAATATTATTAGGTGCTAAAAAAACATGCACCTTGCTTATCATCCCTGTAAGAGTTCAAATATACCCTATAATAACCCTTAGTTCTACTGGTAAATACATCATGAGATGACCTATATAAAAGATCCCCATATTTCTGAAAATAACCAGTTTTGAGTATTGGTTTCTCTATTTCTTCTTGTGGATTTAGAGTCCAAGTCACTACAGATCAATGGAACAGAAGAGAAAGCACAGAAATAAACTCACAGATATATCGTCAATTAATCTATGACAAAGGAAGCAAGAATATACAATGGAGAAAAGACAGTTTCTTCAGTAACTGGTTGCTGGGAAACTAGATAGCTTCATATAAAGCAATGAAAGTATAACATTTTCTAGCACTGGAAACAAAAATGAATTCAAAATGTACTATAAACCCAAATGTAAAACTGTATATACAAAATTCTTAAAGGAAAACATAGGCAGAACACTCTTTCACATAACTGTAGCACTATCTTTTGGCTCCACCTCCTAGATTAACAACATTTTAAAAATAAACAAATAGGACCTAATTAAATTTAAATTCGAAAGGTTTTGCACAGCAAAGGAAACCATAAACAAAATAAAAAGCCCACAGAATAGGAGAAAATATTTTCAAAAGCTGTGATTGATGAGATTAATCTCCAGAATATACAAACTGCTTATACAGCTCAACAAAAAAAGAAAAAACTAACCCAATCAAAAAATGGTCAGAAGTTCTAAATAAACATTTTTTTTCAAAGAAGACACACAAATGACCAAAGACACATGAAAAGAGATCCATTATCACTAATTATTAGAGAAATGCAAATCAAAACTACAATGAGGTATCACTTTACACCAGTTCAGAATGGCCATCATCAAAAAAATCTACAAATAATAAATGCTAGAGAGGTGTGGAGAGAAGGCAATCGACCTATACTGTTAGTGGAAATGTAAACTGATATAGCCACTATGGAGAATGGTATGGAGGTTCCTTAAAAAACAAAAAATAGTTACCTTATGGTCCAGCAATCGATCCTAGGTATATATACAGAGAAAACCATACTTCAGAAAGATATGCACCCAATGTTCATTACAACAGCCAGGATTTGGAAGCAACCTAAATGTCCATCGACAGATGAATGGATAAAGATATGGTACACATACACAATGGAATATTACTCAGCCATAAAAAGGATGAAAAAATGCCATTTGCAGCAACACAGATGGACCTAGAGATTATCATAGTAAGTGAAGGGGATTTAAGTCAGACAGAGAAAGAAAAATATCATATGATAACACGAACATGTGAAATCTAAAAAAAAATGATACAAATAAACATTTATGAAACAGACTCAGAGACTTTGGGAAAAAAAATAAAACAGGCTTTCAAAGGCGAAAAGTAGAACAGAGGGATAAATTAGGACGCTGGCATTAACATATGCATACAATTATATATAAAATAGATAATCTACACTACTATATATAAAATAGATAACCACAAGGACCTACTGTATAGCAGAGGACATTCAAATCTCTGTAACAACCTATATGGGAAAACATCTGAAAAAGAATGGATATATGTATGTGTACAGCTGAACCTCTTTGCTGTATACCTGAAACTAACACAACAGTGTAAATCAACTATACTCCAGGATTAAATAAAACGTTTTAAAAAGCAAACATAAATCTAAAACAAAAAATAATAGTTTTTTCTTGAGATGATATTGACCAAAGCAGGGAATCTATATATAGCATGAATCCCTTCTATGAAAAAAGGCAGTGGAAGAGAAATCAAAAGTATTAAGACTAAAATGTCACTATTATTCCTGATAAAGTTAGATTAAGAAGGTGATATTTTTCTCCAAGCAAGTAAGTTTACTAATGCTCCTCCACAATGCTGTAACCTGAGTCCACAACATAGATCTTATGCTCTGTAAATAACGTATTCATAGTTTATATATATATGTGTGTGTATGTATGTGTGCATGCATATATGTGAAATTCCTGTATGTACTGAACAGTAACAGAAATGCCCTGCAAAATGGCCTTCCTCTCCCACTGATTTTAAATAAGTAGTAACTGTACAGGCCTCCCAGGTGGCCCTAGTGATAAAGACCCTGCCTGCCAATGCAGGAGGTGAAAAGAGATATTGGTGTAATCCCTGGATCAGAAAGATCCCCTGGAGGAGGGCATGGCAACTCACTCCAGTGTTCCTGCCTGGGGAAACGCTTGGACAGAGGAGCCTGGGGGGCTACAGTCCATAGGGTTGCAAAGAGTTGGACGTGACTGAAGCAACTTAGCACATACGCACACACATAGTAACTGTGCATGCCTCTGGATACAGAAATAATAAAAATTAACTACATAAAAATAATATAAAATAATACAATTTGTTAATAAAATTATAAATTTTATAAGTCAGCTTAAAAATGTCTCTTGTATCTACTTCCTGCAATATGATCTATGCTTTGAAAATATTAGAATGATTAGGAGTTAAGTACTTGTACTAGACAAGCTTACATTTATGAGGTGACCATACAGCTGAATCTCTAAAAATAAAACATACAGGATGTGTTAAATAATACAATGAGTTATACCTTAAAACATAAGAGACTATGGAGAAAAAGGTAAGGCTACTTCTATCTGTGAAGCCTCAATGAAAAGTTAGGTAATGAATGGATTTTTGTGTACCCAGTACCAGATTCACAGATAGAGAGATGACCAATGGCAGTCCAGGTATAGGGGGAAACTGGGATAGTTTCTGGGATCAGTAAATACAGTGTCGCTGTGGGACACGTTTAGTCATCAAAGGGTATGAATGGAAGGTATCTCACTTTCCAACTGTATTCAGATTACTTCCTTTCATTATCTCTTCTCTCTAGCTTTACCAATTTACATGTGTTCCTCAAAAATCCCATGCTATTTTGTCTCTTCAAGATTTCTGCATTAATTTTCTCTTTGAGTATTCTGAATTTTTTAGAAGTAGCTTTAGTACCATTCCCATCCTCAGAAATCCTAGAAGACAATAAAATAAAACTTGGGGGAAATACTATGACAACTAATCTTTTATGTATTTAGAAAAATCATTTCATGTAACAATTTATTCAATCATTATAACTGTCCATAGAGCTGGCATTTATTTTCTGCACATTTAGAAATATATAACTGCTCTATCTTTGTATGATGATACAGATGATAACCAGACATACTGTGGTGGTCATTTTATAATGTATAGAAATACTGAATCACTCTGTTGTATACCTAGAACTGATAATGTTGTAGGTCAATTTAAAAAATATGTAGATACTGCAAGGAAATGAATTAAAATGGTAATGACTGTTATCTCTATGGGGTGAGGATAATGGGTGATTATTAATTTTACTTTATGTTTTTATGTATTTCTAGGTGACTGCAATGAATACATACTGCTTGCAAAAGCAGAAAGAGAATAAATGCCATTAAAAAAGGGAATAAGAGAAACATAAAACTGAGACTCAAAATTAAATGCAAATTACTTCATAAAGTAACTGATAAATTATAGGGGTCATGTTAAACTCTAAACCTCATCTCCCAGGAGGAAAAAAAATAAAAAATAAACTTCCATTAAAACAAAACTCCAACAGAACATTGGCATTTGGCCAAGGTACTTGCTTCTTTTTAATCTCTTGCTGTTATTAACTCACCAACATTCAAATAGAAAGTCAAGCTATTTCAAATTCAATATCCGAACACCTTTGCATATATTGGGGGAAACTGTGGATGCAAGCCAATTGAATTATAAATTTATTATTCTGAAAAAGAACTGTCTTAATCCCCACATTTAAGATTGGCTGAAATGAACATTACACTTTGAAAATATATGGCTCGGCAGTATTTTCATGCCCAATGCCAAGAACAGTACATATTTGATGACATTAGACTTGCTACAATTTTAAAACTAGAAACATCACTATATCTAAATCTTTCATAATTTGTATTCTATAAATGCTAAACATACACATTGTGTGTGTGTTAATAGCTTTTGTGTATTAGTTGCTTAGTTGTATCTTACTCTTTGCAACCCCATAGACTGTAGCCCACCAGGCCACTCTGTCCATGGGATTCTCCAGGCAAGAACACTGGAGTGGGTTGCCATTTCCTTCTCCAAAAGGAACTATAGAAAGAAAGAAAATGAAGTCGCTCAGTCGTGTTCAACTCTTTGCGACCCCATGGACTTCAGCCTACCAGGCTCCCCCATCCATGGAACTTTCCAGGCAAGGGTACTGGAGTGGGTTGCCATTTCCTTCTCCAGCTTAGTCGTGTCCAATTCTTTGTGACCCCATGGACTGTAGCCTGTCAGGCTCCTCTGTCCATGGGATTTTCCAGGCAAGAATCCTGGAGCGGGTTGTGACTCCCTTCTCCAGGGGGGTCTTCCTAACCCATGCACCAAACTCCCATCTCTGCATTGCAGGCAGATTCTTTACCATCTGAGCCACCAGGGAAGCCCATAACTCATATTTAAAATGTGTTGTAATTACCATCACTAAGTGGTATTTTTATTTAAAGTTGATCTGTTTTTTCTAACCACAAATAGCCACCATTCATTATTGATTTTGCATGTGGAAGACAAATTAAACCTATTTTTGATTTTAAATAAATTCAAGAGGAATATAATATGTTCTTTAATCATTCATTATGCTTGTATTGATATACTGTACTTCAAATTCTTTTTGGAAGCAGATGATGTGTAAATTCATACATAAGTAAACAATGTCATGAAAATCTAGTAGAACCACTGTTAATTGAAAGCTAATTTTGTAAAAAAATAAAACGTCTGCTAAGTTTTAATAGTGTTAACAAATTATTCCTTCAACCAATATTGGTTGTTCTAGTATGTGCCAAGCACCATTCCAGGACAGTTTTTCCTAGACCTTGGATACAAATCAAGATGGGAGATAAATCTTGATGTTCTCAGATTAGTTCTCAAGGCAATTTCAAATCTGTAAGGACAAGGATCACCAGAAGAAATGTCCTTGCTGTATTGAGAGTGGGCCAGATAACAGACAGCATCATTGTCTAATCTGGTGTATATCAAAGAGGGGGGTCTACTGGTAATGCTGAGTTTTGAGTTGGAAGAGCTTCACTATAAATAATGTTTTCTTTGTAGAGATGAGACATACAAGAATCTTACCAAGAGCTAAATGGGTTAAAGCAAAAATATCAAATTATAAGGACAGAAAAGTTTCATTCCTCATGAGTATAAATTCATCTAGCTGAATAAATGCCATATGCCAGAAGTTTTGCTAAATGAGTTGTTTCTGACAAGACCCTGCCATGATCTATTGTCAAAACTCCCTGGCCTTATGGTAATGGGTACCTTGGCTGTCCTTGAACAGGAGATTTAGAAGGAAGACATTTAAGTGGGACTATATTTTCCCAAAGACACACGGTGTCCAGGTTGTCATAGAGCAAGTGAGCAGAAATGTTCTCAAAGCTCATTGACAGGTAGAAATATGATACATTTACTTGAGGCTGCTATGGATCTGTGTGGACAGAGATCTTACTTTACATAGGAGGAGAGACTTAACTAGCAAAATAATTTAAAATCTCACAAGTGATCAGAGTATCATTCTAGAAAATAACAAGTTTTGAGTCATAGAGAGTCCTACAGGCTGTGATGGATCTGGATTAAACAGTTTTGGTTAGACAGAGATGAGGCATTCAGTAGATATTTTCACAGGTATAGACAACAAGTATGTGATAAGAGTGTTTGATAAAATTCTCATTACAGCCTAAATATTAATAGCCAAAATCTGTTTAGAAATGGAATTTTGATATATTTTAACTACTATGTAACTACTTAAAAATTATTTAAGAATATTTTGGCAAAAAATGTAATTACAACTAATTATTATGTAATTATCAGTAAAATCAATCAGGAGTAAAATATTTAAATGTTATATATATTACATAAATAAATGTATACAAAATATACATATATACAATCTGTAATGTTAAATGCTAAAATTTAAAATCAATATCTCTGGGTGTGTGAAGTTATAAACATTTGGTTTTATATTATATTTTACACCATATTTTAAATTTACCTACTCTTAACTGTTACTGATTATTCATAAAATGTCAGTAAATCAATGATTTATTTCTTACAACAGGCAGAATTCTGTCTTTACAAGGCTTTTTTCTCTCTGTATCTAGTAAATGTCCTAGAAATAAACTGCTTTGTATTTAGTATTTAAATGCTAAACAACTTCAGCCACCCAGTATAGACTTACCATGGAAAACAGCCTGCATGGAGTAATATACTTTTTTTTTCAGCAAAGAGACAATTTTTAAGAGTGAAATTTTTATCCTAAACCTTGATATAATCGACAGCCATCAGCAGTTCTCAGGTCAGCAATATCATCTTCCCCTAGGAACTTGCTAGAAAAACAAATTCCCAAACCCAAGTCTGATATTGAGTCAAAAACAGTAAGTGTGGAGCCCAGCAATCTGTGTTTTAACAAACAGTGCAAGAGATTCTAAGCTATGTCAAAGTTTAAGAACCACAATCTGCACTACATTATAGAAATAAAAGTTTCAGCAGCTTCTACCTGTCTAAATTCACGGAAGGAGAATTCAATATAGTTAACTTAGGTCAGATGCTCTTTGAGTGCTAAGGTCTAAACTTTTTTTCTTCCTTCTCCAAATGCATGCCAAATTAAATAAGATAAATTGCTATTCTACTAAATAATTTGTCAGAGAGATTATGAATTTTAAAAACTTTTTCTTTTTTTAAAGCTCTCAGCATCAGGGGCTTTACTCAACTAACCAAAATCAACCACCAGGAACCAACCACCATCACTTTAGCAGAGCATGTAAGGCACTGTTTAATCAGGAAGCATAGGCAGAAATAGAACAAGAAATCAAATACCCAGAAGACTGTCATAGAAGAATCAGAGTACTTAAAATTATGATTAACTCAAACAATTCTCACACTAACTTGTCACACATGAAAATATAAAATATCTTTTGAGCCATTCCAGACAGACTGTGGGTGAGGGTATCAACAAAAGACACACCAACAAGGTAAAGGGGAAGCTCAACAACATTTAGGATAAATAACTGAGCCTTTTTCCTCAGAAAAAATAGCCCACCCCACACCAAAAAAACAAACAAACAAGAAACAGTAGGAATGAATTCCAAAGGAGTGCTGTTGCTCAACACTTAGTACACATTTACACTGGGAGAATGGCTGGTGCTATTCTTGACTTTTTTTTTTTTTTCTTCTTCTTTTTTAACGCAAAAGGTAAAGAACTTTGTTCTTTCAACACCCAAACCAGAGCAGAGAGGCAGAAGTAAACTACAAACGTGGATGGAGTGAGTATATCCACAGTACATGGAGATGGGGTGGAAGGAGGTTTTTTTTGCTGTTGGCAGGAGAGCTAAGCCGTCTTAAGGAACATTCTAGGCTTCTCAGTTTGCCATGAAGGAGTATCGCAAAATACAAGGCCCACCACCTCCCCCTTCTCGTCTTCAACCTACCTTACTGAGAAGCTGTGTGTGTGTCGGCCAGGGGACAGATTTACAGAGCTCTGTGAGTGTCTCTTCTCATCTTGCTGGGTTTGGTCAGGTGCGGGAGCCCAGGTGTTTTTGCTGATGGACTCCAACCAGAATCCCCGGCGTCTTTTAAATTCTTTTCACCTGACTTTCTGTTCTTCTGGGGCGAGGCAAACAGATTGAAGTTTCGCTCTCCCTTATGATGGGGCTGCGTGTCGCACACTGTTTCAAAAGGTGACACTTCTCACTCCTAAAAGTCCACCCACCTCCACAAGGAGGACTCGGCTGGCGCCTCCACGGTAGAGCCTGCAGCAGCGCTCATCAGCGCCGGTCCTGACTCATCCCTGCTCCCCGGCTGTACACCGGAGGCTGAATCCTGCAATCTCTCGGGACTCCAGCGATGTCACTATCACCACGTTCACACATCCAATCTGGTCTCCCCTGACATACTTAAGACAAACCCGTGGAGGCCAGGCCTCTGCCCCAGAATTCTCCATCTGCCAGGTTTTTATAAACTGAGCATCAGGAGGTATGGACTCCTCTTCCCCAGGGTGACATCTTCAACAAAGGACGCAGAGGGGACAGTGATGTTTGGGCTCTCAAAGTCATATAACTGCTGCTCCTAGCTTCCAATTGGTCGTGTCCAGGAAGAAGGTGCAGCCAGTCCGGTTGAGCTGGAAGCTCGGCAAAAACTGGGTCTCAGAGGTGAGCAAGTCCCGGTCCGCCGTGCCTGCTGCGGGCCAGCCTGGAGACCTGGCTCCTTTGAGGTAGGCCCCTCCTTCTCACCATCTTGCGCCAGTAAACTTGCCCAGCCGCTTGCTCTCTAGTTCTTGGCTTCCCTGCAACCCGCCCCCAACACCCCAGTACCTCTGCCTCCGCTGACTCCGCCTACTCCCCCACCACGCCCACTGGAGGTAGGACAGCATGAGCGAAAGCATTCAAACAAATGAAAGTGTTCCTGTGGAACAGGTAAATCCAAGAGGCCAAATGAAACATCAGAACTACAAGGAAATGCGCAGAGAGAACATCTCAGGTGGTCAGTGGCTCAGTCGTGTCTGAATACCGTGTATAAAATGCAAATGTCCAGAGATCTGATAAGGCCATCTTCTACAAAGGTGTGGATGATTTCTGAATTACAAATAGGAACAATGCCAGCATTCTGTGAAGGCCCTTCCAGTTAAGTTCACCTGAAATCCTTTTTTGGAAATTGGCAGAAGCAAGTAATGAATAAATAAATTAAATTTAAATACCAAGTTAAATCAGGTCAACAGAAAAGCCAGAAACTAAAGCAAACTCCAGCAAGTGACAAAATATGTATAAAAGTCAGAAGTGGCTAGAGTCTTTCTCTCTTTTGGAGACTGCATGCCTTAATATTGTAAAGTGCTCTCATTATATCATCAGCACCTGGGGCTCCTTGTTCTATATGAAACACATCTTCTTAAAAATAAAACATTTAATGGGGCATCTCTATCTTTTTTGACTAATTACTGTGTTTCTAGGTGTTTCCTCAATAATTCCTTTAAGCTATAATTAAAACAAATCAATTTACTGCAAGATGATAGAAGTTTCTTGACCGGCTGACTGGGTTAGGCTTAAGAATGTCATCCCCTGGAGGATTTTTTTTTTCCCATTAGGCTTTCCATCATTAACCAGAAAACAATGTAAATTCATAATCTCTTGGCAACAATTTCGATAGCCCACAACTCTCAAGCAAACCTTAAATTTCAGAAGTCATTCTGATTGTGTTTTAATCTACAGAAAAGTGAGTCTTGTTTGTGGTTCAGTTCATTGAGTATTCTGCTAATGAAACTATAATTTCAATGTCCATTTTAGAGAGTTTACTGTTCTTTTTCTTTCCCTTGGAAATCTGACTTGAATACTATTGAATATATTTTTTTCTCCCACAAGAGGGGAAGAGAATGAGTTAGATCAAAGAAACACTATGAAACCTAATATAAATGCTGATAGTGGGCTGTTACTTATAATGGAACGAGCACATCCTAAGTAAAATGTTCAGATACTACCAGACATTCTGTTGCAGGCCCCTTCCACAGCCCCAAAGTGGGCTCGTCCAACACTCAGAAATTTATTGTCCAAGGAGACACCTGGGCTGACAAAGCAAGAGATTTTATCAGGAAAGGGCACCCTGGTGGAGAGCAGTAGGGTAAGGGAGCCCAGGAGAACCACTCTGCCACATGGCTCACAGTTTTATGGTGATGGAATTAGTTTTCAGGTTGTCTTTAGCCAATCATTCTGACTCAGAGTCCTTCCTGTTGGTACATGCCTTGTTCAGCCAAGATGGATGCCAGTGAGAAGGATTCTGGGAAGTGGTCGGACTTGTGGTGTCTCCTTTTACCTCCCGAACTCTTCTGGTTGGTGGTGGCTTATTAGTTCCGTGTTCCTTACCAGAACCTCCTGTTATAAAACAACTCATGCAAATAGTTACTATGGTGCCTGGTCAGAGTGGGCGGTTTCAGTCAGTGTGCTTCCCCTAGCAATTCTGCTCTTCCATTCCACACGGCACCCCATCTTTTTCTCCCATCACCACCTTGTCCCCCAATTACTCCCTCTGGGCTATGCCCTTAACACACTTCTCTCAGCAATCCCATTCCCTCTGCAGTGACAATAGTGTTCTTCTGTTTGAAAATCACTGGCATGGACATCAATGTTGATAACATCTGATATGCACCAATACTGCTTCTAACACCATCATGAGCGACTAAACATTAAATTAAATGCAAAAATGCCTTCTGATTGGAGAAAGGACCACAGTTTTTGTTGTCACTGTCACTATTCAATCATTATCACACTTTTAGTTTATATTTCTGCATTTATTTGTCTGAATATAGAAGAAGCAGCTGATGCTAAAGATCTTTGGCCTTTTACTGGAGAAGTTAAAAGCAGACAGTGTTTGACCTTAGTTTTCCTTTAGTGGAAGAACTAAGTACAT
Organism: Bison bison bison; assembly: GCF_000754665.1. Lineage (NCBI taxonomy): Eukaryota > Metazoa > Chordata > Mammalia > Artiodactyla > Bovidae > Bison > Bison bison. Next base: position 10,229,491 of record NW_011494832.1, on the reverse strand, counting down.
CTCTTTACACTCTTGTTCTTTTTATGACTCCAGACTAAAACAATTTGCAAATCCTTTTAATTCTCACTTATGCTAAAGTACAAATTAGAGACCAGACTTGAAAATTCCATAAACAGGCAAAACCAATTAAGCCACATAAGCATAACTTAACTTAGCTTACTTTACAGAACCAACAAAACATACTGACTTCTTGCAAATGCCCCTAAAAGTCATAAACAGAACTTAAGCTATTCCCCTAAATTGGCAAGTGGTGTCCACATTTAAACAATCCCCTGTCAGTAGGGGAGCGCCAGTGCTATCACCTATTACTATACGGTATAAACAGCCCCTGTTTGCAAGCTTTCCTATAGCAATACCTCTGAGCCTCATTCCCATGAGGGTTTGAGAGTTTCCAGTCCAGGAACTGTTTTTATGTGCACAATAAACTATTGCTAATTACTATTTTAATGATATGGTCATTTTAGTCTTGCTATTTCTGGATGTTGGACACTAATAAATGCATTCAGTAATTGACTACTTTATGTCATCTCTGCCAGAGCATGATTTCACTTTGATTTTGCATCTTCAATAATACACTTGCCTTTGCAATCTACTATCTACAGCACAGCAATAATAATTGTTTTAAAATGTTAATTTATGCTCAGAATTCTCTAATTGCTTCTCATCTCTCTCAGGGTAAAAACTCAAGTGTAAATATAGCCTTAAAGATCTCTCCCAGTAATCTCTCAACGATTTGAATTTCTCTATACCTCACTCCCCTCATGCACTCAGCTTCTTTCCAGGATACATCAGACCTGATACATTAATTTTTCCATGATTTTAGAAGAAATTAAATAGTAAAAATTTTATGAGTCCCTAAAAAATGTTGTGGGCTCCAGGCACTCTGCCTCAAGGGCCTGGTGGCCAGGAGAGCCCTGCTCCTTAAGCTTTCTGAGGAAATTACCCTATACTTGTCAAGGAATATCTGGAACTTGATTTTTTCAAATAGCCTAGGTGTGTTGTAAGGAATACTTTTTATAATTTAAATGGGTTTTAAGATGAACTGTCAGGTAGGAACATGTGAGTGAAATGGGTTCCAAGGAGCCATGAGAGAGTGAAGACTATGGGCAAGTGCCTTTATTGTGGGGCAGAGTGAAATATACAAGGAAGCGGCATGAGGGGATTTCATGGGCCTATGTGAATGTCAGGAGGTCAAAGTCAGGGAGAGTGAGAAGGGGAACTTATCACAGTGCTGCACCTGGTTACCTGGGCAGGGTGCTCACCAGATGTTCACTGGGATACTGAAGCATCAGGAAATAGGAACATTTAAAACTTTATACTACGTGAGATTAATTTCTACCTATGTCCTCTCCCAAAGCTCTTCCTTGCCCTTACTATAAAAATATTCCAAACTCCCACATTCCTTATGCTCCTCGCTCATCTTTTTTTTTTTTTATCTGTATTGCATTTTTTAAGATCTGATATATTTTATTTGCTTGTTTATTTTGTTAAGTATCTCCTCCAACAAGAATGTTACATGAAAAATGTTTTATGCATTGCTTTTTTTCAAGCTCCTTAAAGTATCGTCTGAAATAAGCCTAGCCTGTAATAGATACTCAAAACATAAAGCTGGTAAAACTGAATGCAACTGGAAAGGGTAAGGTTGTTTCTTAGAGAATTAAAAAAATTACTTGTCATACTACTTAGAAGCTGCACTTTAGGCATTTTTACAGATAAAATTGATTTCATCATTGTATTTATGCTACTGCTACTAAGTTGCTTCAGTCGTGTCCGACTCTGTGTGACCCCATAGACGGCAGCCTACCAGGTTCCCCATCCCTGGGATTCTCCAGGCGAGAACACTGGAGTGGGTTGCCATTTCCTTCTCCAATGCATGAAAGTGAAAAGTGAAGGTGAAGTCACTCAGTCATGTCTGTCTGTTAGCGACCCCATGGACTGCAGCCCACCAGACTCCTTCATCTATGGGATTTTCCAGGCAAGAGTACAGGAGTGGGATGCCATCGCCTTCTCCAGTATTTATGCTAGTATATAGAAAAACAATTTTTTTTTTTTTTTTATACATTGATATTTATCCTGCAAATCTGCTGAACTCATACATAACTTCTAACAAATGTTTATGGGTTTTAAGGAGTTTTTGTATATGAGATCATACATAGATCTCATTGTATTTCTATAATAGTTTTACTTCTTCCTTTCCAATCTAGACCATTTTTCTATTTCTTGTCTAATTGCGCTGCTTAGTAAATCCAGCTGTGTACTGAAGTGACAGGAGAGTACATTTTTGTCCCATTCCTGATCTTAGGGGCAATATATTCAGTCTTTCCCATATTGCTAGCTGTGGTTTTCTCATACATTATTTTATCAGGATGAAATTAATTTCTATTTCTATTTTGTTGAATCTTTTTTTTTTTTTTAGAGGTGTATATTTTGTCAAAATTTGTTTCTGAGTCTATCTAGAGGATTATGCAGATTTTTGTCCTATAGTGCATTACATTGATTTTCATATGCTAACCAAACCTTACATTTCTGGGAGAAACTTCACTTTGTCATGTTGTATAATCCTTTTTATATGTTGCTAGATTTACTTTGCTAGTATTGTGTTGAAGATTTTTATGTCTAAAAAATACTGACTATAATTTTGGGTTTTTGTCTGACTTTGGTAGAGGTTACATATGGATCTCTTAGATTCCATGGGAAAGTGACCCTCCTGTACTTTTTGGAAAAGTCTGAGAAGGTTTGTTATTAATTCTTCAATAAACATTTGGTAGAATTCACTAATTAAGCTGTCCATGCCTGAGCTTTACTTTCTTGGAAGTTTTTAAATTATCAGTTCAATTGCTTTACTTGTTAGATCTAATTAGATTACCTTTCAGGTTGTCAGTTTTTATAGTTTGTGTCTTAACAAGAATTTATCCATTTTATCTAAGTTATCTAATTTGTTAGTATACTTTAACACCCTCTTCCAACAACACAAGAGAAGACTCTACACATGGATATCACCATATGGTTAATACCGAAATCAGATTGACTATATTCTTTGCAGCCAATGATGGAGAAGCCCTATACAGTCAGCAAAAACAAGACTGAGAGCTGACTGTGGCTCAGATCATGAACTCCTTATTGCCAAATTCAGACTTAAATTGAAGAAAGTAGGGAAAACCACTAGACCATTCAGGTATAACCTAAATCAAATACCTTATGATTATACAGCGGAAGTGACAAATAGATTCAAGGGATTAGATCTGATAGAGTGCCTGAAGTACTATGGATGGAGGTTCGCGACATTGTACAGGAGGCAGGGATCAACACCATTCCCAAGAAAAAGAAGTGCAAAAAGGCAAAATGGTTGTCTGAGGAGGCCTTAAAAATATCTGAGAAAGGAAGGGAAGCTAAAGGCAAAGGAGAAAAGGAAAGATATACCCATTTGAATGCAGAATTTCAAAGAACAGCAAGGAGAGATAAGAAAGCATTCCTCAGTGATCAGTGCAAAGAAATAGAGGAAAACAATGGAATGGAAAAGACTAGAGATCTCTTCAAGAAAATTAGAGATACCAAGGGAATATTTCATGCAGAGATGGGCACAATAAAGGACAGAAACGGTATGGACCTAACAGAAGCAGAAGATATTAAGAGGTGGCAAGAGTACACAGAAGAACTGTACAGAAAAGATCTTCATGACCCAGATAACCATGATAGTGTGATCACTCACCTACAGCCAGACATCCTGGAATGGGAAGTCAAGTGGGCCTTAGGAAGCTTCACTATGAACAAAGTTAGTTGAGGTGATGGAATTCCAGTTGAGCTATTTCAAATTCTAAAAGACGATGATGTGAAAATGCTGCACTCAATATGCCACCAAATTTGGAAACCTCAGCAGTGGCCACAGGACTGGAAAAGATCAGGTTTTATTCCAATCCGAAAGAAGGGCAATGCCCAAGAATGTTCAAACTACCATACAATCTCACTCATCTCACACGCTAGCAAAGTAATGATCAAAATTCTCCAAGCCAGACTTCAATAGTATGTGAACTGTAAATTTCCAGATGTTCAAGCTCGATTTAGAAAAGGCAGAGGAACCAGAGATCAAATTGCCAACATCTGTTGGATCATCAAAAAAGCAATAGAGTTCCAGAAAAACATCTACTTCTGATGTATTGACTATGCCAAAGCCTTTGACTGTGTGGATCACAACAAACTGTGGAAAATTCTGAAAGAGATGGGAATACCAGACCACCTCTTCATGCAGGTTAAGAAACAACAGTTAGAACTGGACATGGAAAAACAGACTGTTTCCAAATCCAGAAAGGAGTATGTCAAGGCTGTATATTGTTACCCTGCTTATTTATCTCACATGCAGAGTACATCATGTGAAATGCTGGGCTGGATGAAGCATAAGCTGGAATTGAGATTTCTGGGAGAAATATCAGTAACCTCAGATATGCAGATGACACCACCCTTATGGCAGAAAGAGAAGAAGAAATAAGAACCTCTTGATGAAAGTGAAAGAGAAGAGTGAAAAAGGTGGCTTGAAACTCAACATTAAGAAACTAAGATCATGGCATCCAGTCCCATCACTTCATGGCAAATAGATGGGGAAACAATGGAAACAGTGATAGACTTTATTTTGTTGGGCTCCAAAATCACTGCAGATGGTGACTGCAGCCATGAAATTGAGATGCTTGCTCCTTGGAAGAAAAGCTATGACCAACCTAGACAGCATATTAAAAAGCAGAGACATTACTTTGCCAACAAAAGTCTGTCTAATCAAAGCTATGGTTTTTCCAGTTGTCATGTATGGACGTGAGAGTTGGCCCATAAAGAAGGCTGAGAGCCAAAGAATTATTGCTTTCAAACTGTGGTGCTGGAGAAGACTCTTGAGAGTCCCTTGGACTGCAAGGAGATCCAACCAGTCCATCCTAAGGGAAATCAGTCCTGAATATTCATTGGAAGGACTGATGCTGAAGCTGAAACTCCAGTGCTTTGGCCACCTCATGTGAAGAACTGACCTCATTGAAGAAAACCCTAAGGCTTGGAAAGACTGAAGACAGGAGGAGAAGGGGACAGCAGATGGTTGGATGGCATCACCAACTCTATGGACATGAGTTTGAGTAAGCTCAGGGAGTTGGTGATAGACAGGGAAACCTGGCCTGCTGCAGTCCATGTTGTCACAAAGGATTGAACACGACTGAGTGACTGAACTGAATTAAACTCAATATTATCCCCTTATTTTCATAGCATTCTTTGTTTCTATATTAGTAATAGGTTTTCCTCTTGCATTCCTGACTTTAAATATTTAGCCTTGTTCTCCCTTGCTTTTTTGCTCTTTTGCTATCTCACTATCTTTGCTTAGTAAAGCCAGGTAAAGTTTTATCAATTTATTAATCTTTTAAAAAATAGATCAGTTTTGTTGCTTTTCTGAGCACTATTTCTCTATTTCTATTTCATTAGTTCCCATTCTAATATTTTTAATTATTTCCTTCTGTTTGCTTTAAATTTAGTTTGTTCTTTTTTTTAGTTTACTGATTTGACATCTTTCTTTTTTAATATAGGCATGTGTTTTCCAGAAGAGGAAAGATGTCACATGAAGGAAGGTAGATTTTAGTCACTGAAACTTGGATTATTATTTAATTCCAGGATTTAGTAAGACATCTAAGTTAGATAAGTTGCTTGACCTCTGTGAAGCTTGGTTTCCTTATGTGTAAAACAGAAATTGTAATTCATATCTTTAATTTTTGTGACAGAAATCATGAATGATGTAGACTTTCTGACATGGTACGTGGGAGAAACAAATTTTCAATACATTTTTATATAGTATTTATGGCAGCAGATTCACTTATTTGTTATCAGGACAAAAACAGATTTAAGAACATCTGTATCAGAGGAGAAATACACATTTAAGATACATACACATAAGAGAAGAGATAGCATTCATCATACTCATAGTGTGTGAGTATGAGAGATTTTTTATGAGAGACAAAAATCATATACCTAGAAGAGAACCAAATAAATATACTGCATGTGGTAATTCAAATTCTCAAATAACCAAAATATGCATGTGTCCTATTACTGTCATGACAAGGAATATGAAAGTCATATCAGTCTACTTTTTTTAGAAGGGGTATCATGAAATCATTAAAGAGTTCTACTCTTCAGTGCATATTTCCAAAAGCAATTCTTTTGGCATATGATAAAATGCCAAAATGTGTTTCATTTTTTCTCTTTGATAAATAAACACAATATATCTTTGATAAATGAGCTATGTAAGCATTATATGCACATCATTTTTATTTTTTAATAGTTCAGAATACTAAAAGCAATAGCAGAATGCTGGAGACACCAATAAATTTTGAGTAGCTGAGTACTCAAATTGTGTGCTTGGTACCTAACATTTTAAAATAAATATAGTACATATATAAAAGTAGGGAAAATAAAGAATTTTATTGGCCTCAGTAGAGAAGTAAGTATGGTTTCTCATCATCTAAGACTTTCTAAATTTTTTTAAGTAAAGAAAGTGCGTTAGAATATTTCTATAAATATCACATATTTTAAATTGAATGAAAGGCATCTGCATCAAAATGTACTTTCCCCCACACAAAAAAAAGAAATTGGGGATTACTTATTACTTAACATTGTAGATTGGCTGAGAATTTTTTTGGCAGCAGGAGAAAGATGACAATCATAGACATTTAGATTTTAAGATTAAAAAGTAGTATAATTACTAAGTATTACTACACTAAATACAGTAGATTTTTTTCATTTTGATGTGTTTTATTTTTAATATACTCACATGAAAGACTTAATGATTGCATACCCCAGAATGTACAATATTAAATGATGTTAAATCATTAAATCCAATACATGTAAGATGTCAAAATTTTTAATATTTGACCTCTTGAGTTCTATTTCTCAGCTACATTCTGAAATAGAAGCTTTAGTTTTTGTGTCAAAAGGAACAATTACATAATTAGATGAGAGTTCAATTAATTAATTGTGTTTCCTAATGAAAGAGTTGTCAGCTTCTTAAATGAAAATATATTGATATGATGGGAATTAGAGTATTCATGTAATTAAAATAGGAAGTATTGTTTTTAGCAGCTATTAAGTATCATGCCATGCCCTTAAGTAATACTGTGCTGACTAGCCTATTAAAATAGAAGCAACAGAGTAGAAAAATAATATGATTGAAAAATACCTCATATTAGTGTACAGTTGTATTTCACTGGAATTTATTTTTTCAATATATATCTATACAAATCCCACCATACTAGCTTTTTATTCATACTAGTGGAAATGCACTATAAGTGATACACTACTTCATTCTTCTATTGTTTATTTTTCTGTTATGGCATTTAATACCAAGATAAATGTAAACCATGAATTTGAATATATATCATGTTTTTTTATATTTTTTACAAAGCCTAGTGTATTTGCCTGACGAATTTCTGTGGCCTTTCTGGTAACAATACTCTGGTTCTCTTTCCCATTTTCATTTCGAATGGATTGAATGGTGCTTGAAACACCCCTCATCTCCAGACATGAGCAACATACCACGTGGCTAATCAGCACATTTCATTATGCTGGTCTTGGTGATTAGGTCAGATGGTGCTGGGTTATCCAGTCTAAACCAAATCAGATTCCATCCCCAAATTTTGCTTCTTTCTTTCCCTGAGTTTGGTACATTGTTACAGATAAGTCTGGAGCCACTGCTGCCTATTTATGCCAGCATAAATATAATGGAAGCATGCCTGAAAAGTAAGCCACAGGAAAAGAAAGCAAGTCCTAGGATCTGGATACAGACAGACATGGTGAAAGCCAGGCTGTTCTCTGAATTTCTAATTAAATAAATCAATAAATTATCGCTTTTGTTTAAGCCAATTTAAGTTGATGTTCTGTCCAAATATAAGTATCCTCACTAATACAGGAAGGATAGAAAATTCTTTCATATGCAACAAACTAGAGCACAAAAAAATGTCTAGAAAAACATTCTGCTCTACTATCTTGGCACATGCAGTATGCCTGTGGCATCTATATTTGTTCTAAGATAAAGTATATTAAAATAAATAATCTTACTTATATAAGCTTCATAAATTAATCTATACACATGTATCTCTCAGCTTTATTTTTATGGGGATACATTTATTGGGGGAAGGGCAAGGAGGTCAGCCAGTACAAATATTAAAAATCATAAAGAACCTGATTTCCTCACAAATCTAATGAAGACTTTTGGATCTTCTGATTTTTCACTTTCCTTTCATCCCTTATGTGCTAAATCACTTCAGTTGTGTCCAACTCTTTGGGATCATATGGACCGTATAGCCTGCCAGGCTCCTCTGTCCATGGCAAGAATACTGGAATGGTTGCCATTCCCTTCTCCAGGAGATTTTCCCAACCCAGGGATTGAACCTGCATCTCTTATGCCTCCTACATTGGCAGGCAGGTATCCTTACCACAAGCACCATCTGGGAAGCCCTTTCATTCCTAAATAAGACTAACAAATATATTTGTGCTTTTAAGCAATGGGTTTTGCCTATCTAGTTGTAAATGTTCCAAAACTACCTGGCTACTTCTTTTTGAGAGTTTTTAATTTTTGCAATCATCTCATCATACATTTTATGAAATGATTTTGTACTTAGAAGTTATTGTATCATTCTAAATAGACACACACGTGCATGGAAAAATGCTCAACATCACTAATTATTAGGGAAATGCAAATTAAAACTACAATGAGGTATCACATCACATCAGTCAGAATGGCCATCATCAAATGTCCATAAATAATAAATGCTGGAGAGGGTGTAGCGAAAAAGGAACCCTCATGCAATGTTGATGGGAATGCAAATTGGTAAAGCCACTGTGGAGAACAGTATGGCAACTCCTTACAAAACTGAAAGTAGAGATACCATATGATCCTGCAATCTCACTCCTGGGTATATATCTGGGGAAAATTCTAATTTGAAAAGATGCATGCACTCCAATGATAATCTAATATGGTGCAGTAGAAGGACATGCATTTATGTTCTCCTGAGAGAACACCAAAATCAAAACTGGTTGCTGAACAACCATGGACAGGAGAATGTCAGATCCCACCAAAAAAAATACCCCACATCCAAAAGCAAAGGAGAAACCCCAACAAGGTTGTAGGAAGGACACAGTCATGTTTAAAATCAAATTTCAGACACACCAGAGATACTCGGAGGGTGGAAACAAAACATTGTGCACACCAGGACCCAGGGAAAAGAAGCAGTCACTTCCACAAGAGACTGAACCAGACCTGCCTTTAAGTATTTGAGTGTCTCCTGTGGAGGCACAGGTCAGCAGTGGCATGCCGCAGGGACAGGGGCTCTGGCTGCAGGCCTGGGAAGCATGGCCTGTGGCATAAGTCCTTTTGGAGGAGGTATCCATAAGCTCCACTATGGAGCTGCTGAGGAGACAAACTGGAAACAATTATACCAAAGCAGTTCTCACACTGTTGCAAAAATTCTAGGGCCCACAACAGATATCCCAACCTGGGGATTCAGCAAAGGGACTGACAATCCTCAGGGAATTTGACTTTGAAGAACAGTAGGATTTGATTACAGAACCTCCCCTGGACTGGGGAAACAGACTCTTGGAGGGCACAACAAAGCCTGGGGCACACCAGGACCCAGGAGAAAGGAGCAATGACCCCATAAGAGACTGAGCCAGACTTGCCTGTGGGTGTCTGGGAGTCTCCGACAGAGGCATGGGTCAATAGTGCTGTGCCACAGGGTCATGGGCACTGACTACAATAGTTGTGTGCTGGCATAAGTCCTTTTGAAGGCAAAACTACAGGGAAGGAACACAACCCCATTCATCAGCAGAAGACTGGATTAAAGATTGACTAAGAATGGCCTTGCCCAACAGAGAAAACCCAGTTTTTCCCACAGCCAGTCCCTCCCACCAGGAAGCTTCCATAAGCCTCTTATCATCATCCATCAGAGGGGAGACAAAAGGAAAACCACAATCACAGAAAACTGACCAATGGATCAGATGGATCATAGCCTTGTCTAACTCAATGAAACTATGAGCCATTCTGTGTAGGACTTCTCAAGATGGATGGATCATGGTGGAGACTTCTCACAAAATGTGATCCTCTTAGAAGGGAATGGCAAGCCATTTCAGCATTCTTACCTTGATAACCCCATGAACAGTATGAAAAGGCAAAATGATATGACATAGAGAGATGAACTCCCCAGGGTGGTAGGTGCACAATATGCTACTGGAGAAGAGCAGAGAAATAGCTCCAGAAGTAATGAAGAGGCTGAGCCAGAGGAAACAACACCCAGTTGTGGGTGTGACTCTTGATGGAAGTAAAATCTGATGCTGTAAAGAACAATATTGCATAGGAACCTGGAATGTTAGGTCTATGAATCAAGGTAAATTGGAAGTGGTCAAATAGGAGATGGCAGGAGTGAACATTGACATTTGAGGAATCAGTGAACTAGAATGGACTAGAATGGACTAGAATGGGCAAATTTAATTCAGATGACCATTGTATCTACTACTGTGGGCAAGAATCCCTTAGAAGAAAATGGAGTAGCCACAGAGTCAACAGAAGACATTGAAATGCACTACTTGGATGCAATCTCAAAAATGACAGAATGATCTCTTCATTTCCAAGGCAAAAAATTCACTTTCACAACAATCCAAGTCTATGCCCCAACCACTAATGCCAAAGAAGCTGAAGTTGAACAGTTCTATGATGACCTACAAGACCTTCTAGGACTAACACCAAAAAAAAGATGTCCTTTTCATTACAGGGGACTGGAATGCAAAAGTAGGAGGTAAAGAGATACCTGGAGTAATAGGCAAGTTTAGTCTTGGAGTACAAAATGAAGCAGGGCAAAGGCTACAGAGTTTTGCCAGAGATTGCACTGGTCACAGCAAACACCCTCTTCCAAAAACACAAGAGATGACTCTACACTTGGACATCACCAGATGGTCAATACCAAAATCAGAATGATAATATCCTTTGCAACTGAAGATGGAGAAGTTCTAATGGTCAGCAAAAATAAGACCAGGACCTAACCCTGGCTCAGGATCAAACTCCATATTGAAAAATTCAGACTTATATTGAAGAAAGTAGGGAAAACTACTAGGCTATCCAGTTCCAGTTCCAGTTCAGTCATTCAGTCATGTCCGACTCTTTGCGACCCAATGAATTGCAGCACTCCAGGCCTCCCTGTCCATCACCAACTCCCAGAGTTCACTCAAACTCACGTCCATTGAGTCAGTGAACCATCCAGCCATCTCATCCTCTGTCATCCCCTTCTCCTCCTGCCCCCAATCCCTCCCAGCATCAGGGTCTTTTCCAGTGAGCCCACTCTTCGCATGAGGTGGCCAAAGTATTGGAGTTTCAGCTTTAGCATCAGTCCTTCCAATGAACACACAGGGCTGATCTCCTTTAGAATGGACTGGTTGGATCTCCTTGAAGTCCAAGGGGCTCTCAAGAGTCGTCTCCAACACCATAATCAAAAGCATCAATTCTTCGGTGCTCAGCTTTCTTCACAGTCCAACTCTCACATCCATACATGACCACTGGAAAAACCATAGCCTTGACTAGACAGACCTTTGTTGGCAAAGTAATGTCTCTGCTTTTCAATATGCTATCTAGGTTGGTCATAATTTTCCTTCAAAGCAGTAAGTGTCTTTTAATTTCATGGCTGCAATCACCATATGCAGTGACTTTGGAGCCCAGAAAAATAAAGTCTGACACTGTTTCCACTGTTTCCCCATCTATTTCCCATGAAGTAATGGTACCGGATGCCATGATCTTCATTTTATGAATGTTGAGCTCTAAGCCAACTTTTTCACTCTCCTCTTTCCCTTTCATCAAGAGACTTTTTAGTTCCTCTTCACTTTCTGCCATAATGGTGGTGTCATCTGCATATCTGAGTTTATTGATATTTCTCTTGGCAATCTTGATTCCAGCTTTTGCTTCTTCCAGCCCAGTGTTTCTCATGATGTACTCTGCATAGAAGTTA
>NW_011494832.1:10217032-10217389 GCF_000754665.1 Bison bison bison | reverse complement strand
TTTAGTTCCTCTTCACTTTCTGCCATAATGGTGGTGTCATCTGCATATCTGAGTTTATTGATATTTCTCTTGGCAATCTTGATTCCAGCTTTTGCTTCTTCCAGCCCAGTGTTTCTCATGATGTACTCTGCATAGAAGTTAAATAATCAGGAAGACAATATACAGCCTTGATGTACTCCTTTTCATATTTGGAACCAGTCTGTTGTTCCATGTCCAGTTCTAACTGTTGCATCCTGACCTGCATATAGATTTCTCAAGAGGCAGGTTGGGTGGTCTGGTATGCCCATGTCTTTCAGAATTTTCCACCGTTTATTGTGATCCACACAGTCAAAGGCTTTGGCATAGCCAATAAAGCAG
>NW_011494832.1:10202547-10216905 GCF_000754665.1 Bison bison bison | reverse complement strand
GGATGGGGCCAAAGCAAAAACAATACCCAGTTGTGGATGTGACTGGTGATAGAAGCAAGGTCTGATTCTGTAAAGAGCAATATTGCATAGGAACCTGGAATATTAGGTCCTTGAATCAAGGCAAATTGGAAGTGGTCAAACAGGAGATGGCAAGAGTGAACGTCGATATTCTAGGAATCAGTGAACTAAAATGGACTGGAATGAGTGAATTTAACTCAGATGACTATTATATCTACTACTGTGGGCAGGAATCCCTTAGAAGAAATGGAGTAGCCATCATGGTCAACAAAAGAGTCCAAAATGCAGTACTTGGATGCAATCTCAAAAACGACAGAATGATCTCTGTTCGTTTCCAAGGCAAACCATTCAATATCACAGTAATCCAAGTCTATGCCCCAATCAGTAATGCTGAAGAAGCTAAAGTTGAATGGTCCTATGAAGACCGACAAGACCTTTTAGAACTAACACCCAAAAAAGATGTTCTTTCATTATAGGGGACTGGAATGCAAAAGTAGGAAGTCAAGAAATACCTGGAGTAACAGGCAAATTTGGCCTTGGAGTACAGAATGAAGCAGGGCAAAGGCTAATATAGTTTTGCCAACAAAATGCACTGGTCATAGCAAACACCCTCTTCCAATAACACAAGAGAAGACTCTACACATGGACATCACCAGATGGTCAAACCGAAATGAGATTGATTATATTCTCTGCAGCCAAAGATGGAGAAGCTCTATACAGTCAGCAAAAACAAGACTGGGAGCTGACTGTGGCTCAGATCATGAACTTCTCATTGCTAAATTCAGACTGAAATTGAAGACAGTAGGGAAAACCACTAGACCATTCAGGTAGGACCTAAATCAAATCCCTTATGATTATACAGTGGAAGTGAGAAATAGATTTAAAGGACTAGATCTGATAGAGTGCCTGATGAACTATGGATGGAGGTTTGTGACATTGTACAGGAGACAGAGATCAAGACCATCCCCGTGGAAAAGAAATGCAAAAAAGCAAAACGGTTCTCTGAAGAGGCCTTACAAATAGCTGTGAAAAGAAGAGAAGCAAAAAGCAAAGGAGAAAAGGAAAGATATAAGCATCTGAATACAGAGTTCCAAAGAATAGCAAGGAGAGATAAGAAAGCCTTCCTCAGCGATCAATGCAAAGAAATAGAGGAAAACAACAGAATGGGAAAGACTAGAGATCTCGTCAAGAACATTAGAGATACCAAGGGAACATTTCATGCAAAGATAGGCTCCATAAAGGACAGAAATGATATGGACCTAACAGAAGCAGAAGATATTAAGAAGAGGTGGCAAGAATACACAGAAGAACTGTACCAAAAAGAGCTTCATGACCAAGATAATCATGATGGTATGATCACTCACCTAGAGCCAGACATCCTGGAATGTGAAGTCGAGTTTGCCTTCGAAAGCATCACTATGAAGAAAGCTAGTGGAGGTGATGGAATTCCAGTTGAGCTATTTCAAATCCTGAAAAATGATGCTGTGAAAGTGCTGCACTCAATATACCAGCAAATTTGGAAAACTCAGCAGTGGCCACAGGACTGGAAAAGGTCAGTTTTCATTCCAATCCCAGAGAAAGGCTATTCAGGTATGACCTAAATCAAACCCCTTACAATTATACAGTTAAGTGAAAAATAGACTCAAGTGATTAGATCTGATAAATGGTTCCTAACATTGTGCAGGAGGTGGTGATCAAAACCATTCTCAAGAAAAATGAATTTAAAAAGGCAAAATGTCTATCTGAAGAGACCTTACAAATAGCTGAGAAAAGAAGAGAAGAAAAATGCAAAGGAGCAAAGGAAAGATATGTGCATCTGAATGCACATAGTTCCAAAAAATAGCAAGGAGAGATAAGCAAGTCTTCATAAGTGAACAGTGCAAAGAAATAGAGGAAAACAATAGCATGGGAAAGACTAGAGATATCTTCAAGAAAATTAGAGATACCAAGGGAACATTTCATGCAAACATGGGCACAATAAAGGACAGAAGCAACATGGACCTAACAGAAGAGGAAGACATTAAGAAGAAGTGGCAAAAATACACAGAACTATACAAAAAAAGATCTTCATGACCCAGATAACCACAATGGTGTGATCACTCACATAAAGCCAGACATCTTGGAATACAAAATAAAGTGGGCCCTAGAAAGCATCACTGTGAACACAGCGAGTGGAGGTGATTGAATTCCAGCTGATCTATTTCAAATTCTAAAAGATGAAGCCTTTGACTCTGTGGATCACAACAAACTGTGGAAAAGACTTAAAGAGATGGGAATACCAGACCACTTTACCTGCCTTTTGTGAAACCTGTATGAAGGTTAGAAGCAACAGTTAGAACCAGACATGGAACAGCAGACTGGTTCAATATTGGGAAAGAAGCATGTCAATGCTGTATATTGTCACCCTGCTTATTTAACTTACACGCAGCATACATCATGTGAAATGCCAGGCTGGATAAAGCACAAGCTGGAATCAAGATTGCCAGGAGAAATATCAGTAACCTCAGATATGCAGATGACACTGCTCTTATGGCAGAAAGCAAAGAGGAACAAAAAAGCCTCTTGATGAAGGTGAAAGAGGAGAGTGAAAAAGCTGGTTTAAAACTCAACTTTCAAAAAACTAAGATCATGGCATCCAGTCCCATCACTTCAATAGAAAGAGTAACAGGCTATTTTCTTGGCTCCAAAATCACTGCAGATGTTGACTGCAGCCATGAAATTAAAAGACATTTGCTTCTTAAAAGAAAAACTATGACCAACCTAGACAGCATATTAAAAAGCAGAGACATCACTTTGCCAACAAAGCTCCATACAGTCAAAGCTATGGTTTTCCCATTAGTCTTGTACAGTTTTGAGAGTTGGACCATAAAGAAGGCTGAGTGCTGAAGAATTGATGCTTTTGAACTCTGGTATTAGGAGATCAAATCAGTCAATCCTAAAGGAAATCAACCCTGAATATTCATTGGAAGGACTGATGCTGAAGCTGAAGCTCCAATATTTTGGCCACCTGATGTGAAGAGCCAGCTCATTGGAAAAGATACTGATGCTGGGAAAGATTGAAGACAGGAGAAGGGGACAACAGAGGATGAGATGGTGGGATGGCAATGGACATGAGTCTGAGAAAGCTCCAGGAGATGGTGAAGGACACAGAAGCCTTGCGTGCTACAGTCCATGGGGTTGCAAAGAGTCAGACATGACTGAGCGCCTGAACAACAACAGAGCACCCAATGTTCACAGCAGCACTATTTACAATAGCCAAGGCATGCAAACAAGCTAAATGCTCATCAACAGATGACTTGAAAAACAAGATGGGATATATATGTACAATGGAATGTTACTCGGCCATAGAGAAATGAAATAATGCCATATATAGCAATGTGGTTAGACCTTGAGATTGTCATATAAGTGAGGTAACCAGAGAGAGAAAGACAAATATATGATATTGCTTATATGTAGAATCTTATAATGATACAAATGACCTTACAAAACAGAAATAGACCCACAGACATAGAAAACAAACATAGTTACCAAAGGGGAAAGGGGTTAGGGATGGATAAATTAGGAAGTTGGGATTAACAGATACCTACTGCTATATATAAATACATAGCCAATGAGGACCTCCTGTATAATGCAGGGAACTATATTCAATATTTTGTAATAACCTACAAGGGAAAATAATCTGAAAAAGAATATATGTATTCAGTATATGTATATATATATATAAATCACATCTGGTGGCATGTGAATCTTATTCTGTCATCACATTTTTCTCAGAGGTCTCGATATTTGAAAATTTTGCTTTTAAAATAATACACAGAACCCATACTCAATAGATCAAAATATCTTCACCTATCCTCCTCATCGTATACCTTGTTTGACTGACAAAATTCATGCTATCTTGCTTCTGTAGACATTTTAGTTAGTGACATTTTAGTATAAAGAGTTTTTCAATAATCATATAATCTTGGGAATACACTGTCATTTGGCATGTAAGATGTATTTTTGTCAAAGGTATTGAAGATACTAAAACCTATAATTCCCAGGCTATCCATTGCATATTTTTTATCTTTACCAATGTTTCTCTGGAGCCCAGCATATGTTAGGAATATTTTAATTGTAATAGAATTATTAAATACTAAATAAATATTAAGTAAATATTTCTAGCAATCGTATCTCCCAATGAATGTAAAAATGAATTTGAAAAAAATAACAATAACCCACCCTTTCATTCTGCCTTTGCATATCCCTGTCCCATATTGACTTGTACCTCTAGCCCTGTGACTTAACTGGATTCATGGAAATGTGACACAGAGAAAGAAAAAGAGCTCCTGCTTTGAGCGAGGCATGCCTGATCTCGCTGCTCCTGGGAACTCCACAACCAGCTACTCTGTGAGTGAGGCAAGCAGCACCTGGATGACGAGAAACACTACCCGAATCATCCTCATTCTTAAACTGACACTGAATATGCTGTCAGACATGGTTTGGGACATCAGTGACCCAGTCAAGCTGCCTACTAACCAGTGATCAGCTGGACTATCTGAATTAGAACTTTCCAGTGAATTCATAGAATTGGGACCGCCACTACCACCCCCTCCCACCAAAATAAAATTATTGATTTAAACCACAAGTGTTGGAGTGGTGGCATACTGAACAAAATTTAACTGATATACTTGGGAAATTGAATCTCTTGGGGACATTCATACTAGAAGCTTGAAAGTGATTGGAGAAGAGACATTCATAGCAATCAAAGCATTTCATATCCTTTGGAGGACTATGGATTTATTTTTCCATATTGTGCTCATTGAGGATACAATTGCTATTTACTTGTGTGTTTTTTGATTCAGGGTTGTTCGTAACAACAAAAACGAAGGTAAAATACAGTAAAGAGGGAAGAAAAAATTAATAGTCTGAAGCGAGTTACATGTGTGATATCACTTACTGGTTAAATACATGAGGTTTAATCATATTGTTGTTTGTATTATTTTTTATGTTACTACGTTCTCCCTAAATGACAGTTTATTTTAATGCATAAATGAAGTTGTAAACCTTTATGTCAGTTTGTCTAAATGCAGCTCTACTCTTTAAAATAATAAAAAAAAAGTTAAATATGTATCCCTTAAAGTAAACAAATTTTCAGAGGACATGAATATAGTGTTTTGACACTTT
Source organism: Bison bison bison (assembly GCF_000754665.1). Taxonomy (NCBI): domain Eukaryota; kingdom Metazoa; phylum Chordata; class Mammalia; order Artiodactyla; family Bovidae; genus Bison; species Bison bison. The sequence goes on along the minus strand of NW_011494832.1, from coordinate 10,211,721 downwards.
GAGGATTTAGTGAGTTATTTTTAGTGCCAGTCCAAATCATTCTTAATTTTCCTTTCCATCAATCTACAGAAGTTGGCTAGCACTTGTCATTTTCACCATCCCAGAAAAATAAATGAAATAAGAAATGACTGGGTAGACAAAGTCATTTCAGTCTGAGAACAAGATCAGCAGTGGCATTTCACAGTAATGATATATCAGAACATGAACTACAAGATAATTAAAGACAAATCTATATAAAATCAAAGAAAGATGGTACACTTTTCAAAAATCAATAGGTTTAAAATCATAAATACACACTGAAATCTTTAAGGAAGTATTGAATTGCCTCTACTTTCAGTCACATTCATGATGAATAGCTCCCAGCTGCTTACTCATGTAGTAAATGATAGACTATGAAGTTCTGAACTTTTTTCCAATACTGGAAACCAACTGTGAAATAGATACTACCAATTAGTAGTGTTGAGCACATCCTAACTCCCAACTTTATGTTTCCTTAAAGTAGTGGAGACAGTGGCTAATGTCTCAGGGATGTTAGTATTACACAATATATAAAGCTTAAGGATAAAAAGGACTCTCAGAATGAACTAAAAAGAGTATTGCTTTCCCTCTTTTTCCTTCTTTTCCTTCTCGCCTTTCCCCTCCTACTGCTTCACATCCACCTTATTCTCTAACTTCTTATTACCTGATTTTTTCTGTAAGATTTATGAATATTATTTCAATGAAAATTGAACCCTTTAATATTCAGAATTACTATGAACCTCTCTGAACCAAGTAATCTATAGGACATAAATCTGATTCACAAATCTCTATTTAAAGTCTCATCATTTTGAAACATTTCCAAAATGTCATTTAACTCACTTTTCTAATCTGAGAAAATAAAGTACCTGGAATTGAATTTCTAAAGAGTTTGGAAGTGAAAAATAGTGCTATCTTCTAATAAGAGGAAATGACAAAAAGAAAGGAAACTGATCATCTTAAAACAAGGACAAGTTTTCAAGATATGTCTCTAGTTCTAGGATACAAAAGCAGATTATTTTACTTGAAAATTTTGGAAATAGGAAAAGCTTTGATCCTCCCAAGAGCCCCATTCCAAGAGACCTGGGTCGTCACTCCTGTTGGTAGCAAATATCTAAGCAGTTTGATTATCACTGAGGAGCCCAGGTCTTAGTGCGACACTGTCTAGATATCACATGATTATGGTTAGAGCAACACAATAGCTTCCAGCATTAGTAAGAACTGGTTCTGAACCAATGAGACCAACTTTGAGAACTGGGCACAGATGGGAAATAAAATAAGATATATGTATTAATGGTTCCTCCTGTGAAGAGTGCAGGGAAGGCTGAATAATTCAGATGCTGGCACCATGAACTAGACTGCAACCTCAAAAATTATGAGTTATACAAAGTAGCATTTCAAATAGTGAGTATTTTAACAATGTTATAACAGGAATTACTAATGGTAAATATGCTGAGAAGTAGGTAGACAGTTTATGTTAATGAATTGAGTTTTAAAAGCTGAGAATTTAAATGCAAAACGAAGTATAAAGGTAGTTGATTATGTATGTAGGAACGTAAAATACATTCTAAAAACTTTTTTAAAAAGAGAAAAAGTGAGTGGAAGAATGATACATGAGTCAATAAAATCTATTTCCAAGCATTTACAAAGGTTCACAATAAAGAGGTAGTGAATAACAGACTATTTTAGTGTTGAAACTTTGAACTATTACAATAAGAATAAACTTTGTGTTGAAACTTTATGAGACAGAATATAAAATATATATTCATTAATAAAAGATGTTTCTTGATTTTCTACAAGTTTACAGGTTTCCTGATTTTTTTTCCCCAAATGACCCTTAAATAAGTAAAAACTATGGCATTCCCTCAAGTTGTAAAACTACAGCTTGATATTTAGAACTAACTATGATACATACGGGTAGTATATGTAAGAGAGCCCTTCTTTATATGTGCGATACTGGGTAAAAATTAAGTAGTAAAAATCATAACCAGTTTTCCATTGGAAATTTGTCAGTGTTTCTCAAATATCTTGCCCTTGACAGCCAGGAAATGAAAGTGTTATCAAGACTAGACTGATAGACAGATACAGGTATAAATTATCTGAAATTTATTTCATGTATGCCAGAGCCTATCAAACATCTAAAGATCTATGAAATAGATCCTGATCTGTGAAAAAGCCGTAACACCGATATCACTAAAAAAGGGTCATATTCCATGGAAAAAAAAACAAGCAGCACTAACTTGGTGAAAAATTAGGTATTCAATCCCTAACGTTATAAATATTTGCTTTTTTCATTTGTTTTGTTTCAATATATATGCCTTGATGAATATCTGTTTGCGTCACCTTTGCTCTTTAAGAAGTAGATCTTGGTGGCAGTGAAGTTGATTCACTTTTTTTTAAGGACCATTTTACTGTGGACTGCTGTAGCTCAACATTTATTGATTACTTACTCTTTGAAGTCCTGTTCTATGTTAGACATGCCATCATTAGACAATTTGCAGTTAAAGAGTTCTTCGGAAGAATTCAACCACGTTGTGTCAAGTTTCTTGGTCAGGACTGCCCTCTCCCAGTAGCAGTTTAGAAGGATGTCTTCTGTATCCTATTAAATGATACACTTGAAACAAGTCTGAATATAATTCCCTGGCAATCAAACATCTTAGGTTTCTGGAAAAGATGCTGTCTGACCTGAACTCTTTTAAACATATGTAATGGGATCGATTCAGGGACAAGATTGGATGATGTGCTCTTGCATCCAAACACTTCAAAGTTTTTGGAAAAGCAAGTGTTATAAGCACTACATAGGATTATATTTTGATCTAGTCCAGTGATCAGCATCTAAATATTTACTTTGTTCTTTTTTATATAATTGTTGCAAAATAACATGGTGCCATGGAAAGAAAACTATATCCGTTTAGTAAACTCTGGGTGCTATAACACCCTCTCATTGCTCATATTCTGTAAAAGCCTTCTACATCAGATTTCTGCAATCCTGCAATTATAAATTACTACAGTACCTTGAGAGAACACCGTGCATTAGGCGTCCATGTAGTTCTTATCTCCTCAACCAGAGATTCTCATATTTTGCCTCATTCTTAAGAGATCGTTTAAAGAGCAGATGACTTGATGACAACTTGTGAAGATTTAATATGCAGATGCTGAAATATACTGTTACATGGCTCCTTATACACTTCTTCCATAATTCCTGTCATACTCCATATAATTCCTAAGGGAATCAATCAGAAAAATAATATGACTCTGACAGTTGCTAATAAATATTTACTATTATATATGCATAACCATATGTGATTTGAATTCCTAGCAATACCAAACACTCACATGAGCTACATGCTTTCCACGTTAATGTCACTCTCCTTCCCCACCCTCCTGCTTAATTTCTCATTGCTCCTTGTCTTGTGTTTTAAGGCCCAGATTAAATCACCTGGTGATTTCCCTTCACTTATATCCTGTGATTTGCCTCATTTGACTCTCATCCACTAAATTGTAAACTGTAAATATAAGTCATCCCCTAGAATGTTTATTTCACTGCCATATTACCAGCAACATTGTCTGGCATATAGTAGGTACTCCAAAAAAATTTTTTTTTCAAGAAATGAATAAATGAAAGAAATCTTTAAAGTTTAACTTTTTTGGTCTACTCTTATAGAAGGGCTTCCGTGCTTCTCCCCTAGTACCACCAAACTAAATTACATGCCTCTCCACAGTGCTCCCTTGTTAATACATACATTTATCTATTACTGTAAAAGCTGCATTGCTTGTTAATGCATGTGCTTATCTCTAGACACATATTTGAATTCCTTTTTATTAGGAATTGTTTTATTCATATTTCTTTTTTCAAATTTTTCATGCCTAGTAGGGCAGATGACATATATTGGGCATTCAATAACTATCTGTTGAATGAATGCATGGATACATTCACTCTTAATTCTATGGGTACATGCGTGTGCATATGCGTGTGTGCATTCCTCCAGGTTCAGTTCTATTCAACCTTCTCTCAGGTTTTGTCAGGCTTAGGTGTGCATTTGCTCTCTGAGCTATATTCTACTTTGGCTCTTTTGATCAAAAGGAACATTTTTAGATTATCAGAAGAGAGAGATTGCTCAAGTTTCTATCTTTGTTGCCGCTGTTCATTTATTTACATGCTGTTTATTCTTTTTCAAACTGAATGCCATAAAAACATTCATTTTATCCATATTTTTTCTAGCCTCCTGCTGAAATGTAAAAATTGTCAGTGTTCTCAATGATTGGGGTGGACAAACTGTCAGTCACGTCTTCCTTTAGGTGTCATTTTTACAGAGCTGCCACAAATCTACACTTAATTTGCTGCTGCTGCTGCTGCTGCTGCTAAGTCGCTTCAGTCGTGTCCGACTCTGTATGACCCCATAGACGGCAGCCCACCAGGCTCCGCCATCCCTGGGATTCTCCAGGCAAGAACACTGGAGTGGGTTGCCATTTCCTTCTCCAATGCATGAAAGTGAAAAGAGAAAGTGAAGTCACTCAGTCATCTCCGACTCTTCGCAACCCCATGGACTGCAGCCTACCAGGCTCCTCCATCCATGGGATTTTCCAAGCAAGAGTACTGGAGTGGGGTGCCATTGCCTTCTCCGACACTTAATTTGGACATTATCAAAAGAGTATCCATGATAAAATTTGCTAAGGTTTCAATATCACAGGAAACCAAGAAAGTGAATATCAAGTGAAATGTGAAGGTCAAGGCAGAAATTGGTCCATTAACAGAAATCAAAATGACAATAAAGATGACTCAGCAAACTAATTCATGCAAATGTCTATAATGGCAGTCCATGGCAGTCCATGGGGTCACAAAGAGTCGGTCACAACTGAGTGACTGGGTACACACGCGCACACACACACACACACACACACAATTTATTTAAGTAGCAACAAAGGGCTAGTCAGGAATTTAGTCAGTTTGAGGCTAAATGGTTAGCAGACAATCCAAAAGAATCACAGAGAACAGCAACAAGTAGTGATAAGTATTAATATTAGTCAAAAAAGGGTCTAGCACTAAGATTGTTGCTTTCTGTGTTTGTTCAGGATGTTGTTCAGTTGCTTATATTACTCTCTCATTCAAATGAGAGTCACGAGTAAACAAACATGACCTGCAGGCTTGTGTATAATTATAATATAAAGCATTCAAATGTCTAATGTTTCAATAAAACTAGCAATAACTCAACAGTTGCAAAACACTGAACGTTTATGTTTGCGGTGTTCGTATCTTAGAATGATTCTGTTTATTCTTTTTTTCACCTTTTTATCTCAGGGGAGACACAAATTGTAAATGTGGTTCTCCATGAAATGTTCACAAACTGCACACACCCATGTTCTCAACCTAAACCAGACACAAAACATTCCTAGCAAAACCCCTTGGTGGGCATGCATGGCCCATAGTGACAGGATCTGAATGCCTGAAGCCAGGAGGTTTTGCCAGGAATGTGTCCTGTTTGAATCCGGGCTGAGAACATGGGTGTGTGCAGTTTGTGAAAAAAGAGACAGGAAATACTTTTTTACTAGCTTTAAATTTACTTATTTACTTATCTAATAATACCTTTTTATACAGAAGGCTCAGGGTGGTCAAAATTACAAAGACACTGAAATCGGGATCAAGAGATGGAGAAAAGCAGATGTTGCAAGCTCTTCCACAAGGAAGCCTACACTGACAAAAGGAGGAAGTGAGTCGGGTTGGCCTGGAAAGGCCATGCCGCCACTGAGGGACCACTCTGCTGCAGGCAGCGGCCCAGAGGGCATGCATGGCCCAGAGTTACAGCATCTGATTGCCTCAAAGAATGACAGAAATGCAGATTTCCTGACTTATAAATATCAGAAACATTATTTTTTTAGAAATTTTAGTTGCAAATCTCTGATGTTAGAAGTCAGGTGGCGGTTTTTCTTAGAGGGGTGGGGATGTCTAGGAGGGGACACCTGGTGTCTTGTTTTGATTTAGTTTCAATTTCTTTGCTCTCAAGACCTTCTATTAAATATTTTCTACCTAGAATAGAAACTAGGTATAACTGTTCAGATCTGCTTTACAACAATTTGGAGTTCCTGTGTTTTGGTGAAGACTTTCAAGGTGTGCAACCCAGAATGCTAGTTCTCTCTCTCCCTTTAATTACAATAGCACCTAATATCTGTACTACATTTGTTACCCATTTCTTGAAGCCAATCTATTTCTTCACAATATTCTCATTTTTAAATTATTTTATGACATGGTAAATGTCCTTAAAATCCACAACTCAGCTTAGCTCATCTTTCATCAAGTAGACACTATTAGGCAGCTGAAAGAAGCAAATGAGTGACTAAAGATACAGACAGTTGGAAAATTTTAAATTGTCCATGTTCTTCTACAGATTATTGAGATGTGGCTACAAAAATAAAAAAAGACCTTCTAATTCAATGTTCCATCCAGGCATAATGTCATCAATTTAACAACTGTGCCTCAGACCCTCCCCATAATTGTGCTTAGAGTAGAATACTAAAAATAACTCTCCTCCAAAATTCACCTCCTGTTATGTCCTCATAAACTTTGTAATGCAATTACCATGATACCATATCCCACCACACCCCTTTCCATGGAAGCATAGTCCTTATTCCATATACCCAAAAAATGAGGAAGAAAAAAGACAGTTAACATAATATTCTTCCAGTATATGGCATTTCATCAAGAGACCAGGGGATTCTGTTCTCTTTTCACCACTGCCTATTTTTGATGTACTTTCCTATTGGCCTATTTTATCACTCTCTCAGTTAATATTAATGCTTTTCAACTCCAAGTCCTGATGTCATTGCAAAAACGAGAGTTATTATGAATGCTTAGTATATTCTAGGCACTATAACAAGCAGTCTATTAATCCTGAAACAACACTATGAGGTAAGTGCCCATTTTTTTAAGCTTTATTGAAATATAATTGATACATTATGTATGTTTAAAGTGCTGATTTGATACGCTTCTATATTGTAAAATAACTACCATCATAATATTAGCTTACACTTGTATCATGGTTAGAATGGTGGTTATCAGGAGCTGGGGGGTGGGAAAAAGGGGGATATGTTGGTCAAAGAATGCAAAGTTACATTTAAAAGATGAGTAAGTTCTAGTGATCTAATGTACAGCATAGTGATTATACTTAATAATATTGTATTATATATTTGAAAGTTGTAAAGATGTACAGCATCTTGGAGTTGATTTTATATTATTTACTAAATACAGTCTATAATCTTCTGTATGACAACCTGCGTCAAGTATTTTCAGGACTTAGCCTACTCATTTGAATTCTCTCCCATACCCTCTATTTATTAGCTAACTTCTCATCTAGAATTTTGACCAACTGTTACTTTCAATTTATTTTTTAACAGATTTTCCAGGTATTTTTCCCAGACCCCTAGATACTCAGAATTTCAAATCAAGCCGATTACCTATGTATAGATCATTAAGGAAGTACAGAGAACAGTCATGACCCCAGAGTATCTGAAAGAAAACATCGCTTCAATCTCTATCACTCCTCTTTCACTTGAATGTACCTGCTAGCTCAGTTTTACCCCTTAACTCTATCTTATTTTCATCCCACTTGATTCTGTGAAAAACTCTGGCCAGTACAAACGTTCAAAGCCATCAACGTACTATCTAGATCACTATACATGTAATTTAAATCAGCCTCGTGGTTTTGAATTGACTGCCTTCACACTGTAGAAGGAAATGCTTTTGGATTTTTCTCAACCTGCCATTCCACCAAACACTCCACAAATCAAAATAAAAACACAACTTTATTGCCACGTTAACCTCAGTAAGAACCACACATCTCTAAAAATAAATAACAAAAGGTCATTTTTTAATTGATTATTCAGTCAAGAACGTGTTCCCTGGTAAAATCAAAAGATGATAATTATTACTTCACTGCAGTTTTTAGCATTTCACTCTAGGTGAATAGTTTCAAGGCATTTTTGATCCCATCAGCTTCTACTAGTCAGACCCTTGATTGATACAACACTACTCACCTTGCTTTGCTTACCTATACCAAGAAAATGTTGCTATGAAAGTTCAAACTATAAAACTCTTATTTGATTAGAAACTGTCAAAATCTATATGTTTTCTATGGAGCCAAATTTCTCACAATAATTTGCCTTTTTAGTGGATTTAGATAAGTGAACTGTTACATGCTATGGATCTGGTATTAAATAATTAAAATGAAAGACAGACACACTTATGGACAATTCAGCTTTAACAAAGGAGGCAAGGATATACAATGAGGAAAAGATGGTATCTTTAGCAAGTGATGTAGGGAGGCTGAACAGTCACATATAAATCAATAAAGTTAGAATACACCCTCACACCACACACAAAAATAAACTCAAAATGGCTTAAAGACTTAATATAAAACAAGATATCATAAAACTCCTAGAAGAGATCATATGCAAAATATTCTCTAACATAAATCACACCAGTATTTTCTTAGGTCAGACTCAAAGGCAATATAAATAAAAGCAAAAATAAATAAATGGGACCTAATTAAGCTTATAAGCTTTGGCACAGGAGCAAAGGAGAAGATAAACAGAAAAGATAACATACTAGGAGGAAATATTTGCAAATGATACAACCAATAAGGGTTTAATTTCCAAAATATATGAACAATTAATACAATTCAGCAGGGAAAAAAAGAGCAATCAAAAAATAGTCAGAAGGCCTAAACCAACATTTCTCCAAAGAACACATACAGATGACCAATGGGCACATGAAAAGATTCTCAGTATTGCTTATTATTCAGTTCAATTCAGTTGCTCACTTGCATCTGACTCTTTCCAACACCATGAACTGCAGCACACCAGGCCTCCCTATCCATCACCAACTTCTGGAGTTTACCCAAACTCATGTCCATTGAGTCGATGATGCCATGCAACATTCTCATCTTCTGTCGTCCCCTTCTTCTCCTGCCCTCGACCTTTCCCAACATCAGGGTCTTTTCAAATGAGTCAGATCTTTGCATCAAGTGGCCAAAGTATTGGAGTCTCAGCTTCAACATCAGTCCTTCCAATGAACACCCAGGACTGATCTCTTTAGGTTGGACTGGTTGGATCTCCTTTCAGTCCAAGGAACTCTCAAGAGTCTTCTCCAACACCACAGTTCAAAAG
>NW_011494832.1:10196079-10202447 GCF_000754665.1 Bison bison bison | reverse complement strand
CTCTCACATCCATACATGACCACTGGAAAAACCATAGCCTTGACTAGACGGATATTTGTTGGCAAAGTAATGTCTCTGCTTTTTAATATGCTGTCTAGGTTGGTCATAACTTTCCTTCCAAGGAGTAAGGGTCTTTTAATTTCATGGCTGCAGTCACCATCTGCAGTGATTTTCGAGCCCCAAAAAATAAAGTCTGATGCTGTTTCCACTGTTTCCCCATCTATTTCCCATGCAGTGATGGGACCGGATGCCATGATCTTCGTTTTCTGAATGTTGAGTTTTAAGCCACCTTTTTCACTCTTCTCTTTCACTTTCGTCAAGAGGTTCTTATTTCTTCTTTGCTTTCTGCCATAAGGGTGGTGTCATCTGCATATTTGAGGTTATTGATATTTCTCCTGCCAATCTTGATTCAAGCTTGTGCTTCCTCCAGCCCAGCGTTTCTCATGATGTACTCTGCATATAAGTTAAATAAGCAGGGTGACAATATACAGCCTTGACGTACTCCTTTTCATATTTGGAACCAGTCTGTTATTCCATGTCCAGTTCTAACTGTTGCCTCCTGACCTGCATACAGGTTTCTCAAGAGGCAGGTCAGGTGGTCTGGTACTCCCGTCTCTTTCAGAATCTTCCACAGTTTATTGTGATCCACACAGTCAAAGGCTTTGGCATAGTCAATAAAGAAGACATAGATATTTTTCTGGAACTCTCTTGCTTTTTCGATGATCCATAGGATGTTGGCAATTTGATCTCTTGTCTACCTTTTCTAAAACCAGCTTGAACATCTGGAAGTTCACGGTTCATGTATTGCTGAAGCCTGGCTTAGAGAATTTTGAGGATTACTTTATTAGCATGTTCAGTTCAGTTGATCAGTCGTGTCCGACTCTTTGCGACCCCATGAATCACAGCATGCCAGGCCTCCCTGTCCATCACCGACTCCCGGAGTTCACTCAAACTCATGTCCATCGACTCGGTGATGCCATCCAGCCAGCCATCTCATCCTCTGTCATCCCCTTCTCCTCCTGCCGCCAATCCCTCCCAGCATCAGGGTCTTTTCCAATGAGTCAACTCTTTGCATGAGGTGGCCAAAGTACTGGAGTTTCAGCTTTAGCATCATTCTTTCCAAAGAAATCCCAGGGCTGATTTCCTTCAGAATGGACTGGTTGGATCTCCTTGCAGTCCAAGGGACTAAGAGTCTTCTCCAACACGACAGTTCAAAAGCATCAATTCTTCGGTGCTCAGCTTTCTTCACAGTCCAACTCTCACATCCATACATAACCACAGGAAAAACCATAGCCTTGACTAGACAGACCTTTGTTGGCAAAGTAATGTCTCTGCTTTTGAATATGCTATCTATGTTGGTCATAACTTTCCTTCCAAGGAGTAAGTGTCTTCTAATTTCATGGCTGCAATCATCATCTGCAGTGAGATGAATGAAATTGTGAGGTAGTTTGAGGATTCTTTGGCATTGCCTTTCTTTGGGATTGGAATGAAAACTGACCTTTTCCAGTCCTGTGGCCACTGCTGAGTTTCCAAATTTGCTGGCATATTGAGTGCAGGACTTTCACAGCATCATCTTTCAGGATTTGGAATAGCTCAACGGGGATTCTATCACCTTCACTAGCTTTGTTCATAGCAATGCTTCCTAAGGCCACTTGACTTTACATTCCAGGATGTCTGGCTCTTGGTGAGTGATCACACCATCCTGATTAACTGGGTCATGAAGATATTTTTTGTACAGTTCTTCTGTGTATTCTTGCCACCTCTTCTTAATATTTTCTGCTTCTGTTAGTTCCATACCATTTCTGTCCTTTATTGTGCCCATCTTTGCATGAAATGTTCCCTTTGTATCTCTAATTTTCTTGAAGAGATCTCAAGTGTTTCCTATTCTATTTTTTTCCTCTATTTCTTTGCATTGATTGCTGAGGAAGGTTTTCTTATGTCTCCTTGCTATATTTGGAACTCTGCATTCAAATGGGTATATATATCTTTCCTTTTCGCCTTTATTATTAGAGAAAGCCAAATCAAAACTACAATATGGTACCACCCTAGTCTACAAATAATAAATGCTAGACAGAGTGTGGAGCAAACAGAATTCTCTTGCACTGTTAGTGGGAATGTAAATTGGTGCAGCTACTATGGAGAACAGTATGGAGGTTTCTCAAAAAGGTAAAAATAGAGTTACAATATGATCTAGCAATTCTACTCCTGGGCATATACCCAGACAAAGCTATAATTAAAAGATGCATGCATGCACTGCTCATAGCAGTGCTACTTACAATAACCAAGACATGGAAACAACCTAAATGTCCATTGGCAGATGAATGGGTAAAGAATATACGGTCAGTATACACAATGGAATATTACCTGGCCATTAGAAATAATTAAATGATGCTATTTGTAGCAGCATGGAAGTACCTAGAGATTATTATACCAAGTGAAGTAAGTCAGAAAGAGAAAGAAATACCGCTTGGTATCACTGACATACGGGATCTAAAATACAGCTCAAACAAACATATCTATGAAATAGAAACAGACTCACAGACAAAGGGAGAAGGCAATGGCATCCCACTCCAGTACTCTTGCCTGGAGAATCCCATGGATGTAGGAGCCTGGTGGGCTGCAGTCCATGGGGTCACGAATGGTCAGATATGACTGAGCGACTTCACTTTCACTTTTCACTTTCATGCATTGGAAAAGGAAATGGCAACCCACTCCAGTATTCTTGCCTGGAGAATCCCAGGGATGGGGGAGCCTGTTGGGCTGCCGTCTATGGGGTCGCAGGGACACAACTGAAGTGACTTAGCAGCAGCAGCAGAAGCACAGACAAAGAGGACAGACCTATGGTTGCCAAGTGGAGTGGGGGTGGGGGAGGGAAGTACTGGGAGCTTCAGTTTACAGATGCAAACTGTTATATATAGGAGGGATAAATAACAAGATCCTACTGTATAACATATGCAATATATTCAACATCCTGTGATAAACCATAATGGAAAGAATGTGAAAAATAATATATATGTATAACTGAGTCACTTTGCTGTGACCAGAAATTAACACAATGTTGTAAATCAACTATACCTAAACAATAAAACTTTTTAAAAAAGGTTAAACGTGCAAGCACTTAAGTGCAATTTAGGTAGCAATCAAGTTGTTTTAAAATGTTTCATAAATTCAATGAGAATCATATTATTTTTTAATAGCCTTGATTGATCAAATAATTATATATGAATGTTTCTGAAAACAAGAACCCATTTTTATTTTTATATTTAGGTGGTCTTTTCACCTTAAGAATCGAAACTCATACAAACAAACGTACATATGTGCAGGTAATGCTGGTTTGCTGGTTTGGTAGCAGAAGTTAGTCTTCTCCCTTCTAACATATAGTTACCAAGAGAGAGCTCACTGCTAGGTGGACTTGAGAAACAAGGATAGTCAGCTTTGAAAAAAGAACTCATCAATTCCCAACTTCTCTGGAAGAGATATTTTCAAGGAATGGGGCAGATGCTGCTGTCTAACTGGAGAGAAACTTTTAAGGAAGATAGGATTACGACAATCAATTCTTATTTGGTATTTAATTGCTTGGCCTTCTTCATGTGATAAACATTTAAATAATTTTGCTTGTGTCCTAGTGTTCATTCTTCTGAGAGTTACGTGAAGAGTGGGTTATAGCTGTCACTTTGACCTCTGGCTAGAGACAACTTTGGATTTATAACTGTGAAGTGCATGGTGAAATTCTTGATCACTTAAGTAACTTATTTTCCCATGAAATACCTAAACTTCAAATTGCCAAATGGCACTATGCACCCTTATTATGGTGCCAGTCTGGTCCCTGAACTTTGCATTATCAGGTAATTTTGCCCCCATATTTTCAACTTCCTTATAAATTTATTTGTTTTTCCCCAGAGATAATGATAATCTTAAATTTCTCCCATTATAAAACAAAATAAAATAAAATGAAATGAATTTGTTTTGCATTCTAACAAACACCATTTATCTACTGCTGTTTTTTCTTCCTCAAAGTGTTGAGTTGCTGGGCTCAAAAAATGTTAAGCCCAGTTAATGTCAGTATTTTTTTTAGGAAAATAATACTTCTACAAATATTTCATCACAAAATGACAAGATTTAAATTGGAGAACTTTTGAATTAAATAAAGTAAAACAAAATTTCCTGTTATAACGTTCCTCATAATCTTAATTTAAAATTTTCCACTGTGACCTTCTAAGGTGTTTTCTAACCACCATGAAATAACTATGAACACTTACTTTCATTCATTCATGTATGTATTTATACATTCATTCATTCACACATTCATTGATTAAAAAAACTAATATACATTTACAGTCTCTAATTTCTCACTCTAGATATTCACTTCAATTCAGAAGAATGCATATTTTGCCACCTGAACTATTTTTAATCCTCTACAGAAATTTTGGAGAAAAAGGAAAAAAAAGGTTAATGGTCTTTTCGGGCTTTAACTACACTGCAATATTTTACACCAGTGACTGTTCCCTGCCAAAGATCCCTCTCTTATCTTCATTATTTCTCTCTGCCATGATTCTCCTCTTTCTTATAGGTCCTTCTCAGTCTTTCTGGCAGGCTTCTTATCTATTTACCTGTTGTTCACAAAAGCCTGGTCTTTGATCATCTTACTCTACACAGACTCTGGATTATCTAATGCGTTCTTGGGGTTTTAAAAACTATCTGTATTCTCAAGACAGGAAATTTGCTACATCCAAAAATTTTCAGTCTTCTGATTCACATATCTAGCTGTTCACATCTCTTTCTGGGCTTTCCTGGGAAATCCTCGATTTGAATATCTAAAAATATCTATTTTTTTCTCCTGTATCTGAACACATGGCATTACCATCTGTTCAATCACCCATGTCAGAAAACTGAAAACTTTTCTTTTCCTCTTCACTCAAATCTTGACATAAATAGATGACTAGGTTTGACTGCTTCTGGTTACCTGATATCTTGCAATTCCATCTCCTTATGTAAAATTTAAAGGTTACTGACTTATTTCAGTCTCTTACCTTTCCCTTGATTATTGCTAGAGACTCCTCTAGCATTTTCTTTGCCATGTCTTAAACACTTAAAAAGGTTCTCAGAATTTTATAATTCAAACACAAAAGACCCTGTGTCTGTACTACTAAATTCTATCAATAATTGATAGTTCTTTTACAGATCAAGCAATATTCAGTTCATACATGACCTTCTAGAAACTTGTCACTTCCCAATCTTTATTTGGCTTCTATTCTCTCTCTTTTAGCTATTTGTCAAGGGAGTAGACTCTTGAGAGACGCTTAGACAGCAAGGAGATCAAACTAGTCAATCCTAAAGGAAATCAACCCTGAATACTCATTGTAAGGATTGATGTTGAAGCTGAAGTTCCAATACTTTGGCAACCTGATGCAAAGAGCTGACTCAGTGGAAAATACCCTGATCCTGGGAAAGATTGAAGGCAAAAGAAGAGGGCATCAGAGGATGAGATGACAGGATGGCATCACCAATGAAATGGAAATGATCTTGGGCAAACTTCAGGAGATGGTGAGGGACAGGGAGGCCTTGGTGTGCTGCGATCCATGGGGTCACAAATAGTTGGACACAACTCAGTGATTGAAAAACAACAATTCTCCTTCCCATTGAAACTTGCTGGGGTATCCTGACTCCTTTTACAGAGATAATAGAACAGAAATGGTGATGTTTGGATTAAGTATGAAAAGTAATAGACTTCTCCTCTGTCCTCTGTTAGGATATTCTTCTTAGGAAACCAATCAGCATATGATGAACCCAGGTACCTGGAAAGGCTGCATAAAGGTCATTCGACAAACAGTCTTAGCTAAGGTCCAGACTGACAACCAATATCACTGGTGAAGTGTGAGTGCTCACATTTGAAGTAATGAACTTTCAGATAACAGGCAGCCATTAAGTACTGAGTCACCCTCCCACAACATAATGACCTCAGTAGGAACACTGTGAAGTCATCTCAGACATCATTAACAGCTTTATTTATTAAGGTTAAGGGAATATGTACATTCAGTTCAGTTCAGTCGCTCAGTCGTGTCCAACTCTTTGTGAACCCATGAGGTGGCCAAAATATTGGAATTTCAGCCTCAGCATGAGTCCTTCCAAAGAACACCCAGGACTGATCTTTAGAATGGACTGGTTGGATCTCCTTGCAGTCCCAGGGACTCTCAAGAGTCTTCTCCAACACCACAGTTCAAAAGCATCAATTCTTCGGTGCTCAGCTTTCTTCACAGTCCAACTCTCACATCCATACATAACCACAGGAAAAACCATAGCCTTGACTAGATGGACCTTTGTTGGCAAAGTAATGTCTCTGCTTTTGAATATGCTATCTAGGTAGATCT
>NW_011494832.1:10195421-10195830 GCF_000754665.1 Bison bison bison | reverse complement strand
TAGACAGACCTTTGTTGGCAAAGTAATGTCTCTGCTTTTGAATATGCTATCTAGGTTGGTCATAACTTTCCTTCCAAGGAGTAAGCGTCTTTTAATTTCATGGCTGCAATCACCATCTGTAGTGATTTTGGAGCCCAAGAAAATAAAGTCTGACACTGTTTCCACTGTTTCCCCATCTATTTCCCATGAAGTGATGGGGCCAGATGCCATGATCTTCGTTTTCTGAATGTTGAACTTTAAGCCAAACTTCTCACTTTCCTCTTTTATCTTCATCAAGAGGCTTTTTAGTTCCTTTTCAATTTTTGCCATAAGGGTGGTGTTATCTGCATATCTGATGTTATTGATATTTCTCCCGGCAGTCTTGATTCCAGCTTGTGTTTCTTCCAGTCCAGCGTTTCTCATGATGTAC
>NW_011494832.1:10190739-10195321 GCF_000754665.1 Bison bison bison | reverse complement strand
TCTAGTTCTAACTGTTGCTTCCTGACCTGCATACAGATTTCTCAAGAGGCAGGTCAGGTGGTCTGGTATTCCCATCTCTTGAAGAATTTTCCACAGTTTATTGTGATCCACACAGTCAAAGGCTTGGCTAGTCAATAAAGCAGAAATAGATGTTTTTCTGGAACTCTATTGCTTTTTCCATGATCCAGCAGATGTTGACAATTTGATCTCTGGTTCCTCTGCCTTTTCTAAAACCAGCTTGAACATCTAGAAGATCACAGTTCACATACTACTGAAGCCTGGCTTGGAGAATTTTCAACATTACTTTACTAGCGTGTGAGATGAGTGCAATTGTGCAGTAGTTTGAGCATTCTTTGGCATTGCCTTTCTTTGGGATTGGAATGAAAACTGACCTTTTCCAGTCCTGTGGCCACTGCTGGTTTTCCAAATGTGCTGGCATATTGAGTGCAGCACTTTCACAGCATCATCTTTCAGGATTTGAAATAGCTCAACTGGAATTCCATCACCTCCACTAGCTTTGTTTGTAGTGATGCTTTCTAAGGCCCACTTGACTTCACATTCCAGGATGTCTGGTTCTAGGTCAGTGATCACACCGTTGTGATTATCTGGGTCATGAAGATCATTTTTGTACAGTTCTTCTGTGTATTCTTGCCACCTCTTCTTAATATCTTCTGCTTCTGTTAGGTCCATACCATTTCTGTCCTTTATCGAGCCCATCTTTGCATGAAATGTTCCCTTGGTATCTCTAATTTTCTTGACGAGATTTCTAGTCTTCCCCATTCTGTTGTTTTCCTCTATTTCTTTACAATGATCACTGAGGAAGGCTTTCTTATCTCTCCTTGCTATCCTTTGGAACTCTGCATTCAGATGCTTATACCTTTCCTTTCTCCTTTGCTTTTCGCTTCTCTTCTTTTCACAGCTATTTGTAAGACCTCCCCAGACAGCCATCTTGCTTTTTTGAATTTCTTTTCCATGGGGATGGTCTTGATCCCTGTCTGCTGTACAATGTCAGGGACCTCCATCCATAGTTCATCAGGCACTCTATCTATCAGATCTAGGCCCTTAAATCTATTTCTCACTTCCACTGTATAATCATAAGGAATTTGATTTAGGTCCTACCTGAATGGTCTAGTGGTTTTCTCTACTTTCTTCAATTTAAGTCTGAATTTGGCAATAAGGAGTTCATGATCTGAGCCACAGTCAGCTCCTAAGACAACAAATCTACTACTAGGTACATCCAACAACATATTGAACATTTGCACACACAGATGTATACCAAAACTATTTATGTGAAACCAAATATCCTTAAATAGCAGAATGCACAAAAATCATAAATTACTCAAAAAGGGAATATACCATAATGGAAATAAGCCAGAATTATAGGCAAAAGAAAGAGATTTCTTTAAAAATATTCAGCAAATGTAACTAGAAATAAAAAATGTTCTCACTGTTTGAAATAGTTTATATATAGTTGGGTTATGAAGAGTTGGACATGACTGAGCTGCTGAACTGAACTGAACTGATGCATAGTTGAAAAACAGCAAAATTCAAATATAGTGCCAAAAGTCTAAGTAGTAATTAGTGCCTCAGAGGACTGGGGCATAGTGATGAGGATGCTTTTGGGATGTTGTCAGTGTTCTAATTCTTGACCTCTGAGATGAGTTCATAGGTTTCCTATTGAGATAATTACACTAGGTTGTAGAGGGTGACTCAGTGCCTAAAGGCTGCCTGTTGTCTGAAAGTTCATTCACTCAAACGTGAGCACTCACACCTGCCAATGACACTGGCTGTCAGCCTGGATCTTAGCTAAGGCTGTTTGCTGCAAGGCCTATATGCAGTGTCTCCAGGTGACCTGCGCCCACCACATGTTGATTGGTTTCCTAGGATGAATATGTTAACAGAGGAAAGTGGAGAAGTGTATTGCTTTCTTCATTAATGTACCCAAATATTATTATCTTAATTTTCAAATGGCTTTTATGGTTTGAACAGAAACTTGGTCTAGATGGTACAGAATAGAATAACTCATTCAATCAATAAATAATTTCTCAAGTGTCTATTACATGTCATACTCTATGCTGGGTCCTAGCATTATAGAAGTAACTGTTATAAATCAAATCCTAAGGGTATGAATAGAAACCAAGATTATTATTTTCTCTTTCCTTTCCTCTGTCCCATTTTCTCCTGACCTTAGAAAATATCTAGGGCATGTTCAATGATTTACACAGTCGCGCTCAGATGACAAAAATTCCTCCTGTCATTTCTGATCACAAGTATAATCTCATTTCAGGGACAGTCAAATCTACAAAGTTTATTTGAATGCAATGTTTTCTTACTGCTCTCCTTTTGTCAGCAGTGAAAGCAGGGCATGATAGGCTGCTTTATTTGCTCACCTTGGTTGTTTATATCAGTCTTTCCGGGACACCTGCCTAGGTCATAGAGGAGTGGGAAACAAGGGAAAGTCTTATTATTAATACATTACTATTGCTTAAAACAACATCGATTTCCTCTGATGATGGTAGATATGGAAAAATAACATAACCCAGCATCAGCCAAATATGTTAGAACATATGAGATGTAAGCAACTAATTTCTTACAGAGATATTGAATAGTAATATATATATATATATTCCATATAGCCTGATATTGTTGATATTTATGAGTTTTTAGAGGTTATTTAGAAAGTAATCATAATTATTTATATGAAAAATTTGAGGCTTCATTGAAAGAGTGATAATTGAGATGGCTTAGAAATCCTATGTAGAGAACTTCTTCTACCAAGGGATATGGGTGGACAGAGAAGGAGTGAAGTTTTATGCTGAGAGCTTCCCATTTCAATTGTCTGTAAAATGTCAAACCATTTACACATAATAAGAAAGCATGCTAAAGGTATTTAAACTGTAATCATTAATCACAAATATTAGTATGGAATTAAATACACATCAGATTTATCACTCTACCCTATGTCCCCAGAAGTCCTATCTTAATCTTGAGGAAAGTTCTGTGAATAATTCCTAAATCAAACAGGAAATATCCAGTTATATGGAATAAGAATGCCACTTTAGTCACAAGTGATAATCTACAAATGTTCTTCATTATATTTTATCTTTTCTTTCTGTTAGTGTCTACAATTTTAAAAATGAGAACTTATAAAAGATTTTTAAAAATAGTTATTTTCACAGCTTGAAAAAAAACTTTTGTTTTGGTTGAAAAGCTATACTGTAACTTCTATTTCCAGTAACAGTGCTGACCATACACCCCGAAAAACAAAAGCAAAAACAAAACTACTGGTATAAAATGTCTAGAAATGCCATTTCTAAATGCATAGCTGACTTTGTAAAATGTTGAGTGAAATCCCCAGAAGCAGAAAATGAAGAAGAAGCTGAAAACTGGAGCATTTAGTGAGCCCTGAAATCAGGAATGCCCTGAGGGCATTTATTGAGTTTGGTAGCTGAATTTTGGGTTTGAGCATCTGTATAAGGGACACAATTCAAGGCTTCAGGCACAGTAAGGTGGTTACTTAGAAACAAGACTTCTGCCTAAAAGAAGAACATTGCAGACATGCAACGTCAGGAAAGAATGGATAAAAAAGCCCTCCTACAGATAATATCTGACAACAACAAATTATATCAAGGCAGATTTTAAAATATAGAAAAGTAAATTTTGTTGACCATTCATAATGCTATGGGTGACCTCAGGTAGACATTAGTTTGAGTTTACAATTCTTGACTATATATCAGTCAAAGTCAATTTAAATTTTGTTAATGTTTTATAGCATTGTAAGGGTGCTAGACCCTGATGCTGGGAAAGATTGAGGGCAGGAGGAAAAGGGGATGACAGAGGATGAGATGGGTGGATGGCATCACCGACTCAATGGACGTGGGTTTGGGTGGACTCCTGGAGTAGGTGATGGACAGGGAGGCCTGGCGTGCTGCGGTTCATAGGGTTGCAAAGAGTTAGACATGACTGAGTGATTGAACTGAACTGAAGGGTGCTGGTAGAGGGAAATCCTCTTGAGAGAGAAACCTTATTCTGGCCTCACAGAATTTGGAAAGATTTGAGAAAAAAATTGACACAGTTAAAAGAAAAATGGAGTGTTACACAAACATAGTGGGAAATTATAGCACAACAATCACAGTAACTGTTATAACAGTATCCTCAAATTAGTATGCATATAAGATACTTTAAAATCATATATATGTATACACACACACATATATATAGTTATTTCAATAAATACCTATATAGAGAGTTCCAGAAAAACATCTATTTCTGCTTTATTGACTATGCCAAAGTCTTTGACTGTGTGGAGCACAATAAACTGTGGAAAATTCTGAAAGAGATGGGAATACCAGACCGCCTGACCTCCCTCTTGATAAATCTGTATGCAGGTCAGGAAGCAACAGTTAGAACTGGACATGGAACAACAGACTGGTTCCAAATAGGAAAAGGAGTATGTCAAGGCTGTATATTGTCACCCTGCTTATTTAACTTATATGCAGAGTACATCATGAGAAATGCTGGACTGGAAGAAGCACAAGCTGGAATCAAGATTGCTGGGAGAAATATCAATAACCTCAGATAT
>NW_011494832.1:10190283-10190639 GCF_000754665.1 Bison bison bison | reverse complement strand
TCAATAACCTCAGATATGCAGATGACACCACCCTTATGACAGAAAGTGAAGAGGAACTCAAAAGCCTCTTGATGAAAGTGAAAGTGGAGAGTGAAAAAGTTGGCTTAAAGCTCAACATTCAGAAAACGAAGATCATGGCATCCAGTCCCATCACTTCACAGGAAATAGATGGGAAAACAGTGGAAACAGTGTCCGACTTTATTTTTTGGGCTCCAAAATCACTGCAGCTGGTGATTGCAGCCATGAAATTAAAAGATGCTTACTCCTTAGAAGGAAAGTTATGACCAACCTAGATAGCATATTCAAAAGAAGAGACATTACTTTGCCAACAAAGGTTCGTCTAGTCAAGGCTATGG
>NW_011494832.1:10166601-10190108 GCF_000754665.1 Bison bison bison | reverse complement strand
TCAAAAGAAGAGACATTACTTTGCCAACAAAGGTTCGTCTAGTCAAGGCTATGGTTTTTCCAGTGGTCATGTATGGATGTGAGAGTTGGACTGTGAAGAAGGCTGAGCGCCAAAGAATTGATGCTTTTGAACTGTGGTGTTGGAGAAGACTCTTGAGAGTCCCTTGGACTGCAAGGAGATCCAACCAGTCCATTCTGAAGGAGATCAGCCCTGGGATTTCTTTGGAAGGAATGATGCTAAAGCTGAAACTCCAGTACTTTGGCCACCTCATGCGAAGAGTTGACTCATTGGAAAAGACTCTGATGCTGGGAAGGATTGGGGGCAGGAGGAGAAGGGGACGACAGAGGATGAGATGGCTGGATGGCATCACTGACTCAACGGATGTGAGTCTGAGTGAACTCCAGGAGTTGGTGATAGACAGGGAGGCCTGGCGTGCTGCGATTCATGGGGTTGCAAGGAGTCGGACACGACTGAGCGGCTGAACTGAACTGAACTGAACTGATACATATATACGTGTATATATAAGTTACAAAGTAAACATTCTTATATAATTGCTAGTGTAAAGAAAACATGATGATAAAACTTGAAAAT
Source organism: Bison bison bison (assembly GCF_000754665.1). Taxonomy (NCBI): domain Eukaryota; kingdom Metazoa; phylum Chordata; class Mammalia; order Artiodactyla; family Bovidae; genus Bison; species Bison bison. The sequence goes on along the minus strand of NW_011494832.1, from coordinate 10,189,517 downwards.
ACTGAGAAAAAAGCATAAAAAGAAAAGTTATGACATCAAAACAGGATGCATATGAAACTTAGAAGTAATAGAGAAGTTCAAAACTGCCAAAGTTTGGTTCTTTGAAAGGATCAACGAAATGGACAAAAAACTGAGAATTTCGATGAGACAGAATGAGGAACGTACATCTTCTAAACTATTAAAAAAAAATAAACCACAGATAGATTAAATGAGTAATAATATATAAAATAGTTTAAGCAAATAAGTACAAAAACATACACAGTTGTAACACTAATTAAATACTATATATTGTCAGGAAGCATCTAACAGGAGGCTCCCTGTGTGCTGTTTTGGATCTGTCAGGAATCCTCTGTTCCTTATTAATTCCTGAATATTCAGGAATTAAGAAGAGCGGCAAGCCTCTCCCAGGGCTGAGGAATCCAGGCATTTCCTTCATTAGTTTTTCAATATGGTAATAAGTTCCCTCTTCCTTCTTATGAAGCATACAGTAAAAGTGATTGTTTACAACTCTCTTTCTTTAATATGGATCGCCTATGTTTTGTAAGTCTGAAATTGTAATCTTTATCTTTGCTGAGAATAGCTACCTTGTAAGACAGTATATATGCCCACACCATGTTGATTAAAACACCTTTGCTCCATCAGAGCTTTGGTCCCTGTGTCTTCTCTCTCTCTCTCTCCTCCTCTCTCTCTTTCTCTCTCTCTCTTTGTCAGGCTAATTCTCTGGAGCACAGAGGCCATCTGGGTTCACTTTCCTGCTCGGGCTTCTAAGACCCTCTCGAGAAGGTGCTCTGCGGCTTCACCCCATCAAGAGAGCGCCTGAGGCCTTCGTGAACAGAGCAAGCCCCATGTTAGGGACTTTATTGGTTTTCTGTATAAACCAAGGAATATCAGCCTCTGTTTCTCCTTTACTTTCTTATCGTCGATCCCGGACCACCAGGTTCTGGTCCATTAAAGGACCTCAACAATATATATCAAGTAAGCAATAGGTTAATTGAAAAGTAAAATCCACACATTACTATTAAATACATTTAATCAGTACATCCAAAATCACTGCAGATGGTGACTGCAGCCATGAAATTAAAAGATGCTTACTCCTTGGAAGGAAAGTTATGACCAACCTAGGTAACATATTAAAAAGCAGAGACATTACTTAGCCAACAAAGGTCCGTCTAGTCAAGGCTATGGTTTTTCCAGTGGTCATGTATGGATGTGAGAGTTGAACTGTGAAGAAAGCTGAGCACTGAAGAATTGATACTTTTGAACTGTGGTGTTGGAGAAGACTCTTGAGAGTCCCTTGGACTGCAAGGAGTTCCAACCAGTCCATCCTAAAGGAGATCAGTCCTGGGTGCTCATTGGAGGGACTGATGCTGAAGCTGAACTCCAATACTTTGGCCACCTCATGCGAAGAGTTGACTCATTGAAAAAGACCCTGATGCTGGGAGGGACTGGGGGCAGGAGGAGAAGGGGACAACAGAAGATGAGATGGCTGGATGGCATCACTGACTTGATGGACATGAGTTTGAGTGAACTCTGGGAGTTGGTGATAGACACGGAGGCCTGGTGTGCTGTGATTCATGGGGTCACAAAGAGTCGGACACGACTGAATGACTGAACTGAACTGAACTGAAAATATATGCCTATACATCTCACACCTCAAAACTATTCCAGGTTAAAATGATCTAGAAATAAGTTTTACAAAGTTAACAATTACTCATCCAAATATATATGAAAGAGTTCTTGTAGATATTTAAAGAATAAATTAATACAAGTATAGTATAAACAATATAGTATAGGATTAGCAGAAGAATAGATAACCTCTGACCTACCCTGTTTTGTACATAGATGCAAAATTTCTAAATAAAATATTCATAAATAGTATAACTAAAATGTATATAGAAATACACATAAGAACATTTGATTTACATGAAAAATAAAAGGATAATTTAATATTAGAATTTGAGCACCTTCACTTCTGTAAACAGCCTGTTTTTGTGCTTAAGATACTGAATGAAAAACTCCGTTGTGTGTTGCTGGACTGTTTTGGAAATATTTGGTCAAATGTGTGTTAATTTGGCAGTAATGGCCTTTAAAACAAACAAAAAAATCTGTGAAAATGGCCTTGGAGTATTATTTTTAGTTACTTGCAGAGTTTCTAGTTTTAAAAAAATACAATTTATGTTAAAATTAATGAACATATTAATTAATATACGATTAATATAAATATATTAATATTTATTTTATATTTATATCCCTTGCATTCCTATATAATTTATATATTTATATTTATATTATATTTAAAACATAATATATATTATATATATAAAATGTCATTAATATAAAGAAGATAATGTCTATGAAAAAATTGGCTTTTGGATTTCCTCTCATGGTCATTATGAGTGAAATGACCTCTTCCTTTTATTAATTTCACTTTTTCCTTTGTTCTAAAACTTAGACTGACAGCTAGCTTTAACTGTCATTGTATGTTCTATTTTCCTGAGGGAGGAATAACTTATAATGCTGGTTTGGTTTTGTATTATTGGTGTGTTGGTGAATTTTTAAACTGTATGCTAACTGCAATAAATTTTATGAACTGAAAAAAGACAAAATCATAAGTTGTAATTTAGCACATTAATAAATTAAAAGAAAAAAATGCACATAATTATCTCAGTTATTATAGAGATGTTAAAACATAACATCTATTCATGATAAAATCTCTCAGGAAACCAAGACTTCCTTCTCTTAGAAAAAAAATGTGTCTATCCTAAATTTACAATTAGTATCATATTTAATGATAATATATGTTAGAGACATTCTTTTAAAAACAAGGGGAAAAATTAACATACTTGCTCACACCATTTGTATTTAGCAGTTACAGGACATTGGAATTAATATGTGAAGACAAGAAAGGATAACCAACAAAAAGAATGCAAAAATAAGAAGTAAAATTGGCTCAAATAATGAAAAATTTCACACTATTGATTCAAATAAGCAAAAGAAAATTATTGGACTTGAAAAAAATAAAGAATTAAAAACAAATTATTGTATAAAAAGTTAATATATGACGTCTAATTATATACTTAAATACCAGCAAGAAGTACTAGGAAATGTACATAAAAACATTTTTAATTGTAACAAAATCCCCTACTTTTTTTTATGTGCTTAATTCCCTCTAACAAGAAAAATTTCTACTAGTATAGGACCTCTTTGTTAGTATTGCACCTTGGCTACTCACAATCTTTGCTTGGGCTCTTCATGTTCCTCACATTGTTTGTTGGTATCAATGCAGTAATTAAGAGTTGTAGGCTTTAATTAGTTAATTAGATTTTAACTAATTTAATTAGATTTTAATTAGTTTTATTAAACCTTAATTAGTTGAACATGTAGAGAACCTTTACCTTATGGGAAGAGAAAATGGACAGTCTTTTTTTTTTTTTCAGAAAGCAACTGTAAATATGGATGAAACTGTCATAAACAAGTATTTCAGCATATTGGAAATTAACTAAAGATATACAAAGAGGTATTTATTCTTGAAAACTGTTAAAAGTTTGCATTAAAAATGGGTTAGTCTTACAGTGGTCTTTGAGGAAGACTCTTCCCATATCTCACCCCAACTCTCTCTGTGTGGTTGAACAACTTGTGTGTGTGTCTGTGTGTGTGAGAGAGAGAGAGAGAGAGAGAGAGAACGAGAGATGAGACTGCTTGGGAGAAACTAAAATACTAAAGGAAAGATTTAAAAATGGCCTGGCTTTTGAATACACTCTATAAGACACACACAGATTTATCTTCAGAGTGTGAGCCCTGTTGACTTTAGGGGTTTGCACAGTCTCTTGTCAACTTCTGGCTGGTCACCAGCTGTGCTGACACAGGGATAACCTCAGGAAACCAGGCTTAAAAGATAAGATTCAGAAAATAAACTAAGAAAGAGTTACACAGAAATTCATCACAGATGAGTTGATAAAATTCAAAGAAAAAAAGAAAATCTTGAAAGCAGCAATAAAATGAAAACAAATTATCATGTATAAGAAAACAAAACTGTAATTTGGGATTGACTTTCTATTAGAAAAAAAATGGAAGTTAAAATGTATTGCAAAGATTTTTTTTAAATGGTGGAAGGAAAATATTTTATCTATAAAATATAAAGGTAAAATTTGGACTCCCCTGGTTGTACAGTAGTTAAGACTCTGTGCTTCCACTGCAGAGGGTATGGGTTCAAGCCCTGGTCAGGGAACTAAGATCCCACATGCAACACCCCCTTCCCCTAAAAAGTGATAAAATAACATTATGTTCAGAAAAAGAAATTTAGAGAACTAGTCACTATCAAACCTATCTTAAAAGAAACACTAAAGGTTGTCCTTCAGGCTAAAGAAAGTGATATCAGGAAATAACATGAATTTCTAAGTAGAAGTGAAGAAAATCAGATACATCATATATATAGGGTGAGTATAAAATAATCTATAGATATATTTCTCATTTTTTTCATTAACATTATAAAATTGTATGGAGCAATAAGTATAATTGTCTATAGTGGGGTTTATTATATATATAGATGTACCATATATGAATAAAGCACAAAGGAGAGGGGAAGAAAATATATTGAAACAACAGTGCTATACTTTAACAGAATTAAGTCAGTATTATTCCTAATTAGAGTATGATATGTTAAGATCTATTTTTAATTCCTCAAAAATGAGAAAGAAAATAAATGGAAAGGGTTTTTGTTTTTTTTTAAATCAGCAGAAGAAATAGACAAAAATATTTTTGACACAAAATAGGATATTTTTTCTTCCTCTTTTAGAGGAAGAAGTGAGCAAAAGCTGCATGAATAAAATAGAAAGCAAAGAGGCCATAGCTGGTTTGAAATCCACCATTAAAGTGATGACACAAAGAGTGAGTGGGCTAAATACTCCACTCAGAAGGAAAAAAGAGATATTAATGGACTTAATAAAAAGCTAATCTCAAATATATGATATCTAGAAGAAACACTACTCAGATATAGTGAGAAAGAAAATTGAAACTAAAGGAAAAAAGAAATCATGTGATGACTATAAAAGAGAGAGAATGGTTCTATTAATATCAGGGAAAACCTATAATATTTAGAAGTTAAAAACAATACTACATAACCCATGAGTAAAAAAGGAAATCACAAAATAAGCTTAAAATATATATTTTAATCTGTGTGAGAATGAAAATATAATATATCAGAATTTATTAGGTACAGCTGTGGCAGTGCTTAGAGAGAAATTCATAATTGTAATCTCCTCTATCAATAAAGATAAAACATCTCAAATCAATAAACTACATTTCCACTGAAGGAAAAATAGAAAAAAAAAAAAGATAAACAAATTTCAAAGCAAGCAGGAATAATGGAAAAAATAAAGCTTAAAGCAGAATGCAATGTAATAGAGAAAAACAGAGAAAACTGAGAAAAATCAGTACACTGAAGATTTTTTTTAAGAAATCAAGAAAACTGCCAAACATTTAGCATACTGACATTTAAAAGATTAAAATGAAATGAAAGACGAACCACTATGAGGTACAGAAGTCAAAAAGATTATAATGACATATTATGACCAACATTCTGCAAAAAGTTAGATGAAATGAACAAATGCCTGATAAATACAAAATCTAAGATTGACTAACTAAAGAAGAAATGAAAATTTTGAATTTCCTAGGGAGTAAGACGGAGAAGGCAATGGTACCCCACTCCAGAACTCTTGCCTGGAAAATCCCATGGGTGGAGAAGCCTGGTAGGCTGCAGTCCATGGTGTCGCTAAAAATCAGACACGACTGAGCGACTTCCCTTTCACTTTTCACTTTCATGCATTGGAGAAGGAAATGGCAACCCACTCCAGTGTTCTTGCCTGGAGATTCCCAGGGATGGGGGAGCCTGGTGGGCTGCCATCTCTGGGGTCGCACAGAGTCGGACATGACTGAAGTGACTTAGCAGCAGCAGCAGCAGCAGGGAGTAAGATATTGAATTATTTTTTTAAAATCTTGCCACAAAGGAAAACCCCAAGCCAGATATTTCTACTAGAGTATTTAAAGAAATGAAGTATTTAAAGAAATGATACTGGTACTTCAAAAACTCTTTCAGAAAGCACACAAAAAATGGAACATTCACAAACTCATTCTATGAGGGGAGTATTACTATTACATAAAAAAGAGAGATATAGATATTAAAAGAAAGAAAATTATAGATAGCCCTTAAGAAAATAGAATCAAAGTTCTTAATAAAATATTAGCCAGTGGAGTCCAGCAACATAAAAAGGTTTATAAATTATGGCCAACCATAATTTCTACTAGTAATGCAAGGTCACATTAGCATCAGAAATAGAATAAATGACAAAACCACATGATATTTCCAATAAGCTCAGAAAAAGCATTTGAAAATATTCTCTATATTTTCATGGTAAAAATATTTAACAAACTAGACCTAGAAGGGAACTTATTCAACCTGAGGATGGCCACTTTTGAAAGGCATGTAGCTTACACTGAATGGGGGCAGTGTTTTCCCACTGTCTTTGGCATCAAGGAAAAGATGTCAACTCCTGATATTTCTATTCAACATTGTATTGGTGGTACTAGAAGATGTGAGAAAAGAACAAAAAAGAGAGAGGGACAGAGACAGAGACAAATGAGAAAGACAGAGAGAGAGAGAAAGATAAGCTATTTTATAAGTAGAAAATCCTAAGGGATCCACAAAAGTATTGCTAGAACTAATACACTAGAGAGGTCACAGAATGCCATACATATATATGTGTGTGTGTGTGTGTGTGTGTACACACATATTAAAACAAAATATATTTATATATAGGAACAATATTATTTGTAGCTGAAAATGGAGAAGCTCTACACAGTCAGCAAAAACAAGAGCTGGAGCTGACTGTGGCTCAGACCATGAGCTCCTTAATGCAAAATTCAGACTAAAATTGAAAAACGTAGGGAAAACCACTAGGCAATCCAGGTATGACCTATATCAAATCCCTTATGATTATACAGTGTAAGTGTCAATGGATTAGATTTGATAGAGTGCTGGAAGAACTATGGACAGAGGTTCATAACATTGTACAGGAGGTGGTGATCAAAATCATCCCCAAGAAAAAGGAATGCAAAAAGGCAAAATGGTTGTCTGAGGAGGCCATACAAATAGCTGAGAAAAGAAGAGAGATGAAAGGTAAAGGAGAAAAGGAAAGAATATACCCAGCTGAATGCAGAGTTCCAGAGAATAGCAAAGAAATATAAGAAAGCCTTCTTAAGAAAGCAATGCAAAGAAATAGAGAAAATAATAGAATGGGAAAGACTAGGGATCTTTTTTTAAGAAAATCATACATTCCAAGGGAATATTTCATGCAAAAATGGACACAATAAAGGACAGTAACAGAAGGGCCTAACAGAAACAGAAGAGATTAGAGGGGTTCAGGATGGGGAACACGTGTACACTCATGGTGGATTCAAGTCAATGTACGGCCAAACCAATACAATATTGTAAAGTAAAATTAATTAATTAATTAATTTTAAAAAAAGAAGACATGGCAAGAATACACAGAAGAACTGTACAAAAAAAAAAAAAACTCTTAATGACCCAGATAACCACGATGATATGGTCACTCACCTAGAGCCAGGTATTCTGAAATGTGAAGTCAATTGGGCTTTAGGAAGCAATAATACAAACAAAGCTAGTGGAGATGATAGAATTCCAGGTGAGCTATTTTAATCCTAAAAGATGATGTTGTTCAAGTGCTGCACTCACTATGCTAGCAAATTTGGAAAACTCAGCAGTGGCAAAAGGACTGGAAAAGGTTAGTTTTCATTACAATCCCAAAGAAGGGGAATGGTAAAGAATGTTCAAACTACTGTGCAATTGTGCTCATCTCACATGCTAGCAAGATTATTGTCAAAATCCTTCAAGCTAGGCTTCAATAGTACATGAACCAAGAACTTCCAGGTGTATAATTTGGATTTAGAAAAGGCAGAGGAACCAGAGATCAAATTGCCAACATCTGTTGGATCACAGAAAAAGCAAGGGAATTCCAGAAAAACATCTACTTCTGCTTCAATGACTATGCTAAAGCCTTTGACTGTGTGGATCACAATGAACTGTAGAAAATTCTTAAAGAGATGGGAATGCCAGAACACTGTACCTGCCTCCTGAGAAACCTGTATGCAGGTCAAGAAGCAACAGAACAATATATGGAACAAAGGACTAGTTCAAAATTGGGAAAAGAGTATGTCAAGGCTGTATATGGTCACCCTGCTTATTCAACTAATATGCAGACTACATCATGTAAAATTCTGAGCTGGACCAATCTCAAGGTGGAATTAAGATGGCTGGGAGAAATATCAACAACCTCAGATGTGCAGATGGCAGATATCTTAATGGCAGAAAGCGAATAGCAACTGAAGAGCCTTTTGATGAAGGTAAGAGAGAAGAGTGAAAAAGCTGGCTTAAAACCCAACAATAAAAAAAAAAAAAAAGATTATGGCATCGGATCCCATCACTTCATGGCAAAAAGATGGAGCAAAATTGGATACAGTGGCAGATTTTATTTTCTTGATCTGCAAAATTACTGTGCCCAATGACAGCAGCCATGAAATTAAAAGTGCTTGCTCCTTGGAAGAAAAGTTACGACAAACCTAGAAAGTGAAGTGAAGTTGCTCAGTCATGCCCGACTTTTTGTGACCCCATGGATAGTAGCCTGCACCAAGCTTCTTCGTCCATGGGATTTTCAAGGCAAGAGTACTGGAGTGGGTTGCCATTTCCTTCTCCAAACCTAGACATATAATGTCAAACCTAGACAGACCTATTATGATAACAAACCTAGACATCATATTAAAAAGTAGAGATGTCACTTTGCTGACAAAAGTCCCTATAGTCAAAGCTGTAGTTTCTTCAATAGTCATGTATGGACGTGAGTGTTGGATGATAAAGAAGTGTGAGTGCAAAAGAATTGGTGCTTTTGAGTTGTAGTACTGGAAAAGACTCTTAATAATCCCTTGGATAGCAAGGAGACCAAACCAGTCAATACTGAAGAAAATCAATTCTGAATATTCATTGGGAGGGCTGATGCTGAAGCTCCAAAATTCTGGCCATGTAATGCGAAGAGCTGACTCATTAGAAAAGACTCTGATGCTGGGAAAGATTGAGGGTTGGAGGAAAAGAAGGAAACAGAGGATGAGATAGTTGGATGGTATCACCAACTCAATTGATATTTATTTGTGCAAATTCCAAGAGATAGTGAAGGACAGGGAAGCCTGGTGTACTGCAGTCCCTGTGGTTGCAGGTTTGGACATGGCTTAGCAACTGAACAATGAAAAAAAAATCAACTAACAACAAAATTAATACCAACAAAATAATTTTATTCATAATAACAAGATCAATATGTAAGAAAAATTATAAAAACATTTAATACTGTATGCTAAAGACTTGATATTAAGATAGTAATTATCCCCAAATTAATGTACTGATATAGTAGAATCACTATCTATATTCCAGCAAGAATTCTAATATACTTGGTTAGTTAATTCTAAAATATATATACATGCATATTTATGTATGTATATATATTTATACATAGAGAGAGAAGTGCAAAGGACCTAGAATAGTCAAAACAACTTATAAAGAGAAGAGCAAATTGGAAGATTTAAGCTACCAGATTTCAAAACTTATCACAAAGCTATAGTAATAAAAATAGCATGTGGATAGGACAAAATTAAAAGCTATATATGACAAACCCACAGCAAACATTATCCTAAATGGTGAAAAATTGAAAGCATTTCCCCTAAAGTCAGGAAGAAGACAAGGGTGCCCACTCTCACCACTACTATTCAACATAGTTTTGGAAGTTTTGGCCACAGCAATCAGAGAAGAAAAAGAAAAGGAAACCATATTGGAAAAGAAGAAGTAAAACTCTCACTCTTTGCAGATGACATGATCCTCTACATAGAAAACCCTAAAGATTCCACCAGAAAATTACTGGAGCTAATCAATGAATATAGTAAAATGGCAGGATATAAAATTAACACACAAAAATCCCTTGCATTCCTATATACTAACAATGAGAAAACAGAAAAAGAAATTAAGGAAACAATTCCATTCACCATTGCAACGAAAAGAATAAAACACTTAGGAATATATCTACCTAAAGAAACTAAAGACCTATATATAGAAACCTATAAAACACTGGTGAAAGAAATAAAAGAGGACACTCATTGATGGAGAAATATACCATGTTCATGGATTGGAAGAATCAATATCGTGAAAATGAGTATACTACCCAAAGCAATCTACAGATTCAATGCAATATCCATCAAACTACCAATGGTATTTTTCACAAAACTAGAAAAAGTAATTTCACAATTTGTATGGAAATACAAAAAAACCTCGAATAGCCAAAGCAATCTTGAAAAAGAAGAATGGAACTGGAGGAATCAACCTGCCTGACTTCAGTCTCTACTACAAAGCCACAGTCATCAAGACAGTATGGTACTGGTGCAAAGACAGAAATATAGATCAATGGAACAAAATAGAAAGCCCAGAGATAAATCCATGCACCTATGGACACCTTATCTTTGACAAAGGAGGCAAGAATATACAATGGAGAAAAGATAATCTCTTTAACAAATGGTGCTGGGAAAACTGGTCAACCACTTGTAAAAGAATGAAACTAGAACACTTTCTAATACCATACAAAAAAGTAAACTCAAAATGTATTAAAGATCTAAACATAAGACCAGAAACTATAAAACTCCTAGAGGAAAACATAGGCAAAACATCCTCTGACATAAACCACAGCAGGATCCTCTATGACCCACCTCCCAGAGTAATGGAAATAAAAGCAAAAATAAACAAATGGGACCTAATTAAAATTAAAAGCTTCTGCACAACAAAGGAAACTATATGCAAGGTGAAAAGGCAGCCTTCAGAATGGGAGAAAATAATAGCAAATGAAGCAACTGACAAAGAATTAATCTCAAAACTATATAAGCAACTCCTGCAGCTCAGTTCCAGAAAAATGACCCAATCAAAAAATGGGCCAAGGAACTAAATAGGCATTTCTTCAAAGAAGACATACAGATGGCTAACAAACACATGAAAAGATGCTCAACATCACTCATTCTCAGAGAAATGCAAATCAAAACCACAATGAGGTACCATTTCATGCCAGTCAGAATGGCTGCGATCCAAAAGTCTATAAGCAATAAATGCTGGAGAGGGTGTGGAGAAAAGGGAACCCTCTTATACTGTTGGTGGGAATGCAAACTAGTACAGCCACTATGGAGAACAGTGTGGAGATTCCTTAAAAAACTAGAAATAGAACTGCCATATGACCCAGCAATCCCACTACTGGGAATACACACTGAGGAAATCAAGAATTGAAAGAGACACGTGTACCCCAATGTTCATCGCAGCACTGTTTATAATAGCCAGGACATGGAAGCAACCTAGATGTCCATCAGCAGATGAATGGATAAGAAAGCAGTGGTACATATACACAATGGAATATTACTCAGCCATTAAAAAGAATACATTTGAATCAGTTCTAATGAGGTGGATGAAACTGGAGCCTATTATACAGAGTGAAGTAAGCCAGAAAGAAAAACACCAATACACTATACTAACGCATATATATGGAATTTAGAAAGATGGTATCGATAACCCTATATGCAAGACAGCAAAAGAGACATAGATGTATAGAACAGTCCTTTGGACTCTGTGGGAAAGGGTGAGGGTGGGATGATTTGGGAGAATGGCATTGAAACATGTATATTATCATATGTGAAATGAATAGCCAGTCCAGGATCGATGCATGAGACAAGGTGCTCGGGGCTGATGCACTGGGATGACCCAGAGGGATGGGATGGAGAGACAGGTGGGAGGAGGGGTTCAGGATGGGGAACACATGTGCACCCGTGGTAGATTCATGTCAATGTATGGCAAAACCACTACAATATTGTAAAGTAATTACCTCCAATTAAAATAAATAAATTTATATTTTAAAAAAGAGTCTAAAATAAACCCTCACATTTATGACTTATGACAAGGTACTAAGAAAAACATAATTGAAGAAAGACAGCCATTTCAATCAATAGTTCTGGGACCATTTTTATACCCAACTGCAATAAAATGAACTAAACACTAAGCTTACATTATATACAAAATGAACTTAAACTGGATCATTGACCTAAATTTCAGAGCTAAAATATCAAACCTGCCAGAAAGAGACAAAGGATAAAACCTTCATGATTTTCAATTGGTAAAGATTTCTTGGATACAATACCAAAAGTATAAACTTTAAATGAAGGGGAGAAAAAGATGAGTTGGACTTCAGTAAAATCTTACACTTCAAAAAGTACCCTTAGGTAAATGAAAACACAGGCTACAGACTGGGAGAATATATTTGCAAATAATACATGGAGAAAGACATTAGATAACACCCCCATAGTTACCTCCTGATATCTATATCTTTGTTTAATTCCTTTCTATTCAGTGTAGGCAGCACATTTTCATGCTTGCAACTTAAAATATCTAACAGTGATGAAATAACACTCAGTGTTAGTTATGTTAGGTAAGATTCTTTCTTGGCAGATGGCAAGCTTCTCCTTACTGGGTTGATGAACTAAACAGCCGTGATGAGGAAGTTCATGTATTAAGCAACTGAGAAGACACCAGCCACCAGCCACCAGCCAGCAATAAACCAGGACCAACACTCATACATCAAAAATAAGAAGAATTCTACCAGCAACCTGAATGAACTTGGAAGCAGATTCCTCCCCATTTGAGCTTCCAGAGGAAATTACTGTCCTGTCAAAATCTTGATTTCATCATTCTAAGACCCTGAGCAGAGAACTCAGCTAAGCCATGCCCAGACTTCTGACCCATGGAAATTGCAAGATTATAAATGTGTGTGATGCTTGGCCACTAAATTTGTGGTAATTTATTATCAAGCTATATAAATCAAATGAATCATATATCTTCCAAACTATATAAAAATGGATAGAGAATACATAAATAACCTCCAAATTTAATATCAAAACATCAAATATTCCAAGTAAAAATGAGGAAAATAGCTCAATAGACATTTCTCTAAAGAAGATATATAAACAGTTAATAAACACATGTAAAGGTCCTCAACACCATTATTCTTTTGGAACATGCAAATTACAAGTGCAATGACATAAACGTTCTACCCACTAGAAGGGATATACCAAAATAATAGACGATGCTAATTTTTGGCCAGAAATATGGAGAAACTAAAATCTTCATATAATGTTGGTGGAAATGTAAACTGGTATAATCACCTTGGAATAAAATCAAATGTCCTCTAACAGTTTCCTTAATAGTTAAGCATAAATTTATCATATGATAAAGCAATTTCATTTCTATGAATATTATCCAAGAGGAAAAAAAGTGTTTATGCTCACAAAAAGCTTTGTGTGTGAATGCTCATAACTATGTTATTTAAAGTAACTAAAATCTGGACCTGATATAAACATCAACTGGTAAACATACATAATGTGATGCATCTCTACAGTAAAATACTACCCAGCCATACAGAGAACCAAATACTCATCCATCATGGACATAACTGAAAACACTCATGCTTTGTGAAAGAAGCCAGATGCAAAATTCTACATATTGTATGTTTACATACAATTGGCAAGCACATTTATAGAGGTAGAAAGAGATCAGTGGTTGCCTGGGTTTGGAAATGGAAGCAAGGTTAGATTGTAAGCTAGCTGACGGGGAATTTTAAGGATGCTGGAAATGTTCTAAAAGTAAATTCTAGATCTAGTTTCACAATTTGATAAATATACTGAAGATGACTGAATTGTATACTAGTGTGGTTGATTTTTTTGTTATGTAAATTATATCTCAATACAGCTGTTCAAAAAAACAAATGAAAGGTGAAGACCTATTATAGTTTGGCCTGATTCACTGATTTCTAATTGTTCTTTTCAGTAGTTAAATCCTCCAAAGATTAATGTGGAGTTAGAAATATCCAACCCAAACTGGTTCAAATAGAGTTATCACTCTATGAAATTTGAAGCTTGACAGAAGACACAAACGGATTGAACTAAACTAAATCACACTCTTGAGATTCCTCTGTTTTTGCTACAGTGGTTCTGGATGGTATTTAGGTCCCGCCTTCTCTAATGGTTCTTGTCATCTGCAAGTGGGTATTCTGCTAATAGAATGCACTTTTGCCTATATCGAAGTAGTTTTCTATGATGTGCAACTAAAACTTAATTAATATGGAATTTAACTTTAAAATATATAAATGCTTATATGCATTAGTGAGAGGGCACATAAAACTTTAAGTCACTTATTCAATATATTTATGACAATATCCAGACCTTTAGTCATGTACCCTCAACATTTGTAAAAGAGAAGGGAATTAACAAACTTGAAGGATTTGAAAGATAAAATCACAGAATGCTAAAAATGGGTATGATTCAATCATCAAATACCAGTTTGTTTGTTTGTTTGCTACAGTGGTGTAATAGGATATCTATAAACTCTAAAGCAAAGTGAAAAATCACTATTATATTTTTATTGGAAAAACCACTATTATAAAATTGCCCTCCACCATGCTGTTCCATGATACCTCCTGTATGCATGTATGTATACTATGACCTAATAGCCCCACTGACAGAGGTACCTTAGAGTAATGATATTTTAAAACAGTGGTCTTATTCTCACAAGTATTAAGTTTTCATTCTTTAAAGCAATTTCAATCACTATTTTCTTGGTTCTTAGAATAACTCTTTTATTACATCCTTAGCTGTATACAAATATATTCTAGAAACAGAAAATGATATCAATTTAAAGCAAAATGTGAAATATAATCACTTTTATTTTTAATGAACTAAAGTTTGATTAAAGGCAGAATTAAGAAGACACCTTCAAAGAAATTTTAAAAATTAATGTTAAATCTTAGATTGTTATAACAAATCAATGAAAGCTATACATCAACAAGTAAAATGTTTGCTCTATCATATTTTCATGTTTCTCTGATAAATTTTCTATCCTGTGATTACAATGTTTCTTCTTATATCTTACATAAAATGAATACTTTATTCCAAAAAACTCATGGAGAAATAGACATATTATAGTGGTGCAAGACAGTATAGGAGCAAGAATTTGTATTTTTCCTAAAGCAAAGCTATGTGGCATAATCACAGATGAAAAAGATTCCTATCTTTTCCAAAACAAGAAAGACACAATGTGTTTTTGTAATCTGGCAATTCTGTATCTATTACTTTCAGAATTAAAGTGCTTCCTGAATTGGTTTATCGGTTAAATTGATGTTATCGTGTAATGCTGTTGTGCTTCTCAGTTCATCTCATCTTGTTCACAAATGTTCTCTTCTCTTTCCTTTGGAAGGATTCTCAAATAAGAAAAATAGGCATAGTAGTGCAGTATTTGTGGGAAAATGCACTGACATTTTATACTTCTACCTACAGTTTACTTTTCTTAGAAGCATCTACAAAACAATACTTATTATTTCTAATAATAATTAAGATTATCAAAAAATAAAGGTCTTCATGTAGTGAAAAAAAAGAGAAAGAAAAAAAGCCACGTGGAGTTTAGTGTACCACTGGAATTTTAAGATGTATAAAATACATGGAAACACTTTTTAAAATATTTCTAATTTACTTGATGTTCATTCAGGAAGTTAAGGTATGATCATTTTGCAGATGATATAGACAATGACTCCATATAATGTTAGAACCTAAAGATAACCACTTTCTGAGATCTAAATCTCTTTGAACACCATTAGTGACTGTCTGGTCTTGGAGTATCTTTAGTAGTCAGGGAATTAATCTCATAAAGTTACCAATTTCATTTTTAGAAAGCTCTGTAAGTTATCAACATCTCTCTGTTAAGTTGAAGTATACTCCCATTGGCTTTGAATTCCAAAACCTATACTCTTCACACAGAACAAACGGGACTCCTCCCTTCCACATTGCATTTCACATCCTTGAGGCTCCAGTTTCAATCTACTTTGCCACTGGGGATTCTGTGTTTTTTGCTTGTTTTTAATTTTTGCAGATGTTCCTGAGAAGTGTCCCAGAAACCTCTGTTGGGAGAAAGAAATGGAGATGGAGAGTGTGATGAAGAGAGAAAGACATTGGGAAGTGGAGGTTAGTGGAGGGAGTGATATCCTTTCTCACACCCCTAAATCCTGATTTTTCCAGAGAAGTTCTGCACTTAGACCCTTTCCATTTAGCTCTTCTCTAAATTGGCCTCACATATGAGATTTCAATTTTATTAAAAGTATTTAAAAGTCAGTATAGTATATCACAACTCTAAATATTTTCAAGTCACTTAGAGATTCAGAGACTGTGTCTTACTGGTAATAATTTTCCTCATAATGTAAATGCAGTCACTTTGAAACACTGATATCAATGTGAATGTCAGAACTCATGTATCATGGGATTGAAACAAAATGAACATTAGCTGTTTGGTGGGGACTTTAACTTTCCCACCATTTCCTTCCAAACAATGCTAGAGTCCTTCAGAGGAGTCCTGTTAGTTCACCAAGAAACAATTCTTTTCAATATGTCAAGTACTTGTAATTGCAATGCTGGCCTGCCTATGGATGATTCACTTTAGTTCTGGGAAAACATGAGGCTCTTTTACCACTGACCATCAAAAACAATGCCATCACTCCTCATTACTGTCAAAACAATGGTTTTGTTGCTGATGTCAAAGACAAATTTATCATTGCCCAAGATTAAGATATGGCTGAAATTTGCTCAGGTAAGAGCAATGAAGCCCAGTAACAACATATGCAACTTACCCAACATATCCACTTACCCTGTCATCAGAATGACATGACCGTCCAACCTGGCATGGGCTTTGCATAGACAACACCACCACCAACATGGCAATTTTATAATTAATATTTCTACTACAAACACTGCTGTTTCCACATCAGCATTGTAATCATATCATTTTTAGGCTTTTTCTTTTTAGCTGTAAATCATTTTCAAGTCTTCTTATTTTTACCACAATGCGTGCTTGCTAAGTCGCTTCAGTCATGTCCGACTCTTTGCAACTCTATGGACTATACACTGCCAGGGTCTTCTGTCCATGGGGTTCTCCAGGCAAGAATACTGGAGTGGGTTGCCAGGCCCTCCTTCAGGGGATCTGCCCGACCCAGAGTTCAAACACCCATCTCTTATGTCTCTTGCAATGGCAAGTGGATTCTTTACCACTAGTGAACCTTGGGAAGCCCTTTGACCACAATTGCCTCTGCTATCTAGTCATCCAGGAATTTGAAATGCTTTTCTAAATTTTAGGAATATCCATTTTAAGAATGTCTGTTCTGTAAAGTTAAATCCAGCAACCTATTTCCATTTCCCTTGAGGCCAAGCTCAGATAATTGATACCGGCTTCAGAGTTTGCATACATCCCCTGGAATATTGGTTAAGAGGAGAGGTACATAAATGAGACACTACAGGGGAATCCATTTTCATGAGTGTGGTGGAGAAACAGCCAATGTGCAGGTGTAGCAATGTGCAAGGTCAGACTGGCAGTGCTGCTAGAGGCTGTCATTCATCTCTTGAGCAGCCACGGAAGCAGATTGCTCATTAGGGCGGACAAGTGGTGTCACGTGCTCATTGTTCTTGGCTGTGTACGTGGCGGCCTCGTTCTCTGCAGTATAGGATATTGGCTAGACCCTCTTGACATTTTAATGAATTTATGTCTTGCTTAAACTAGCTAAGTGGGATTTATGATTTTTAATTATGTCCAGACAGCTATAGTTAGAATACTAAATATTTGAGTAGAGACTTGAATAAAAGCCCTTCAAAGAGCAAAATAGTATAAAAAGCAAATTAGTTCTATTTGAAAGGCAAAATTCAAGCTAGGTTAGAACGCTGCTCTGACAGGTGTTTTTTTTAAAACTAGATATTTGCCATATAATTTTATTAATAAGGACAACCACAATCTTTTAGGGCAAATTTCTTTTCTTCTAGGTTACAAATACTGTTTAAATTTATATAAGAAAATACATTCAGAGTAAGTATACTGCCATTTGTTTTCTTATTTAATAGTTCTTTATATAAAAAAATAATAATGAGACATCCAGGATTATTGGGAGTAACTAATAAAGTTTTAGAAAACTTTGAAAAAAGTATTGTTTATCTCTGGTTAAGTGTCATAAGATATTATTCCTTAATACACAGATTAAATTTTTAAAAATGATCAATATAGATAATAGAAAAAATACAAAGTTTTAGTTTATCTATTACTCTCTGAAAACAATATTTACTCCTTTGTTCCCAGTTTTCTTAGCTATATCATGAATGTTATATCTATTTTAGCATAATTCATATGATTTTATTAGGAAAAAACTGCTCTAAGAGTAAAAATCTTATTTTTCATCTGCTGAAAATTTTTGTTAACAAGGACTAACGTGTCATTTTACCAGTCATTAGAAACAGATCCAAAATTGCTTACATGGCAAATGTTTGCCAAGAGCTCAGTTACTTATC
Source organism: Bison bison bison (assembly GCF_000754665.1). Classification (NCBI taxonomy): domain Eukaryota; kingdom Metazoa; phylum Chordata; class Mammalia; order Artiodactyla; family Bovidae; genus Bison; species Bison bison. The sequence continues at coordinate 10,171,013 of NW_011494832.1, read as the reverse complement.
ATAATGAATGTCAGAATGATATTTAATAGGATTTGTGTCAAAGGAAGGAAACGGTGAAAACTCCAATTAAAATATATCTGACCAAAACATTTTTTTTAACATTGCAGCAAACTCTGCTCTTAGTTCAGTCTAGGTACATTTCAGAAACAGGATAGAGTAAATTATAATCCATCTTTTTGATAATATAGATGATGAGAAAATAATGATGTAATTTGGCTATAAATTTTATTCATAAAAAGCATTCTTTATCATGAGTAACTGAACTAATAAAATGATTTTTATATACCAAATAAGAACCTATAGTATTACATTTACACACACATATGTTTACATATGTAGATATGTGCATGTGTGTGTGTATAGAGAGGAGAGAGACAGAGAAGGAATACATATCCTTAGATGTAAATATAAAATCCAGAGAGCTATGCATCAAGAATTTTCTTCAAAATTCACATTTTAGCAAAGCCTGAAATGAACAATCACTAGGCTATTTGTAGCCTTTAAAAAAAAAAAAAAAGAGGAAAACTAATTGTGATTGCTCACACATTTTCCTGCAGAAATGCTCAGTTTGATTATAGGTTTCTGCCACTTATCCTTCTGGCGGTGTTAGCTATTGTATAGTATACGAGCTACATTGCCTGTTTAAAAATAAGAAAAAAAAAAGAAAGAATTCTAAAGCATACCTTTCCTCTGAGAATAAAGATGAGGACTGTCAACCTGTATTGTTAAACCTTACAACCCACAGACTGGAGGGATTATTTTCTCACTAAGTCAAGTGTTTATATTACAAATACTTGAAAATTCATCTCAAATGTTCTGAAAAGATAAAGCAAAAGTACTGGTACACATTACTGAAAAGACTAGAAGTAGAATGGGCTTCACAAAAGATGGATCAGAGTGATATCAAAGCTCTAAATTTCCCCCTGGAATTTTCTGAGCTCTGCCCCTATCCAGTTGAGTTTTCAGGAGGGCTCAAGGATCAACAGTTCATAGCAGTTGTGGGGATTGCTTTGTCTACAGAGAGAAGCAGTGCTTTGTGCTCCCACATATCAAGCCAGGCCGCTAACTTTCACTCTGAGTTGAGCAATTTAGGTTATAAACTTGAACTGGAGAAGGGATGCACTAATTGATTAAGTCTCTATCTATCTTATACCCTTAGAAAGAAGATAGAGCCACCACCAGATTCTGCAAGTTAAAACCATGGATTACTGGAAAGAGGCAAGAGAGAAATTGGTTCTGGGGAATCAGTCAGTGTGCTTACATTATAATTCACATTCTAGAGTGATGGAGACTGAGGCTCAAATAGCCTAAAGTAGCAACAAACATATTTTAAGCTGAGATCTATGCGACATCAAAACATACTCTCAACTTTTTAAAATGTACCTATTCTTGGTTTTCTAACTTACTGATCTTTGATTTTCTTTAGCTGAATCTCTTTCAGGAGAGGGGCTCCATAGGTGGTGCTAGTGATAAAGAACCCACCTGCCAATACCGGTAGACATAAGAGACTTGGGTTCGATCCCTGGAGTGGGAAGATCCCACTCCACTATTCTTGCCTGGAAAATTCTAGGAACAGAGGAGCCTGGCGAGTTACAGTCCATGTGGTGACAAAGAGTCAGACACAACTGAAGTGACTTAGCACAGTTTAGGAGAGTTTCTGGTACAGGTAAAACGAGTTTCCAGCTATATAGCTGAAATATATACAATTAATGAACTTTGTTTTTAAATGCTTTCAGTAACTTAAAATAGAAAAGTATTTTTTGTAAGCAGATATAAGAATAATATGTATATGGATATATAGAGAGCCTATATGAGACTAATAATATCCATCATAAAAGCACATAGAATAGTTTGTTTTTCATGTAAATGAATATTATATTTTTTACAGAAGCAGTTAAATATTTTCCTTTATAAAGTTGTTTTATTGAGAAATCAAATGTGCTGAAATGAGATTTAAAATGAATTAGATGCATTATTATGACTATTCATTTAAAGATTATTTAGCAGTATAAAATATTCACTTCTTTGATTTACATAATAAATGAATATTGGCACTATTGGAAACAGTATGCAATTTCATTGTTTCATAGCAATGACAAATATAGAAAAAAATTCAAATACTTTACAGGGAGATCTTAAGTCCCTTGATAGTACAAATGAATCCTGGGGTGAAAAAATCATTTTACTTCAAGTAAGACTTTCATACTACCCCTGTTGAGGCTAACACCCTTTTCTAAACAACAATTTTTATGAAATATTTGAGATATCTACTCTTAGGTTTATCTTTTTCTGTTTTATGGTGGTTGTTTTTATTCAGAAAATTGATCCAAACAAGCTAAATGACCTGTTTAAGTTCAAATACCAGAGTAGCATATGCAATCCAATATGCGATACTTTCAGAGTGCAAGTGCATTTTCTCTTTGCTTCAGGAAAATTGCTCTGGGGCTTTTGAAAGAAAATTTGCTAATGTGGCCTTCCCAGTGGTCCACGTAAAGTTTACAGAAGGAGATTACCTAAGAGGCAGCTAAGTGAGGGCTGTAGCTTATAGTGGTGTTATACATTTTCTACTAACTTGAGAAAGTGCTTATGTTATATCAAGCTTTAGTTTTCTCATCTGAAAAATGCAAGGACCAGGATGTAACACATACTCAAACAAGGTTGTTGTGGTTGATGTTGTTCAGTCGCCTAGTTGTGTCTGATTCTTTACAACCCCATGGACTGTAGCATGCCAGGCCTCCCTGTCCCTCAACATCTCCCAGAGTTTGCCCAAGTTCATGTCCACTGAATCAGTAATGCCATCCAACCTTCTCATCCTCTGACACTCTCTTTTCCTCTGCCTTCAATTTTTCCCAGCATCAGGGTCTTTTCTAATGAGTTGGCTGTTCACATCAGGTGACCAAAATATTGGAGCTTCAGCTTCAGCATCAATCCTTGCAATGAGTATTCAGGGTTGATTTCCTTGCTGTCCAAGGGACTCTCAAGAGTCTTCTCCAGCACGACAGTTCAAAAGCTCCAATTCTTTGGTGCTCTGCCTTCTTTATGATTCAGCTCTCACAACTGTATGTGACTACTGGAAAGACCATAGCCTTGACCGTTTGTATCTTTGTTGGCAAAGATTTTTAACACAGTCTAGTTTTCTCTTAGCTTTCCTGCCAAGAAGCAATCATTTTCCAATTTCATGGCTGCAGGCATCATCCACAGTGATTTTAGAACCAAAGAATAGGAAATCTATCGCTGCTTCCACATTTTCCCCTTCTATTTGTCATTGAGCCAAACGTCATGATCTTTTTTTTTTTTTTTAATATTTAGTTTTACGTTGACTTTTTGACTTTCTTCCTTCACCCTCATCAAGAGGCTCTTTATTTTCTCTTCACTTTCTGCCATTAGAGTGGTATCATCAGCATATCTGAGGTTGTTGATGTTTCTCCTGCCAATCTTGATTCCAGCTTGTAACTTCTCCAGACCAGCATTTCTCATGATGCCCTTAGCCTGTAAATTAAATAAACAGGGTGGCAACAAACAGCTTTGTCATATTCCTTTCTCAATCCTGAACCAGTCAGTTCTTCCATACACAGTTTTAACGGTTGCTTCTTGACCTGTATACAGGTTTCTCAGGAGATAGGTAAAATGGTCTGGTATTCCCATCTCTTTAAAAGTTTTCCATAGTTTGTTATGATCCACACAGTTGAAGGTTTTAGCATAGTCGATGAAACAGAAGTAGATGTTTTTCCAGAATTCACTTCCTTTCTCTATGATCCAGCAAATGTTGGAAATTTGATCCCTGTTTCCTCTGCCTCTTCTCAAACCATTTTGTAATTCTTTTTTTTTTTTATTTTTTATTGAAGGATAATTGCTTTACAGAACTTTGTTGTTTTCTGTCAAACCTCAACACGAATCAGCCATAGGTATATGTGTATATATATATATATATGTATCTCCCCTCCCATTTGAACTTCCCTCCCATCTCCCTCCCCATCCCACCCCTCTAGGTCATCTTGGGATTCTTAGTTCACATAATGCTGAAGCCTAGCATACAGGATTTTGAGCATACCTTACTAGCATGGGAGATGAGCGCAATTGTCTGGTGGTTTGAACATTCTTTAGTACTGCCCTTCTTGGGAACTGGGATGAGGACTGACCTTTTCCAATCCTGTGGCCACTTCTGGGTTTTCCAAGGTTGGTTTAATTTAATTAAACTAAATCAGTATTAAGGTTGCATTCAACATGCAAGGTATTAGCTTTTGCATGCATTTCCATGTAACCCTCATTCTTCACATTTTTTTTCACATTTTAATTTTATTTTATTTTTAAACTTTACATAATTGTATTAGTTTTGCCAAATATCAAAATGAATCCGCCACAGGTATACATGTGTTCCCCATCCTGAACCCTCCTCCCTCCTCCCTCCCCAT
>NW_011494832.1:10149997-10166501 GCF_000754665.1 Bison bison bison | reverse complement strand
CTCCCCATACCATCCTCTGGGTCGTCCCAGTGCACTAGCCCCAAGCATCCAGTATCGTGCATCGAACCTGGACTGGCAACTTGTTTCTTACATGATATTTTACATGTTTCAATGTCATTCTCCCAAATCTTCCCACCCTCTCCCTCTCCCATAGAGTCCATAAGACTGTTCTATACATCAGTGTCTCTTTTGCTGTCTCGTACACCGGGTTATTGTTACCATCTTTCTAAATTCCATATATATGCGTTAGTATACTGTATTTATGTTTTTCCTTCTGGCTTACTTCACTCTGTATAATAGGTTCCAGTTTCATCCACCTCATTAGAACTGATTCAAATGTATTCTTTTTAATGGCTGAGTAATACTCCATTGTGTATATGTACCACTACTTTCTTATCCATTCATCTGCTGATGGACATCTAGGTTGCTTCCATGTCCTGGCTATTATAAACAGTGCTGCGATGAACATTGGGGTACACGTGTCTCTTTCCCTTCTGGTTTCCTCGGTGTGTATGCCCAGCAGTGGGATTGCTGGATCATAAGGCAGTTCTATTTCCAGTTTTTTAAGGAATCTCCACACTGTTCTCCATAGTGGCTGTACTAGTTTGCATTCCCACCAACAGTGTAAGAGGGTTCCCTTTTCTCCACACCCTCTCCAGCATTTATTGCTTGTAGACTTTTGGATCGCAGCCATTCTGACTGGTGTGAAATGGTACCTCATAGTGGTTTTGATTTGCATTTCTCTGATAATGAGTGATGTTGAGCATCTTTTCATGTGTTTGTTAGCCATCTGTATGTCTTCTTTGGAGAAATGTCTATTTAGTTCTTTGGCCCATTTTTTGATTGGGTCATTTATTTTTCTGGAATTGAGCTGTAGGAGTTGCTTGTATATTTTTGAGATTAGTTGTTTGTCAGTTGCTTCATTTGCTATTATTTTCTCCCATTCTGAAGGCTTCTTTTTCTGACAATATCTTTTTTAATGGATATACAACTCAGATCATGTATAAGTAACATGAGTGCAGAAAATATTTATTAACTTCTTAAAGACTTAATAACATTCTAAGAAGCTGATGTGTATTTCACCCACATGAAAAAAAAAAAAAAAGAATCTGAGGTAGGTTTTATTATAAACTCATTCATTGTTCTCCTAAGGAAGTTGATCCAAGAAGGTTAAATGACTTGTGTAAAGTCATACAGAAAGGCATTTTGGAACCTAGATTCAAACCTTAGCACAATGTCATTTTTATCTCAATGTCTTTAGACTAACTGCTAAATTTCACCATCTTAAAATTAGTGGTCTGCAAATATTTTCAGGAAAAAATTAATAGTAATTAAATGTATATTTTTAATAATGTTCCCTTGCTATTGTAATTTCAAATATGGTATTTTAACATTACCATGCAGAAGTCTGTGCATGGCTATTTCTCTCTATTTGAATGGAGCAGCTTTAAATTCCTTTAGAAACTGATTGGAGTATAAATAAATAAAAAAGTTTAAAGGTTTTTAGAAATTATTTAGGAGGGAAGAAAATGGAAATAATCAAGTGAAAAAGAACTATTCATTAAATGAAATGGAAAAGAATATGACAATAAAGACATGGATTATAACCAGGTGGGCTGGCTGTCTGCCATGTTTATCAATAATTAATAGTGTTCTTTTCATAAAAATGCCTCAAATACGTAGAAAATAGTTCTGGAATCAGGTTAAGTAATCCATAATCTCTAAAAGGATAATAGGCTTGCCATGTACCTTGGTTTCTAGAAACCAGTAAACAGTACTTTCTTTAATGTCAATGCCTCAGGATTTGTGAAGTGACATTGCAATTACAAACTATGTCCATTCACTTTCCCCCTTCTTTCTACATCATACCAGTGCTTCACTTAGCAATTTTCACTCTGTCGCTACAATATCTTGAGACAAAGTGATAGATCACCTGTCAGCAACAGGAGCAGCTATTAAGATATGGCTGAAAAGAGACTAATTGTAAGAAATGGATTTGCTAGTAATCATTTGCTGGGAACTTTTGAAATCTCAAATAGTTCAAATATGTGAGCATGGTAGCTTTCAGTCAGAGAATCAATATAATTCCATCCTTCACCCAAAAAGTTCAAAGTATAATGTCTCCATCCTAAAGTTCATTAAGTGCCTAATAAGTACAGTTCAATTCAACTAATATTTATTGACGCTGTGTTAAATTCAGTATTTAGGATCTGGGTATTCAGGGGATACTAGGGTATACACTGAAGTGAAAGAGGGATAAATCAAGAACAAACTGACTCATCACTTGTGTACAGAGTCATGGGAGAGACAAAAAGTATATCATTTTAATTAAAGGTCAATTTACTTTGACTGAAGACATGGATAGCTTTCCATTAATATTTACAGCCTGGCAATACAGTTTTTATAAGTATTTATTACTCTAATAATATCACTGGACACAATTTTAGGGCTGCCTTCATTTTTTTTTAGTGTATCAAATAGTTCCTACTTGTGGAGATTATGTATCCTTCATTTTGCTGGAGAAGATATATGTACTAAAAGAGTAACTGATTTTAGTTGATGCTAGTAAAACAACCACTACAACTTGATGGGGTATTTCAAATACGTTCTAATATGCCTTTCAAGTTAATTGAAACCCAGATGGCCTTCCTCTGACTTCAAGTGTCAGGGTACACTCTAAGACCAACTATTAATAAAGACTAAGAGGGTTCTAAAGTGGCCCTAACACCTCACTAATAACCTATATTTGGGAGCCAGGAGCAGTGGATACATGTGTGGTGAGGAGGCTTACAAGAATTAGGCCTTATTCAGTCCAAGGAAGAGTCTACAAAGATCTTTAGCATTCTCAATAGACTTGATCAGGGATCTTATCTGCCTTCCTTTTCATTAATAGCATGATTTCTCTTCAAAACTTTTGCTGAAAATCTTAGATAATAAAAGAGAAAACAGTTTAGAGTGATATGATACTTGTATTTTAAAAGTTTTTCATTTATATATTATTTTATAATCCTTACAGTTATTTGGTGGAGACTCTAGTTAGAATTGGCTTCTCTGATGGCTCCCATGGCAAAGAATCTGCCTGCCAATGGAAGAGACCCAGGTTCAATCCCTGGGTCAGGAAGATCCCCTGTTGAAAGGAATGGCTAGCCATTCCAGTATTCTCGACTGGAGAATTCCATGGACAGAGAAGCCTGGCGGGCTATAGGCCCCATGGGTCACAAAGAGTCAGACACTACTGAGCAACTAATATTTTTTCAAGTTAGAAGAAGGAATGTATTTAATGGCATTTCACATAAGGGTTGATATTTTTAAATTTGTAGCTCAAAACTTTACTGATAATTATACTTGTAAATATTTGCAATATGTATTGGGTATTAGGTGAGGATGAGGAAGACTGAAGATGGAAATTTGCTAAAAGATCTATAAAAATCAGTTTGCTTAAATAATCATCATACAAAACCCTGTAAACCTCTATCAGTATCTCAGCATCAATTTTCATTTTACATATTCATTTATTTTTAATATATAATTTGAAATATATGTTTCAAATATGCAGTATTATAATTCAGCATGTATAAACACTACAAAGTGATCATCACCATTGTCATCTACGACCACTTAGTTTGTCCCTTTCACCCATTTCAACCACCCTAAGCCTCCTCTTTTCTGATAACTATAATCTATTTTCTACATCTTCTATTATTAGTGAGTTTTCCATATTTTCTCTTCTAATGGAGGACTAGAAGTTGCAGATATGGGAGTAAATTGTTTTCTGATTGAAAACTGTAAAAGCAGTCATTTTTGAAGACCAAAACAAAAAAAAATTTATTTAACGGGGAGAGTCAATCAGTATCTTACTTTTTAGCTTAGAAGACAGGAAAATGGTTTAAAAAGCAAAAGGAGGAAGAAAAAAAAAAGTTCATTTAAAAGACGGGAAGAAGAAATGTTGAATGCATTCTTAATTCATTGTAACTTTGATTTTTTTAACCTCTATTCATGAGGTTTGCCTTTGGTAATGCCAAACAATTAACTCTGTGTGTACAAGGCACATTAATCATAATGTGTGCAACTGAAAGTTTTACCTCTTTTTATTCTGACTTGCATTGCATTCATTTTCTCTTTTTTATAACCAGTTGATTCATTGGCTCTTTTTTTATGTGTCTTGGCTAATTATTGTTATTTTTGTCTATGTTACCAACATCTGCTTGGAATTGAAATCCTATATATCTTCCACTTGAATTCATTTTATTTTTTTTTTCTTTTCTCTTGAGCATTAGTGTCCTTTAAAGTGTGAAAAGCAGAGTGGTCTACAACTCCAAAATGCTAAACCCTCACAAATGTAGGACTTTATGTACCTCGCCAAGCTCTCTCAAATGAGCTTTGAAGGAAAAGCAAATATTTAATAACAGAAATGAGAGGCGAGGGGAACTCAAGATTATTCATAAAAGCATGGAAAATGTATTAAATAATTCCTAAAATCTTTGTCATTACTCACAGTCCTTCCAGTGATCCACTAAGTCATTCAGAAACAACATACCATCTCTTCTGAGAGGGCATCATGCTGTCTAGTAAAGTGAGATGGTGTATTTCAAGAGTAAAGCATCTTGATTTTAATCAGGGCCGCTAGCCGCTGACTGTGTGTAATGATGTTAATGGAATAGCCTGTGGAATAGCTCTTAACTTCTACTTTTTCAAAAGTCATTTTTACAGTAATCACCACCTCAATCAGTCATCAACTCATAGCAGATCCATAACACTAATTTTTTCAAACACAATTTTAAAACAATTTCTACACACTGCAAGAAACAACAATAAAAAAAAAAAAAGAGAGAGAGAGAGAGAAAAGTAGCAGGGATGCTTTTCTCCTTTTATCTATTACTTGAATGTGCCAGAAAACCTCTTCACTTGCTAAAATTCACTTGCTATTAATAAAATAATAAAATAGCCCAGTATAAGAAATGAAAAGAGACACCTGAGGCACAAAAGAGATTATCTAGAAGGAATAAAAATAAGACTAACGTTGACTTTCTCATATAAAATGCATGCAGTATTCTAGAATACAATGAAAAAATATTTCAAAGATCAGAGAAAATATACTTGAATCTTAAATTCCAAATCCATTTAGTCACAGGCAAGAGCCAAAAATATATTCAATATGCAAAGAATAAGAACATTTACCTTGGAAGCATTCTCTCAGCAAATTCCTCCTGAACATACTCTATCAAAGCAAGTAAGTAAAACATGAAAGTGGAAGATATAGGATTCAGGAAATTTTCACTTCATTTAAAGAGGGAAGCAAAAGGAAGTCCCAAGGTGACAGATTTGTAACAGATCTAAAAATCGAATATTTTAGTTTGTAGAAGGAAGATGGCAAGCAGGTGGAAGGGGATTTCCAGAAATTAAGAGGAATCCTGAGAATAGGTGCTATGATGGATCATTTGAAAATAATTCATGATATAATAGATACAAGTTTGGCAATTTTAAAAGGAAAATCCAATAAAGAGTTTGGGAAAAGAAAAATCTTGAACAAATAAGGAAATAACTCTCCTAGTTATGTTTTGCAACATAAAAGAACAAAATACTGAAATTTGGTGACTGACAACAATCAGTGTACTAATCTCACAATTTTATAGATTAGGAATGCCTACACTGTTTAGCTGGATAATTCTGCTATTCCATGTAGTATCAATTGAGGTCATTCAGTGGTGCTCAGATGGTAGATGAGCTAGTATGGAGGGTACGAGACTGATTCACTCATATATCTATTATTTTGGAAGAAATGGATGAAAGTGCAGGTCCCACAGTGACTGTCAAAAAAGTATTTACAAATCCTCTCTTCCAGCAGTGAAGCAGGAAGTATTTCATTGGCACATGAGGGATCTCAGATGATCTTCTAAGACACAGAAATGAAAGCTGCCATCTTTTAAATTCTGGGGCTAGAAACCAACATTCCATGACTTCTGCCATGTTCTATTTGTCAAAATAGTCACAAAGCCCAGACTGACTCAAGTAAGAGTCTTCAACCACACTGTCAATGAAAAGAATGTGAATATATACATATATATGTGTGTGTGTGTGTGTATACATATACGGCCATATTTCACCTTTTTATCACAGTACATCATTTGGTTCTATTGTCCTTGATTTTTGCATAGATATATTTAGCTTCCCAGGTGGTGCTAATGGTAAAGAACCCGCCTGCCAATGCAGGAGACATAAGAGATGCAGGTTCAGCCCCTGGGTCAGGAAGACAGGAACGTCTCCTGAAGGAGGGCATGGCAACTCACTCCAGTATTCTTGCCTTGAGAATCCCATGGATGGAGGAGTCTGGCTGGCTATGATCCATAGCATCACAGAGTCGGATACATAGCACACATGCCCTTGATTTTTACATAGACATATTTAGCTAGACAATTTTGTTGATTTGGGAATTTTACAATCAGACTAGACATAAAAAAAGATTTCATGTGGTTTTAAAAGAGAATGGAAATATGACTTAACTTGAGGCATATTAAAGGACAAGCACAGATGACAGAATTTAATAAATGGCAAGAAAAAGAAACAAAATTACGGTAAAAGAATACTACTATCTGTTTTCTGGAGTAAAGTCACTATGGTCTAAATGTTTGTGTCCACCCGTCATTCACATGTTGAAACCTAACCTCAAAAGTGATGATATTGGGACATGATTAAGTCACAAGGGTGGGGCCCTCATGAATGGGATTGTTGTTTAGTCTCTAGGTTGTATCTGACTCTTTGGGATCCCATAAACTGTAGCAACCCAGGCTTCCCTGTTCTTCACAACCTCCTGGAGTTTGCTCAAACTCATGTCCATTGAGTTGGTGAATGCCATTCAACCATCTCATCCTCTGTCTCCCCCTTCTACTCCTGCTCTCAATCTTTCCTAGTATCAAGATCTTTTCCAATGAGTTGACTTTTCTCATCAGTTGGCCAAAGTATTGAAGCTTCAGCTTCAGCATCTGTTCTTCCAGTGAATATTCAGGGTTGATTTCCTTTATGATTGACTGGTTTGATCTCCTTGCAGTCCAAGAGACCTTCAAGAGTCTTCTACAGCACTACAGTTTGAAAGCATCGATTCTTCATTACTAAGCCTCTTTGTGGTCCAACTCTCACATCCATATGTGACTACTGGAAAAACTGTGGCTTTGACTATATGGACCTTTGTCAGAAAAGTGTTATCTCTGCTTTTTAATATGCTGTCTAGATTTGTCATATCTTTTCTTCCAAGGAACAAGCATCATTTAATTTTGTGGCTGCAGTCACAGGCCACAGTGATTTTGGTGCCCAAGAAAATAAAATCTGTTACTGTTTTCACTTTTACCCCAACGGGATTGGTATCCATATATAAGTGCCAGAGAGCTCCCTGGTCTCTCTCACATATGAGGACAAAAGGAGACGTTAGCCATCTGTGAATCAAGAAGGAGGCTCTCACCAGACACTGAATCTGCTGGTGCCTCCATCTTGAATTTTCAGCCTCCAGAAATGTGAGAAATATTAATAAATAACTGTTGTATAAGCCACTCAGTTCACTGTATTTTGTTATAGTGGACAAAATGGACTAAACAGAAATGTAAAACAGTATTGTTTGCTGCTGCTGCTGCTGCTAAGTCGCTTCAGTCGTGTCCGACTCTGTAAAGTTGGCATTAAAGGAAATAGAAATACATTATAAACATTTAAACCTATAAAAATGGAAAAGTGAATAAAAAGTAACAGCAATACTACGAAGGTAGGCATTCCAAGAGAAGAGTAATAATTCAGTAGCTAAAGCCTCATCTGACATAGAAAAACCAATAGATAAGTCAGAATGTACTAACTTAAAGAATAATACTACAAATACATTTTTAAAGAGATTTAGATGCAGCTACCTCAAAAAACAAACAAACAAAAATTCACTTTGAGAATTAATGGAATTAAAGGAATCTAGAAGAAAACTGCTGTGTTTTTTTTTTTTTTTAAATATAAACTATTCAGTTCTACTAGTTTGTAGATATTTTTTAGTTAAACATGTGAATGAATAGACTATGTTAGGTGTGGTCTATCCCACACTTCTACCCCTCGAAGGCCCCAAAAAGTATTTTAGCATAATATCAGGAGTACTGAAATCCAGGAATTCCCAGAGCAAAGGCCACAGGGTAAGCAGTGGTGGTGGGGGATCTAATGAGCAGAAGGAGGAATAGCTACCAAGTCACTGAGTCCAGTGCAATATAAGAAAATTTTCCTCTATCCCAAAAAAATAACCTTCAAGTGGACGAAAACACATAGCTTATACCTAGATTTTTATAAGAAAAGAAACAAAAGATGTGTTAAGCATATAAAGATGAATAAAATTGAACACTTAAGTTAACTCATAATTGGCAAGAGTCAAGAATACTTACTGTGAAGAGTAGACTGTTAAATGGTACAGGGAAAACTAGATATCTACATGTGAATGAATGAAACTGGACTCCTATCTTACATTACTCACAAGAATTAACTCAAAGTGGAACAAGACCTGAAACCATAAAATTGCTTGGAAAAAAAAAAAAAGGAAAATCTTTTTGAGACTGGTCTTGTCAACAAATTTTGGGATATGACAGCAGAATTACAAGAAATAAAATAAAAACTAAACAATTTGAACTACATCAAAATAAAAAGCTTTTTCACAGAAAGTAAAAAAGCTAATAAAGTGAAAACACAACCTGCAGAAAGGGAGAAAATATCTGAAAACCATATATGCCACAAGAGGTTAACATTCAAAGTATGTGAAGAAGTCATACAACTCAACAGCAAAAAAAAAAAAAAAAGAACAGAAAAAAAGTCAAATTATAAAGTGGGCAAAAGATATGAATAGACATTTTTCCAAAGAAGTTATACATATGGTCAACTGGTTCATGAAAAGGTATTCAATGGCATTGATCATCAGGGAAAGGCATGTAAAATACTGAGGTATCACCTTACCCTTGTTAGAATGTTAGTATGACTATTAGCAAAAAGACAAAAGATAAATGTTAGCAAGGATGTAGATAAAGGAGAACATTTGTAGACAATTGGTAGTGATATAAACTGGTACAGCTTCTAAGGAAAATGGTATGGAGGTTTTTCAAAAAGTTAAAAATATTACTACCAGATGACCCAGCAGCTCTACACATTGATATGGACTGAAATGAAATCATTAAGGAATTTCCTCAGGAAATGAAATCACTAAGTTGAAGAGATATATGCACCCCATGTTCATTGCAACACCATTCACAATAGTCAAGACATGGAAGCAACCTAAGCCTATCCATGGATAAATGAATATTCACATTTATTCAATAAGGTATTGTTCAACCATGAGAAAGAAGGAAATACTACTATTTGCAACACCAGGGTTGAAATTTGATGCCATTATGCTGGCAAAATAAATCAGAGAAAAATAAATACTGCATGATCTCAGGGTGTGGAGAATGGGAATGTCAGCCAAAGTGTACAAAGTTTCAGTTATAAGATAAATATATTCTTGGGATATAATGTACAGCTTGGTGACTATAGTCAACAATACTGCCGTACATACTTGAAAGTTATTAAGAGAGTAGATCTTAATTGGTCTCATCACACACACATACAAAGGTAATTAATTGAGTTACAGATGTTTAACCAACCCTATCGTGGTAATTATGTTGCATTACTACACATTGTATACCTTAAACTTACACAAAGTTACATACCAATTATCACCTCAATAAAGCTGGGGTATAGGGGACTGGAAGACTGAAGAATCTGCGCAGATTGCAGCCGCAGTATTGTTGTTCAGTTGCTAAATTTTGCCCAACACTTTTGTGACACCATGGGACTGTAGCCTACCAGATTCTTCTGACCATGGGATTCTCCAGGCAAGAATACTGGAGTGGGTTGCCATTTCCTTTTGCAGGGGATCTTCCTGACCCAGGGACTGAACCCAACTCTCATGCATGGGAGGCAGATTCTTTACCATTGAGCCATCAGTAAAACCCCAGCCATAGTATATGGTTTGTGGGGAAGAAAGAACTAATGGCTACTCATTTTTAAATGAACTTAAACAAATGTAATTGTAATGGGGTTCTGATATTTATTACCAAAATTATATGCTAGGTATCTATAAAAATCTTCAACCAGGGTGTGCTTATTGAAATAGATAATCTGTTGGTCCATTTTTCTAATCTGTCATGTCCCTTGTTTTGATGCATCCAATAAAGCGCCTTACCAACTGGTCATGTTGTTGTACGAAGATTTTCATTATAAATGCCATGAATGTTTGGGCTCCAGGATTGAAATTGATTCAAGTACCAATTTTAAGAACTGTTTTCATCAAGTTCATTTCATAGCTCTAGTTATTTCTGTTCCTATTTGTTATGCACAGATCTTTGCAAATTCTAAAACTCCAGGAGGTAGATCTCTCCTCCAGTTCTGCTAGCTACAGCTGTTCGTAAATACCAAGGAGTGTTTGAATCTAAATGTCTGCTGTTGTAGGAGGGCTTATATAAGATTTCCTGGCTCTTGGTGGAAAGGGAACATTCTTCCAATTTGAGAGAGAACTCTTCTTCTCTCCACTTTATCCAACCACAATTTACTTAGAAGTAATTTGCACTGTATTCTTTCTAGTTGTTGGGGTTATAAAAGTTATCATTTTACTTTCTCTGAATTTTTACAGTTTAAATATTTCAAGAATATTTGTCATCTATTACCGTAATATCAACTTCTTATAACAATCCTGAAATATCTAAAGATCAGTCATTTTCTTATTTGAAATAAATCATGCAGTAACACAAAAGGGACACTGGATATATTCAATATATCATTTAGTCTGTTATCCGTTTTCTATTTGTCTCCTTATTTTTAGTTTAGGTTTATGAGGCCTGATTTATTATTTTTCCAGTGACTATTATTTGTTCCAGCAGCTGTTACTTTAGTACAGAAATATATATATATATATATAAAGTTCACTCATTAGAGAATAAGTATTTTTGAACATCTAGTAGTAGCTACTATTTCTGGATGTACTAATTCTGGATCCAGTCATAATCTCTGAGAAACTCACAGCTTAGGGATGGGAGAAGACAGATACACAATAATGAATTTTCACATAACAACATTTTTAATATATAATCACAGAAACATTCAGATAGCTGCAGGTACCAGGGAAGGAAATACCTAACTGCTAAGCAGGTGTGGAAAAGATGGTAAAACTGTGTTTTTGGTTTTATAGTGTTTATGAACCATGCGACAACAGTGATATACACATTTTTCTATTTTCATAAGACCAAAACAAAATGTAAAAAATTAAAAACTCCAAAATCAGAAGGAAAAAAACCAAAAACCAAAAAACAATCAACCAGAATGCAATACTGTAAGTCAAGTTAAACCATCTCATTGAGTACTTAATATTGGAAAATCAACTGTGAAACCAATGTGTATCAACTGGAAAATATATCTGCTGTTCCATTTGCTCTCCAGCTATTATACATAGCATTATGATCTCATCAGATCCTAGAAGGAGTGAAGCATTGTTCTTTTTCCACAGCATTCCTAAAGTAACAGGAATTGCCTGAACTTTTGATGCTAACATCAATGGCAACAGCTTTGGTTATTTTTCAGTTATATTTTTAAGTTGTGAATACTAGGATGTGCAGAAAAGAATTAACACAGAAGGTTTGACTGCTATCTTTGGAAGGCCTGCTCTCAAGGTTTGCCTTTGGCTGCCGTTTGGGAACTTGGATTTGGGAAGCGTCCCTGACATTAATTGATAAGAGTGACTTACTATGCCTAAACTCCTTGAAAAAACAGTATTATGTTATATTATGTTAGTCACTCAGTCGTGTCCATCTCTTTGCAACCACATGGCTCCACTGTCCATGGGATTCTCCAGGCAAGAATACTGGAGTGGGTTGCCATTTCCTTCTCCAGGGGATCTTCCCAACCCAGGGATCAAACCCAGGTTTCCCACATTGCAGGCAGATTCTTTACTGTCTAAGCCACCAGGGAAGCCCTGAACAAACAGTATGGTATATGTTAAATAAACACCTTCTTTCCTTCTGGGGCTCTGGAATTTGGATTACTTCCAGCAGGGCCTGCCTATGTGAATAGCTCCCTGCAAAATCTCTGCTCACTGGTCTCTCACAAATTTTACATATATGTTCACAACTTGTTACTGGGGTGAGTAAGTGTGCCTTATAGACTCTACTAGGAGAAGATCATTGAAAGCTGGTTTCTATTTTGCCCCAAACTTCGCTCCATAAGACTTTTCTCATTGTCAACTATGTTTTGTATTCTTTCACTTTAATGAGCTGTGAATAAGACTATTAGAATCCTGTGAATTCTCATAGTGAACCATCAAACCTCGGATTGCTAATGGGAACTACCAAAAAAAAAAAAAAAGCTGTATATTAAATTAGCTATACTTTGATAGTTTTTCTGAAATTTGCTAATGTAAAATCACAATACAGATGATCCAAGTGTCAGTAGAAGAGGAGAAAATATTCTTGCCTCAGAGAACATAAAGTTCTTAAAGTAAGCTAATGGTTTTCCAATCATAGCTAGTTTATTAGCAAGGCCAAGTATTTAAATTATACATACATTTTTTTGTTCAGTTGCCAAGTCATGTCTCATTTTTTGTGACACCATGGACTGCAGCACACCAGGCTTCCCTGCCCCTCAGCATCTCACAGAGTTTGCCCAAGTTATGTCAAATGAATCGGTGATGCCATCCAGCCATCTCATCCTGTCGTCCTCTTCTCCTCTGCCTTTAATCTTGCTCAGCATTAGGGTCTTTTCCAAAGAGTCAACTGTTCGCAAATTATTGGAGCTTCAGCTTCTGCATCAGTCCTTCCAATGAGTATTCAGGGTTGATTTCCTTTAAGATTGACTGTTTTGATCTCCTTTAAAGGACTCTCATGAGTCTTCTCCAGCACGACAGTATGAAAGCATCGATTCTTCAGTGCTCAGCCTTTCTTATTGTCCAGCGTTCATATTCGTACATGACTATTGGAAAGACCATAGCCTTGACCGTACATATCTTTGGTGGCAAAGTGATGTCTTTGCTTTCAACACTCTGTCTAGGTTTGTCTTAGCTTTCCTGCCAAGAAGCAATTGTCCTCTAATTTCATGACCACAGTCACCATCTGCAGTGATTTTAGAGCCCAAGAAAAGGAAATGTCACTGCTTTTCCTTTTCTATTTGCCATGAAGGGACTGGATGACATGATCTTAGTTTTTGTAATAATGAGATTTAAGCTGGCTTTTTCAATCTCTTCCTTCACCCTCATCAAGAGGCTCTTTATTTCCTCTTTGCTTTCTGCCATTAGAGTGGTATCATCCACATATCTGAGGTTGTTTATATTTCTCCTGGCAATCTTGATTCCAGCTTGTAACTCATCCAACCCAGCATTTCCCATGATGTGGTCTGTGTGTAAGTTAAACAAACAGGTTGGCTATAAATAGCCTTCTTGTACACCTTTCTCAATTCTGAACCAGTCAGTTGTTCCATAAAGG
Organism: Bison bison bison; assembly: GCF_000754665.1. Lineage (NCBI taxonomy): Eukaryota > Metazoa > Chordata > Mammalia > Artiodactyla > Bovidae > Bison > Bison bison. Next base: position 10,152,996 of record NW_011494832.1, on the reverse strand, counting down.
GTTCTAACTCTTGCTTCTTAACCCACATATAAGTTTCTCAGGAGACAGGTAAGATAGCCTGATATTCTCATCTCTTTAAGAATTTTCCAATTTGTTGCAATCCATGTAGTCAAAGGCTTTAGCATAGTCAATGAAACAGAGGTAGGTGTTTTTCTGGAACTCCCTTGCTTTCTCTATGATCCAGTGAATGCTGGCAATTTAATCTCTGATTCCTCTGCCTTTTCTAAATCCAGCTTGAACATCTGGAATTTCTCAGTTCATGCTGAAGCCTAGCTTGGAGGATTTTGGGCATAACCTTACTAGTATGAGATGAAGATGAGTGCAATTGCCTGGTGGTTTGAACATTCTTTACTACTGCCCTTCTTGGGAATTGGGATGAGGATTGACCTTTTCCAGTCCTGTGACCACTGTTGGGTTTTCCAAATTTGCTGATATATTGAGTGCAACACTTTATTTTTTTTTTTTTTGCTGAGTGCAACACTTTAATAGCATCATCTTTTAGTATTTTAAATAGCTCTGCTGGAATTCCATCACCTGTACCAGCTTTATTGGAACAGTGTTTCCTAAGGCCCACTTGCCTTCACACTTCAGAAGATCTGGCTTTGAGTAAGAGACTACACCATCATGGTTATCCAGGTCATTAAGATCTTTTCTGTACAGTTCTTCTGTATATTCTTTCCATCTCTTCTTGATTTCTTCTGCTTCTATTAGGTCTTTACTGTTTCTGTCCTTTATTATACCCATCTTAGGATGACATGTTCCTTTATTTCTAATATTCTTGGAGAGATCTCTAGTCTTACCCTTTCTGTTGTTTTCCTCTATTTGTTTGCATTGTTCACTGAAGAATGCATTCCTGTCTCTCCTTGCTATTCTCTGGAACTCTGTATTTAGCTGGGTGTGCCTTTCCCTTTCCCCTTTACTTTTCACTTCACTTCTTTCCTCCTCTATCTGTAGCCATCTCAGATAACCACTTTGCTTTCTTGCATTTCTTTTTCTTTGGGTTTTTTTTTTTTTTCCCGCTGCCTCCTATACAATATTATAGACCTCTGTCCATAGTTCTTCAAGTACTCCACTTACTAGGTCTAACCCCTTGAATCTATTCAACACCTACATACATACACATTTATAGAAAATGTTAATTTATATATTAGCTATATATATATAAATTGTATATTTACCTATTAATACATATGTGTGCACCACTTCTGAGCTTTTAACTCATAAAGGAAAAAGTACCATTCTGCCTAAATCATGGTTAATAGAGTGTGAACTTTTCAAGCACAGGGATAATCACCTCTTCTCCTCCCAGCACTACCATTAACCTACTGAGTGAACTGAAACAAGTTACTCAATTACCTCGACTGAAGCCAGTCATCTCACTTTCCACATTTATAGTTTTAGATGTTGGAATAGATAATTTTCAGAATGTGCTTCATTTCTGAAATTCCAGTTGTTACATGAATAAAGGACGTCTTTGACATTCAATCTATTTTCCGTTTCATTCTAAGGATCAACCACTGATTCAGCTGCTCTGTGGGCAATCCTGTACTTCCTCTAAACCCCTTGTGAGAACTACCAAGCTGCTGTTCTTTCACTGATGAAGAATATCCAAGTCAGATGAAGGGTAAATCTCTAACTGATGTATCAGTCTGGGTTAAGTCAGGTAAAGGGAGAAACTAAAGTTATTATAGAAATAAAGCAATATCAAATGTAGAAGAATCAGGTTTATATGTATGTGGGAAGAGCTAAAGGGGGAACTGTGGGAGTGATGGTAATGAAAAGATGGTAGAAAGAGCCTTGAAGGATTCCAGCCTGAAGTACAAGAGTTGGGGGAGAGGGTAGTGCAAGCTTATCAAGAGATGTATCAAGAGTTGTGTGAAGCCCTGCATCTGGTCGCTAGGACCTCCTGAGAGGAATGGCTTCTGCTTCACCTTCTTTCATTGGTCAATTCTAATGATCATTCATCTAAAGAAGGGAATTAGAGAACATTAAAGTTCTCAGACTTAGGAGTGTTGGCATGCCTTGTTGAGGAAAGCTAAGTCAGTTGGCATGCTGGCTGTTGGGAACCTATAGAAAACTACACATAAAGGGCTTCTAGAAACATATGAATCTGTATTTAAAAAACAAACTTCAGAACATTTACTACAATATTACATTTCCAGTGACATTGATGGTACTTTCTGTTTACAAAAATGGGAGAAGGGAATCTGATTTTCTAAGATTTATTCAAAGGCTTTTTAGAAACACAGGATTTATATTTTATTTGATTGGAATAATTACTTTAAAAAGTATCAGCCTATTCTCTACTGGCCTGGATAAGGGAATGGCGGCCCACTCTAATATCCTTGCCCCAGGAATCCCATGGACAGAGGAACCTGGTGGGCTACAGTCCACGGGGTTACAAAGAGTTGGACATGACTGAGCAACATACACACACACACACACACACACTCTACTATATAAGACAAAGACAATGAAATATTTAGTTACCTTAAAGATGAATTGGGAATCTATAAAAGTATTCCCAGAGTTCAAATTTAATTATCATCTATCCATGAAGAGTTTAGCAGACAACTGATATTTTGATGGTAAGCCTCTAATAAAGTGATCTGGCATTAAAAAATTTTTGCCCACTGAAAAGTTTATTTGGCACACAAATTTTCTGCAGCCCTTCTAATATTTACTAGTTACTCTTATGGCAGAAAGTGAAGAGGAACTAAAAAGCCTCTTATGAAAGTGAAAGTGGAGAGTGAAAAAGTTGGCTTAAAGCTCAACATTCAGAAAACTTAGATCATGGCATCTGGTCCCATCACTTCATGGGAAATAGATGGGCAAACAGTGGAAACAGTGTCAGACTTTATTTTTGGGGGCTCCAAAATCACTGCAGATGGTGATTGTGGCCATGAAATTAGACGCTTACTCCTTGAAAGGAAAGTTATGACCAACCTAGATAGCATATTCAAAAGCAGAGACATTACTTTGCCAACAAAGGTCCATCT
>NW_011494832.1:10147671-10149772 GCF_000754665.1 Bison bison bison | reverse complement strand
GAGTGAACTCTGGGAGTTGGTGATGGACAGGGAGGCCTGGCGTGCTGTGATTCATGGGGTCACAAAGAGTTGGACATGACTGAGCGACTGAACTGAACTGAACTGATAAACTAACAGATGAATTATGTCTCAAATAGAATTGTGGTACCAAAGTTAGGGAAATCATATTTTCAAATTTTAATTGAAAAGTTAGTTTTCCATGCATGATTCTATAAGTTTTGAAGTTGCAAGCCTCAATATATGCTTTATTATGCTTATCAATAGATATTTTGAAGGAAGTATTATTAGTTATGTTTGTGTTTAAACAGTCTTCCAAATTTTTCCAAACATATGTTTATAAAAGTACCATGATGTTCTAGACTGAATAACAGTATGCCAAACAAAAATGTTAAATAACATGAACGAACAACTGATAATCTGGGTCAAGTTACCTATCCAAAGGAAAAAGCATAAAGATCTGGATTTGAAATATGATGGGTACAGCAAATAGTTGAAGGAATATTTCAAATTAGTGTTGTTGTCCCCAGTTATTGTCAGAAACATGGTAAATGAAGTCCCTTGCCATACTAAAGCAATCACTCTTTCAGACACATGAGTTAAGTGAAGATAGTCAAAAGCACAGCACCTAAGGGTCAATTCTTATAAACCTCAAATACATTTTGGAACTTTAACTCATCATTTTCATTTGGCCTCAGTTCTCTGGTTAAATACTTCCGAGCAGCATACACACTTTTCTTCTTGTCTTCAAAATCCTGATTCTTATTAATGTAATTTTGGATCTTAACTAGATTTTTCATTAAATAACTCCTCCATTAAAGAAGTTAGTACTTCTTGAAAACAAAACAAGGAAATGTTGCCAATACTCAATCAATACCAGAGTTAGAGTTCCCTAATAAAATTTCTATTTTCTATTCATTTTTTACAAGGTTGCCTCATCAATCTGACAGATAATCATACTAAAACACATAACTTTATTAAATACTGTGTATGGGGGGAGGAGCCAAGATGGTGGAGGAGTAGGACGGGGAGAACACTTTCTCCCCCACAAATTCATCAAAAGAGCATTTAAACGTCGAGTAAATTCCACAAAACAACTTCTGAATGCTGGCAGAGGACATCAGGCACCCAGAAAAGCATCCCAACTCTTCGAAAGGAGGTAGGAAAAAATATAAAAGACAAAAAAAGAGACAAAAGAGGGAGGGACGGAGTTCCGTCCCGGGAAGGGAGTCTTAAAAAGAGAGAAGTTTCCAAACACCAGGAAACCTTCTCAATGCCGAATCTGTGCCGAGCTTTGGAAGCACAGAGGGCAACATAACAGGGAGAAAAAATAAACAAGTAAAACTCGCAAATTGGGAGCCCTACGGTAACTCCCTCAGCAGAGAAGCAGCGCAGACGCCTGCATCCGCCATTAGCAAGCGGGGGCTGGGCAGGGAGGCGTGGCGCGGGCTGCATCGCTTAGAGTAAGAATCTGGCCTGAATACCCTGAGCACTATCTGAGCGAAATAATTTGGGCTAGCAAACCAGACTGTGGGATATCTACCACGTGGAAAGCCAGCCCCAACCTAAGACACCGCCAGGCCCGCGCACGGAACAAAGAATTGAACAGAAATAGCCGGCTGCAGACCTTCCCCCTCCGGTGACAGGCAGCCAGAGCCGGAAGGGGGCAATCGCAGCCCCAGAGAGACATTATCTATAAAACTGTAAGCAGGCTTCTTTGCTAACTAAAACTTTTTGGGGGTCTGGACGGTTAACATCTGCCTGAGAAGGTGCGCCGGTTTTACACGCAGATAACCGAGTGGCGGGGAGGCGATAAGTCGCAGCAATGGCGCTCGCCAAACACCTCATCACTTGAGCTGCTCGGACCTGGGAAGAGCACAAAACTCAGGCCCAACTGAGTCTGCGCCTCTGAGGACTACCCGAGTGCCTGAACCTGAGCGGCTTGGACCTGGGAGGTACATGCAATCCAGGGCCAGCCTCGGATTGTTCCCAGCAGAACAACCTAGAGCCCAAGCAGTGTGGGCAGGGAGGCTACACACGCCGTGAGCGGGGGCAGACCCAGTGTGGCTGAGGCACTGCGAGCGCACGCCAGTGTTATTTGTTT
>NW_011494832.1:10146679-10147142 GCF_000754665.1 Bison bison bison | reverse complement strand
GAAGCAGGAGGCTTAAGTCCAAACCCTGACTCCAGGGAACTCCTGACCCCAAGGAACATTAATTGACAGGAGCTCATCAAACGCCTCCATACCGACGCTGAAACCAAGCACCACACAAGGGCCAACAAGTCCCAGGGCAAGACATACCAAGCAAATTCTCCAGCAACAAAGGAGCACAGCCCTGAGCTTCAAGATACAAGCTGCCCAAAGTCACCCCAAAACCATAGACATCTCATAACTCATTACTGGACATTTCATTGCACTCCAGAGAGAAGAAATACAGCTCCACCCACCAGAACACCGACACAAGCTTCCCTAACCAGGAAACCTTGACAAGCCACCTGTACAAACCCACACACAGCGAGGAAGAGCCACAATAAAGAGAACTCCACAAACTGCCAGAATATAGAAAGGACACCCCAAACTCAGCAATTTAAACAAGATGAAGAGACAGAAGAATACC
>NW_011494832.1:10145566-10146579 GCF_000754665.1 Bison bison bison | reverse complement strand
TTAATTTATGCTTTTTTGTATTTGATATCAAATTGGTACCTGTATTTTCTTTATAATTTTTGCGACATTGTTTTTGTTTGTTTGTTTTCTCTCTTTATGTTTCTTCTTCCTTTCTTTTAACATTGTATTTTTGAAATTCCAAACTCTACTCTAGATTTTTAATTTTGCTTTTTGGTATTAGTTATCAATTTTGTACCTGTATTTTCTTTATAATTTTTGCGACCTTGATTGTTTTTCTTTGTTCGTTTTTTCTCTCTTTCTTTTCCTTCTTCTTTTCTTTAACATCATATTTTTGAAATTCCAAACTCTACTCTAGATTTTTAATTTTTGCTTTTATGTATTTGTTACCAATTTTGTACCTTTAAGAACCCAATCTTCAGGACCCATTTTTCACTAGGGAGCGAGATTACTGGCTTGACTGCTCTCTCTCCCTTTGGACTCTCCTTTTTCTGCACCAGGTTGCCTGTGTCTCCTCCCTAACCCCTCTCTACTCCAACCAACTCTGTGAGTTTATGTGTGTTCCAGATGGTGGAGAACACTTAGGGAACTGATTACTGGCTGTATCTGTCTCCCTCCTTTTCATTCCCCCCTTTTATCCTTCTGGCCACCTCTGTCACCTTCCTCCTTCTTCTCTTCTCTGTATAACTCCGTGAACATCTCTGAGTGGTCCAGTTGTGGAGTGCACATAAGGAAGTGACTACTGGCTACCCCACTCTCTCCACTATTGGTTCGACCTCATCTCATTTGTGTCACCTCTAACTCCCTCCTCCCTCTTCTCTTCTCCATGTAATGCTGTGAACCTCTCTGAGTGACCCTCACAGTAGAGAAACTTTTCATCTTTAACGTAGATGTTTTATCAATGGTGCTGTATAGAAGGAGAAGTTTTGAAACTACTGTAAAAATAAGACCGATAACTGGAAGCAGGAGGCTTAAGTCCAAACCCTGACTCCAGGGAACTCCTGACCCCAAGGAACATTAATTGACAGGAGCTCATCAAACGCCTCCATACCGAC
>NW_011494832.1:10144949-10145466 GCF_000754665.1 Bison bison bison | reverse complement strand
AGCAGATAAATAGCCTGGAGACAAGGATTGAGAAGATGCAAGAAAGGTTTAACAAGGACCTAGAAGAAATAAAAAAGAGTCAATATATAATGAATAATGCAATAAATGAAATTAAAAACACTCTGGAGGCAACAAATAGTAGAATAACAGAGGCAGAAGATAGGATTAGTGAATTAGAAGATAGAATGGTAGAAATAAGTGAATCAGAGAGGATAAAAGAAAAATGAATTAAAAGAAATGAGGACAATCTCAGAGACCTCCAGGACAATATTAAACGCTACAACATTCGAATCATAGGGGTTCCAGAAGAAGAAGACAAAAAAAAAGACCATGAGAGAATACTTGAGGAGATAATAGTTGAAAACTTCCCTAAAATGGGGAAGGAAATAATCACCCAAGTCCAAGAAACCCAGAGAGTCCCAAACAGGATAAACCCAAGGCGAAACACCCCAAGACACATATTAATCAAATTAACAAAGATCAAACACAAAGAACAAATATTAAAAGCAGCAAGGGA
>NW_011494832.1:10140853-10142305 GCF_000754665.1 Bison bison bison | reverse complement strand
GCAACGAAAAAGAATAAAATACTTAGGAATATATCTACCTAAAGAAACTAAAGACCTATATATAGAAAACTATAAAACACTGGTGAAAGAAATCAGAGAGGACACTAATAGACGGAGAAATATACCATGTTCATGGATTGGAAGAATCAATATAGTGAAAATGAGTATACTACCCAAAGCAATTTATAGATTCAATGCAATCCCTATCAAGCTACCAACAGTATTCTTCACAGAGCTAGAACAAATAATTTCACAATTTGTATGGAAATACAAAAAACCTCAAATAGCCAAAGCGATCTTGAGAAAGAAGAATGGAACTGGAGGAATCAACCTGCCTGACTTCAGGCTCTACTACAAAGCCACAGTTATCAAGACAGTATGGTACTGGCACAAAGACAGAAATATAGATCAATGGAACAAAATAGAAAGCCCAGAGATAAATCCACGCACATATGGACACCTTATCTTTGACAAAGGAGGCAAGAATATACAATGGATTAAATCTCTTTAACAAGTGGTGCTGGGAAAACTGGTCAACCACTTATAAAAGAATGAAACTAGAACACTTTCTAACACCATACACAAAAATAAACTCAAAATGGATTAAAGATCTAAACATAAGACCAGAAACTATAAAACTCCTAGAGGAGAACATAGGCAAAACACTCTCTGACATACATCACAGCAGGATCCTCTATGACCCACCTCCCAGAATATTGGAAATAAAAGCAAAAATAAACAAATGGGACCTAATTAACCTTAAAAGCTTCTGCATATCAAAGAAACTATCAGCAAGGTGAAAAGACAGCCTTCAGAATGGGAGAAAATAATAGCAAATGAAGCAACGGACAAACAACTAATCTCAAAAATATACAAGCAACTCCTACAGCTCAACTCCAGAAAAATAAACGACCCAATCAAAAAATGAGCCAAAGAACTAAATAGACATTTCTCCAAAGAAGACATACAGATGGCTAACAAACACATGAAAAGATGCTCAACATCACTCATTATCAGAGAAATGCAAATCAAGACCACTATGAGGTACCATTTCACACCAGTCAGAATGGCTGCGACCTAAAAGTCTACAAATAATAAATGTTGGAGAGGGTGTGGAGAAAAGGGAACCCTCTTACACTGTTGGTGAGAATGCAAACTAGTACAGCCACTATGGAGAACCGTGTGGAGATTCCTTAAAAAAATGGAAATAGAACTGCCTTATGATCCAGCAATCCCACTGCTGGGCATACACACTGAGGAAACCAGAAGGGAAAGAGACACGTGTACCCCAATGTTCATCGCAGCACTGTTTATAATAGCCAGGACATGGAAGCAACCTAGATGTCCATCAGCAGATGAATGGATAAGAAAGCTGTGGTACCTATACACAATGGAGTATTACTCAGCCATTAAAAAGAATTCATTTGAATCAGTTCTAATGAGGTGGATGAA
>NW_011494832.1:10132449-10140753 GCF_000754665.1 Bison bison bison | reverse complement strand
GGACTCTATGGGAGAGGGAGAGGGTGGGAAGATTTGGGAGAATGGCATTGAAACATGTAAAATATCATGTATGAAACGAGATGCCAGTCCAGGTTTGATACACGATACTTGATGCATGGGGCTAGTGCATTGGGACGACCCAGAGGGATGGTATGGGGAGGGAGGAAGGAGAAGGGTACAGGATGGGGAGCACATGTATACCTGTGATGGATTCATTTTGATATTTGGCAAAACTAATACAATTATGTAAAGTATAAAAATAAAATAAAATTAAAAATAAAAATAAATACATACTGTGTATGCAAAGGAGATGGAGAAGGCAATGGCACCCTACTCCAGTACTCTTGCCTGGAAAATCCCATGGATGGAGGAGCCTGGTAGGCTGCAGTCCGTGGGGTCGCTAAGAGTCGGGCAACACTGAGCGACTTCACTTTCACTTTTCACTTTCATGCATTGGAGAAGGAAATGGCAACCTACTCCAGTATTCTTGCCTGGAGAATCCCAGGGACAGAGGAGCCTGGTGGGCTGCCGTCTATGGGGTTGCACAGAATCAGACACGACTGAAGCGACTTAGCAGCAGCAGCAGCAGCATGCAAAGGAGAATAAAGGAGCACTGGAGAGGGACATCTAACACAGGCAATTGGGAAAAGAAAAACATTGTTTTTCAGTCATTCAGTCGTGTCTGACTCTGTGACCCAATGAACCATAGCACACCAGGCTTCCCTGTCCTTATCTATCTCCTGGAGTTTGCTCAAACTCATGTCCATTGAGTTGATGATGCCGTCCAACCATCTCATAGTCTGCCGCCCCCTTCTCCCCCTGCCCTAGATCTTTCTCAGCATCAGGGTCTTTTCTAATGAGTCAGCCTTTCACATATTGGTTAATATTTCCTAAAAGGGGGGATATTTTCTCTGAATCTTTATTTTTATTTTTTTAGGTATCAATAGGAATTTTTTTTAATTTTATTTTACTTTTAAACTTTACAATATTGTATTAGTTTTGCCAAATATCGAAATGAATCCACCACAGGTATACCTGTGTTCCCCATCCTGAACCCTCCTCCCTCATCCCTCCCCATACCCTCCCTCTGGGTCATCCCAGTGCACCAGCCCCAAGCATCCAGTATCGTGCATCGAACCTGGACTGGCGACTCATTATATTGAAACATATTATACATGTTTCAATGTCATTCTCCCAAATCTTCCCACCCTCTCCCTCTCCCACAGAGTCCATAAGACTGATCTATACATCAGTGTCTCTTTTGTTGTCTCGTACACAGGGTTATTGTTACCATCTTTCTAAATTCCATATATATGCATTAGGAATCTTTAAAGAGTGATAGAGTGGTACTCAGCAGAGAAGAAGAAGATGCAAAGAACAGAGCTAGCTGTGTGTGGAGCACTCAGTCATCCACAGTACAGTTGGTTTTATTGGAGTAATGGTAGCAGTAGTGGCAGGAAATGAACCTGATTACTTAAGAAAAGAACAAATCATGAAAGACTTTGGCTTTTATTTGGGGGAAGTTTAGCTTCTTTACAAAAATGGAAACCTATTAAAGAACCTTATATGAAAATATAATTATTAAGATATTTATGTTTTAAAATAACTCTTTTACTGAGAATATATTTAAAATTAGGAAAAAATGTTAAGACTGTCAGATTAATCTGAGTGAGAAATCTCATGAATGTAAACTAAAAAAAAAAGAGGAGATACAATAAATATTTAGGGTATAAAATATGAAAGTTTAATTGGGTTGAGAGTAGGAGAGAAATGAAGGGTGAATCTTAAATTAATGTTGGATTTCTTACTCGGTTGACTAAAGAAATCATCATATTAACACAAAGATCCAGGTTAGGAATAGACTTGAAGAGAAGATGAGGAGGTTTTGGTGTGATGAATTTGAGATGTCCAAGTGGAAATACATTATATAAAGAGGCCAAAAATTCAAGAAGGCTTTTTCTGGAAAATGTTAATTTGGCAGTCACCAGGATATTGGTAAAGTTCTACATAATCAGGTTTCAACAATATATTTCATATCTCCCAGATAGACAGTAACAATTTTTATACCTTTTCTCAATACAGTAAAAATTATAGTCTTCCTCCTACATCAACTTATCCAGGCGTATGTCCCATATCTACATATAGAGCCTTCCATCTCACCCACACATCAAAATTCACATCACACACTATGAAATATAAGATGTTTAAGAGTTATGTAAAACTCAAGTGCCAATAGCACATTTTGCTCTTAAAATTTCCCTGTCTAGGAAAAATGGGACAAAGTGCTTAAGATCTCTAAATTTATAGAATACTAAAATGTTCAAAGGCAAAGATGTAAGATTTCCTCTGAAAAGTACACAGTCATGTGACTTTAATGATAGATCTGAGTTTCGCAAGGAGTGGGTCATTTAGTAGTCTATTAATAATAAGAGAGTTTAAATTTCCTCTTATAAAGTGAGGTGACTGGATTCGTTCAATTCTAAGATTTCTTCTTAACTGAATTTCAAGATTAAATTAAAAATATTGAAGTAATTCATTTTTATTGTAAGAATACTGTTGATGTGAATTTTGAATAATACACATGCATCATTATGCATTAGATTTATGGACTTACTCTGTACATAGCCATGTGCAGAAACTGACTTTTGTTAAAATATATTGAAAAAAAATCTAACTATTGAAGAATTAATCAATCTTGTCTTTATGGGAATACATTATGTTTATGGATAGTGTTTACTGATTATACTTTTCAAATAATGCCTGAGCAGTCTCATTTTAATATAATAGATAACTGTGTATGCACATCACAAACTGATGGAAATGCTTACCAAAAGAATGAGAGTACATTTACAAATTCAATCATCAATTCTCTACTCTTTGAATTCATGCACTATTTATTTCATAATAGGTGTATGAATTCAAATGTATTTGGCCTTAAAGCTAAGGCTTAATTTTGATAGCCATTGTAACAAAATAAACAGTCATAACATATCTCCTTTCAGAACTGCCTCTCTATTCACTCAACTGACAATTGGTTTCATTTTTACAGTTGCTTTAATTTTGTTTCACTTTAATTATACTCACACTCACAGACATTACTCATTAACATATATTCACACAATTTCACAACCGTACACATGCATACAACTCAAACATATGCACACGTGTATACTCACATTTATGTGCCCTCTCTCTCTCACACTCACAGAGCACTGTGAGGTTTTTTACCTCCTGCTTCTGCACCCAATCTTACATATTCAAGACTCATGGAAAGTTGGTAGTTCAGCCCCAATAATGAACAATTATTGAATAAAAAGCTACTGCTCTCTATCCTTAAATATTTTTTAAGCTGGAAAAATGGACTTAAAAAATTTAAATGACCCCTTTAGCTATTTAGAACTTTTAAACTGAGATCAAATGCTTTAGAGATCCTCCTTGGTTCAATTCCAGGGTCCAATTTTACCCCTCTCAGCACTGAACAATCAAAGTAACTACAAAGTAAGAGAATTTGAACCCTTAGAGAACCTAAGAGAGAATCTTAGAGAATTTGAACCGAAGAAAATATGAAAAACTGAGTTTTTTTCTGTTCCACATCACACAGCTGTTAAGTGACACTGTTGATGTATGAAACCAATTTCTTGTTTCTAAATTTAGAGGTCTTTCTAGTACCTCAAAAAGAGACAGGAAAAGATGCATCAAGCAGATTTTTCAACTGGATGTAAAAGATTCATATCTGCATAATCCATAGCTGTTTAATGAGGAGACCTAAAACCATTCCCTGGTTGGTTCAGTATATTCTGTCCTAGCTGGTCTCCCTTACTCAGAAGAATCATTAGCAATCTTGAGAAACTTGGGAAGACCATACAAAGCTGGTTTCAATGATAGAGGTCGTTCAATTCCATGCCTGCACTGAGAACTGTGCACTCTTGAGACTTGATTTCAGGTTTGTGTGGGTAACAAATGTGTCTCCTTACCCACTGGCATCTTTGGAGACATAGATATGTTCATTGTTAGTTAACAAATACCCAGGCCTCTCACTGAACTCACTCTGTTATTCCAATTGATACCTTTTCATTGATTTTCATTGTCTCGAGAATCCCAGGGACGGGGGAGCCTGGTGGGCTGTCGTCTCTGGGGTCGCACAGAGTCGGACACGACTGAAGCGACTTAGCAGCAGCAGCAGCAGCAGGCCTCTCAAGATGAGTTTTTTCCTATACCACATACTTCCAGTCAGAATATTTCATGAATGCTCTCTCAATTTGCAAATACACACATACACACATACATATACATATAATATGGCCATTTATTAAATGTTAAAACATTGAAACTTTCAAGAAATGCACTTTGTAAAAAACACTCATGATCTTTAAGATGTATATGTTTAATTTATAATAAAATCAGGCTAAATTTAGGCCCGCTCTACATAAATGAAATGATTCTTGTTGGTGCTACAATTGGTCATTTATCATAGTGACCTTAAGAATAGTGAGTTCATAATAATTTTAACCCCTTGATTCAGAGAACTGGTCCAAGTCTTAGTTCATAAACCCCACTTGTTCCATCTTCTTAGGCTGGAGCATCATTCTAGACATTTTCTTTCAGAACCAGTTCCTGCTATGTGCCTATTCTTGTGGATTTATGGATCCAGACTTCCTTCCTAAATGCATATTATCTCAGAGTGCAAAACTCAAGACTGCCGTTGTGGGTTTGTCTCAGGAGAGCCACTGTGGGTTAATACTAACAAATCTCTTTTCACACCCAGTTCCTTATCAACTCTGTAGTCCTACGCCTCACTTACTCAGCATTAGGGAAAAATTTTCTACTAACTGTCCCAAATTTTAATCTCATATTCCATGAGGCCTGTTTTCAAAATAATTTTAGACTCATCCTATTTAGTTACCTAAGTCTGCCCCCATCTTTTAAAATATATGAACAATAAAAACTGCAAATAAAATAATTGCCTGGATTTTCAGCCCTGGTTAAGGACCTCAGACTCTGACTCTCTAATCAAGTGTTTCAGTTTCTAATCAAGTGTGTCAGTTTTTAGTTCTCCTGACAGCAGCAGGTCTAGCAGTAATCAAAGCTAGCAGAAGAAAAATGAAGCTTCTACTGAACACCAACAGGGCTCTCAAATTTTCTGCAGAAAGATTCACTGTCAGCTTTTCTATGCAGATGTGCTCCTTTGTATGTAGATGCTATTTATTCAGGGCACAGTAAAGTCAGCTTTATGGATGTTCAGTGTGAAGGAGCTGAAAGGTAAGCCCTTTTCTCATTTTAGAAACTGAAGGAAAATAAGAAAAATGAATAATGATATAGACTCCCCCGAAAAAGCAAGGAAACTTTTAGCTCTTTGTCCAAGACTATAAACAGAAGAACTGCATGAAGCTCTATGATCTCACTTCTGTGAAGGAATTAATCAACTGTTGCATACCCTAATCTCTGTTAGCTGACTCAAGCCTTCTTAAGCTCATGGAGGTGACTTTGCTTATTCTCTCAAGATTGAGAATTTGGGCCAGAACCAATTACATACTAGGGAGAACTAATGAAATTTCTGAAACATTTCCATGGTAAACTGATCTTTATGAAATTACTTTCAAAGAAATCTGAAGCACATATTTTCAAAAAAGACTTTAATTCAAATACTGGATTCATCCAAGAATCTTTGGTTAATGCTACCTAATTCTCCTTTCTGTAAAATGGGAAATATTATTCTTAAGTGTTTCTGTGAGAATTTAAATCAGAAAATACAAATGAAGTGCTTAGTACTATGCCTGGAAGACAGAACCTAAGCAATGAATGGTGGCGAACATTTTAAACTATTATTGTTATAATTCTTAATTGGGGAAGACAAGTTTCAGACTGTAGCACTCTAGATAATACTTGGCCAATTTGAATACATAGAAATGATTTACTCAATACTGTGACCATCTACAAAGAGTGGTGAGTAGAGCTTCACGATTTCCCTAGTGTGATGGGTTATGATATCATGGATAACACTTTGAAATAGCTCCATTGATATTATATCTCATAAGCCTTTAGGCCCATCAGTCCAAAGCTGCTTGTAGCAATACTGCCTCCATGACAACCCCAAAAATCAGTTCTGAGAGCCTGGATTGATCCCCGTCAACAGGTATCCAGTATCATCACATCTGAAATGCCAGTCTTCCTAATCAAGAAAAAATAAGAAATTTCTATATACTAATAGTAGTTTATGTCTCACTTTCTTGCCCTAAGAGAACTATGTACTTCTTCAATTAAAAAAAAAAGTATTTGATTGATCTCTAGAATTTGCTAATACATTAGAGCAACAGAAAATGTAATTTATACCTGAGACTTAAAGATTGCTAAGACCTTTACCACAGAGATTACTGCCTTGTGCTGTCTATTGTCCAGGGTCTGAAAATTAGTGCTTTAAATGTTTTATTTAGCTGACTATTTGTTTAAGGTGTGAATAATTTCACCAAAAAAAAAAAAGGGTTTGAAACTGTTCACCAGTACTATAATGAATACCAAATAAATGTTAAAAAATATATCATATTTATTGATTGGAGGAATTAACACTACTAAGATAATTACCTTCCACAAGTTAATATATTGAGCAATGCCACCCTGATAAGAATGTCATAATGCTTTTTTAAAGAAACTGACAAGCCTAAGCTAAAATTAATATGGAAGTTCAAAGAACTTAGAATAGGCAACATAATCTGGAGAAAAAAATGACTACATAATTTTAAGACTTACTATAAGTGACAGAAATTCACTATATGGCATTAATATGATGATACACAAAATAACAGAGAAGAAATTTTGATAGATAAATATACAGAGAGCCAACTAACTTTAGACACAAGTACTAAGGTAATTCAATAGGGAAAGGGTTGCTTTTCAACAAACAATGCTGAAATAAATTGATATTCTCATGGTGGGGAAGAACTTTGCTTTCTAACACCTGAAACTCCTAGAAACAAATGTAAGAAAGAAAATAATGTAAGATTATTACATTATTAATTATTATATTATTAATGTCATAATGAAAGAAAATAACTTCAGTATTGTGTTATACAGAAAGATTTTATAGATAGCATAAAAATAGTAACAAAAGTATAAAAATATACCATATATTGTATTTTATAAAAATTCTGCTTTTCTAAAGCAGTAGTTGGTCAACTTTTTCTGTGAAAATTGAATAAACACGAAAGGCCTTGGGAGCCACAAGCTATTTGTCACTACTTAACTCAGCTTTTAGAATTGGACATGGAACAACAGATGGGTTCCAAATAGGAAAAGGAGTATGTCAAGACTGTATATTGTCAGCCTGCTTATTTAACATATATGCAGAGTACATCATGAGGAATGCTGGGCTGGAAGAAGCACCAGGTAGAATCAAGATTGCCAGGAGAAATATCAATAACCTCAGATATGCAGATGACACCACCCTTATGGCAGAAAGTAAAGAGGAACTCTAAAGCCTCTTGATGAAAGTGAAAGAGGAGTGAAAAAGTTGGCTTAAAGCTCAACATTCAGAAAATGAAGATCATGGCATCTGGTCCCATCACTTCATGGCAAATAGATGGGGAAACAGTGGAAACAATGTCAGACTTATTTTCTGGGGCTCCAAAATCCCTGCAGATGGTGATTGCAGCCATGAAATTAAAAGACGCTTACTCCTTGGAAGAAAAGTTATGACCAACCTAGATAGCATATTCAAAAGCAGAGACATTACTTTGCCAACAAAGGTCCATCTAGTCAAGGCTATGGTTTTTTCTGTGGTCATGTATGGAAGTGAGAGTTGGACTGTGAAGAAGGCTGAGTGCTGAAGAATTGATGCTTTTGAAGTGTGGTGTTGGAGAAGACTCTTGAGAGTCCCTTGGATTGCAAGGAGATCCAACCAGTCCATTCTGAAGGAGATCAGCCCTGGGATTTCTTTGGAAGGAATGATGCTAAAGCTGAAACTCCAGTACTTTGGCCACCTCGTGTGAAGAGTTGACTCATTGGAAAAGACTCTGATGCTGGGAGGGATTGGGGGCCAGAGGATAAGGGGAAGACAGAGGATGAGATGGCTGGATGGCATCATTGACTCGATGGACGTGAGTCTGAGTGAACTCCGGGAGTTGGTGATGGACAGGGAGGCCTGCCATGCTGCGATTCATGGGGTCGCAAAGAATCAGACACGACTGAGCGACTGATCTGATCTGATCTGATCTGAGATGAGTGCAATTGTGCGGTAGTTTGAGCATTCTTTGGCATTGCTTTTCTTTGGGATTGGAATGAAAACTAACCTTTTCCAGTCCTGCGGCCACT
>NW_011494832.1:10131814-10132081 GCF_000754665.1 Bison bison bison | reverse complement strand
GAGAAATCTGTATGCAGGTCAGGAAGCAACAGTTAGAACTGGACATGGAACAACAGACTGGTTCCAAATAGGAAAAGGAGTATGTCAAGGCTATATATTGTCACCCTGCTTATTTAACTTCTATGCAGAGTACATCATGAGAAACACTGGGCTGGAAGAAGAACAAGCTGGAATTAACACTGCCGGGAGAAATATCAATAACCTCAGATATGCAGATGACACCACCCTTATGGCAGAAAGTGAAGAGGAACTATAAAGCCTCTTGAT
>NW_011494832.1:10130975-10131714 GCF_000754665.1 Bison bison bison | reverse complement strand
TGTCCTTTATCGAGCCCATCGTTGCATGAAATGTTCCCTTGGTATCTCTAATTTTCCTGAAGAGATCTCTAGTCTTTCTCATTCTGTTGTTTTCCTCTGTTTCTTTGCATTGATTGCTGAGGAAGGCTTTCTTATCTTTCCTTGCTATTCTTTGGAACTCTGCATTCAGATGCTTATATCTTTCCTTTTCTCCTTTGCTTTTTGCATCTCTTCTTTTCACAGATATTTGTAAGGCCTCCTCAGACAGCCATTTTGCTTTCTTGCATTTCTTTTCCATGGGGATGGTCTTGATCTCTGTCTCCTGTACATGCCTGATAGTTCATCAGGCATTCTACCTACAGATCTAGTCCCTTAAATCTATTTCTCACTTCCACAGTATAATCATAAGGGATTTGATTTAGGTCATACCTGAATGGTCTAGTGGTTTTCCCTACTTTCTTCAATTTAAGTCTGAATTTGGCAAAAATGAGATCATGATCTGGACTTCCATGGATCAAGGATTTCCATGATCCATGGATCATGGAAAAAGGAAGAGAGTTCCAGAAAAACATCTATTTCTGCTTTATTGACTATGCCAAAGCCTTTGACTGTGTGGATCACAATAAATTGTGGAAAATTCTTCAAGAGATGGAAATCCAGACCACCTGACCTGCCTTTTGAGAAACCTATATGCAGGTCAGGAAGCAACAGTTAGAACTGGACATGGAACAACAGACTGGTTCCAAATAGGAAAAGGAGT
>NW_011494832.1:10112962-10130875 GCF_000754665.1 Bison bison bison | reverse complement strand
GCCATGAAATTAAAAGACGCTTACTCCTTGGAAGGAAAGTTATGACCAACCTAGATAGCATATTAAAAAGCAGAGACATTACTTTCCCAACTAAGGTCCATCTATCCAAGGCTATGGTTTTTCCAGTAGTCATGTATGGATGTGAGAGTTGGACTGTGAAGAAAGCTGATTGCCGAAGAATTGATGCTTTTGAATTGTGGTGTTGGAGAAGACTCTTGAGAGTCCCTTGGACTCCAAAGAGATACAGCCAGTCCATTCTTTTTTTTTTTTTTTAAACTTTACATAATTGTATTAGTTTTGCCAAATATCAAAATGAATCCATCACAGGTATACATGTGCTCCCCATCCTGAACCCTCCTCCCTCCTCCTTCCCCATACCATCCCTCTGTGTCGTCCCAGTGCGCAGCCCCAAGCATCCAGTATCGTGCATTGAACCTGGACTGGCATCTCGTTTCATACATGATATTTTACATGTTTCAATGCCATTCTCCCAAATCTTCCCACCCTCTCCCTCTCCCACGGAGTCCATAAGACTGTTCCATACATCAGTGTCTCTTTTGCTGTCTCGAACACAGGGTTATTGTTATCATCTTATGGTACTGGCACAAAGACAGAAATATAGATCAATGGAACAAAATAGAAAGCCCAGAGATAAATCCACGCGCATATGGACACCTTATCTTTGACAAAGGAGGCAAGAATATACAATGGATTAAAGACAATCTCTTTAACAAGTGGTGCTGGGAAAACTGGTCAACCACTTGTAAAAGAATGAGACTAGAACACTTTCTAACACCATACACAAAAATAAACTCAAAATGGATTAAAGATCTAAACATAAGACCAGAAACTATAAAACTCCTAGAGGAGAACATAGGCAAAACACTCTCTGACATACATCACAGCAGGATCCTCTATGACCCACCTCCCAGAATATCGGAAATAAAAGCAAAAATAAACAAATGGGACCTCATTAACCTTAAAAGCTTCTGCACATCAAAGGAAACTATCAGCAAGGTGAAAAGACAGCCTTCAGAATGGGAGAAAATAATAGCAAATGAAGCAACTGACAAACAACTAATCTCAAAAATATACAAGCAACTCCTACAGCTCAACTCCAGAAAAATAAATGACCCAATCAAAAAATGGGCCAAAGAACTAAATAGACATTTCTCCAAAGAAGACATACAGATGGCTAACAAACACATGAAAAGATGCTCAACATCACTCATTATCAGAGAAATGCAAATCAAGACCACTATGAGGTACCATTTCACACCAGTGATGGCTGCGATCCAAAAGTCTACAAATAATAAATGTTGGAGAGGGTGTGGAGAAAAGGGAACCCTCTTACACTGTTGGTGGGAATGCAAACTAGTACAGCCACTATGGAGAACAGTGTAGAGATTCCTTAAAAAACTGGAAATAGAACTGCCTTATGATCCAGCAATCCCACTGCTGGGCATACACACTGAGGAAACCAGAAGGGAAAGAGACACATGTACCCCAATGTTCATCGCAGCACTGTTTATAATAGCCAGGACATGGAAGCAACCTAGATGTCCATCAGCAGATGAATGGATAAGAAAGTAGTGGTACATATACACAATGGAGTATTACTTAGCCATTAAAAAGAATTCATTTGAATCAGTTCTAATGAGGTGGATGAAACTGGAACCTATTATACAGAGTGAAGTAAGCCAGAAGGAAAAACACCAATACAGTATACTAACGCATATATATGGAATTTAGAAAGCCAGTCCATTCTGAAGGAGATCAGCCCTGGGATTTCTTTGGAAGAACTGATTCTAAAGCTGAAACTCCAATACTTTGGCCACCTCATGTGAAGAGTTGACTCATTGGAAAAGACTCTGATGCTGGGAGGGATTGGGGGCAGGAGGAGAAGGGGATGACAAAGGATGAGATGGCTGGATGGCATCACTGACTCGATGGACCTGAGTTTGAGTAAACTTCGGGAGTTGGTGATGGACAGGGAGGCCTGGTGTGCTGTTATTCATGTGGTCACAAAGAGTCGGACACGACTGAGTGACTGAACTGAACTGAAATGAAAGCCTTCTGGATTAGGATACTTGAATAATAGAAGACCACATCTTCCCAGATGGCTGATGATGATGAGTCAGCAGATATCGGGGATCTTTAATCCCTAGGTTAATTTTACAATAATACTCAGGACTTTAGAGATCATCTACTGGCCGGACCAATAAGTAGTGATTTGTTGAAATAAGGATTACAGTCCTTAAGGACAAAATCAGACCTTGGTCCTTATCCTTAATGAGTTTCAGTCTAATAGCATAACACTACTGGCTCAGACGGTAAAGAATTTGTCTGCTGAATGGGAGATCTGGGTTCGATCCCTTGGTCATGGAGATCCCCTGGAGGAGGACATGGCAACCCACTCCAGTATTCTTTCCTGGAGAATTCCATGGGCAGAGGAGCCTGACAGGCTAGGATCCAGGGAGTTGCAACACTTGGACACAAGCAAGTGACTAAAACTTTCAGTTTGTCTCATAGAAAAATGTACATGTTCAAAGAAAGGATAGATTCTGGTTTTTATATTATTTTCTATCAATACCTTTATTGTTAATGGAGTGAAAATAGATTAATATTCTCTTTGATATAACATATTGTAGATACATTTAAAATACTTGGATGATAATCTTAGCAAAAGCAAATGGAAATATTGTGTCCCGAGCTCCTCTCAACACTTTCATATTCCTCAATTTCAAAAGTCTCTTTTGGTTTAGATAGTTTACAGTTTTGCTTCTAAATAGTCCTAAATTCATTTAAAAATGATTTACTTAAGAATAATTTTTAGTTTTATAAAATAATATGAATGGTAGGCAATATCATAAAAATTTTCCATTCAGTCCATTCATTAAGACTTGGTGGATTACTCATGTTAGAGTCTTTACAGTCAAAGTAATTCTATATCGTATTTGTGGTGTAGATTTTTTAGTTTAGACTTAGTTTGGGTATTTTTGGTAATTTGTTAGTTCTGCTCACCCAGTAAGTCTATTCCTTCTGTTAAAAGAATAGGCATATCTATATTGGCTTTGTTTCACTAACTGATTGAATATTAGATTCCAGGAACAGTACCTTAGGAACTGAACTCAAGATTTAGCTTATGTCCACTGAAAGTCGTATTTTGTAGTTCTAGAAAAAGTGTATTTACCAGGCAGGGAATAGCTATACTTTATTTTTGTTTAGGCGAGAAAATAACAGGTGTGAGATATATTCTTTATTGTGGTACCTATTAATAGGCAACTGCAACTAGCTTTCTTTTTATAAGGAAATAGAAAAACTGCTGCTGCTGCTGCTGCTAAGTCACTTAAGTCGTGTCCGACTCTGTGCTGTCCCTTGGATTCTCCAAGCAAGAACACTGGAGTGGGTTGCCATTTCCTTCTCCAATGCATGAAAGTGAAAAGTGAAAGTGAAGTCGCTCAGTCGTGTCCGACCCTCAGCAACCCCATGGACTGCAGCCTACCAGGCTCCTCCATCCATGGGATTTTCCAGGCAAGAGTACTGGAGTGGGGTGCCATTGCCTTCTCCGATAGAAAAACTACTTTCATTTAAAATGTTGTTTACTGTGTATCTATGAAATGCAATTTTTAGTGATCATAAAATACTAGATTGTGTTCTAAATATACTTTGTCAATGGTGTTCATTTAAATTGGTTGACATAATTGGAAGTCTCAGTGCTTCCTTAGTAGGCTTAGAAACCTAGACAGAAGAAAATCATTTTATATAATCTCAATAAAACCCCAAATTGTTTCAATATTTGTTTATAAATAATACAATTATAAAAAGCAGTATATAGAAGTTTAGAAAACGGGGATTAAAAAGAAAATTGATGTTAGTTTTAGTATGACTTCTTATATTTTATTTTTAATATTTCATTCATATGAATTTCAGTATAGAGTGAAACTTACAGATGCAATATGTAGATGTAAGACTTAAAGAAAACTATATTTTAAAAGTCACAGAAAAACGGGCTATATATAAGATCTTGTTGCCAAATGACATATGATACATTCTTCTGACTGCCAGATTATGCACCAAACCATTAAAATAACATCTATCTTGGCATAATCACCCATTGTAAGAATATAAAATATAGGCTCTCTAATTTCACTAACAGAAATCAGTTAACTGAACCTGGCAAGTATTAAAATCTTTGTAGTGGAAACAGAATGTAATGTCAAAAGGTTTGTAATAAAAAATATCAAATGCAATTTACCACTGATTTAGATTGAACATTTGATTCTTTGAGTTAAAGCCATTTGATCAGAGAGAATTATTTGTAACTAAAGGTATCAGTATTCAAATTCTAGAAGAGCAAATAACCTAAGAGTTCATCAGTTCCAAACCATAAACTTTACAGTGCTTCAGACAGATATCATTAATCTGGTTATACACATACAAGTCTATCATTTTGAGGATGATTTAAATGATAAACTCCAAGCGGATTTCATACCACTTCTCAACAAGCTGTCTAGCCAATAAGACCTAAGGTATGCTATTCAACCTTAGTATTATTGAAATAAGAATAGTAAGGTAAACTATTCATACAAATTGATTATAAGTAAAGGGATTTTTCTCTTGAAATGCACATATGGTAATATTATTTAATATAAATCAGTATCAAATATCTGGCATTCTCATCACACTTTTATTCAATTCTGTTAAAGCAAAATATATTGGAGCTATACATGCTGTTACTTTTCCTATAAATCCACATGCATTACAAAATTTTGATTTGGTCACAGGCTAGAAATAGGGAAAGAAGTTGTAGGCAGTAGGGTGTGTGTGTGTGTGTGTTTCTATGTGTGAGTGTGTGTGTCTGTGTATAATTGATTAGCTAATCTACAAAGAGAAATTCACCTGATCATCAACATACAGGACTAGTTAGGGAACATATGCATTTAGAGCCTTAAACACCTTTCTTCTGGGTGTAAAGAATCAAAGAAAATTTGTGACGTAATCGAGCTTTGTCCGGGAAGCATTATTCCTTGCAACTGTTGCAGTAATCTTTCCTTTATTTATTTGTTTGTTTATATCAAGATCTCCTTGATGAAAGAAGCAGTATGTTACTTTACATTTTGACACAGTCTTCTTTTATTAACTCTTGAGTCTTCTAAGACAATATATGTAGACACCTAGCATATATATTAATGTTTGAAAGTGAAAAGTGAAAGTGAAGTCGTGTCTGACTCTTTGCCACCACGTGGACTGTAGCCCACCAGGCTCCACCGTCCATGGGATTCTCCAGGCAAGAATACTGGAGTGGGTTGCCATTTCCTTCTCCAGGGGATCTTCGTGACTCAGGGATCAAACCCAGGTCTCCCACATTGCAGGCAGACTCTTTGACCTCTGAGACACCAGGGAAGCATATTAATGTTTACCTTTTCTTTTTTTCTATATTAGCTCAAGATCTCAAATGTTATTGTAGCTAATCTGGTTACTGAGTCTCTGCTTATCATAATATCATTTTCATTTTGTTATATGATAAAAAAACAAATAATAGCATAGTTTCTGATATTCCAATAGATTTTACATATTCATTATCTCATTTTTTCTCTCAATAAACCTAGAAGATAGATTACATAATCCTTATATCTGTATTTGAAAATATTCAAATTATAGCTCTCTCAGCTCACGCTTGTATCTATATTGGGAAGAAGTCTCTTATGATAGAAAAGGATATGACCTAAGGGCAGTTCATGGATGATGTGGCTTTGTGTATAGGTGTGAAGAAAAAAGTGTATTGCTACTTCATTAACATTCAATCAGAGGTGGCACTGAAAGGTTATAATGAGGTGAAATCCTCCCACAGTGCTGAGCCTTACTTAGGTGTCACACCTACTCATTGACTTGCTACATAGAAGTATCTTAAAATCAGTATGCATGTGAAATAAAAGGGGTAGTAAATGGCTTGCTTGGCTAGCTGACTGGGGCTTTGAAGGAGACTGAGAGAGTGGGGGAGGATAAGGAGGCGTGGACAAAAGTTATATGGATGGCCTTATGGGGGTGGGTACAAGGCAACCCACATGGAAGAGGCCCTAAAAAGCTATGTAGATCCAACAACTCATTCAGTTGATGTCAACCCACCCCTTTCTTCAGCTCTCCAAGAGCAGACTCATGAATAGAGTAGTCATGATGACCAGAGGTGGAGTCTAAAGTGCTTTGGAATGGAGTCTAACAGCTATCAACTGTTAGCCTTCCATTCTCCAAATTGAATTTAGCTACTGCTATTGGGGAATCTCAGATCTTACAGAAACAGAAATCAATACTGAGCACCTAATCAAACATTATTCTGTGAAGAGGCTAATTATCCACATAGTGATTAACTGATTACAACAAATACATTATACCCTGAACATGCAGTAATCCTTATTGACTTGGATAAATATGACACAGGTATGGATTATCCTTTCCTATTGAAAGTGGAATAAACAGAACCATTGCATAAGATCTTACAGAACATTTGATTTTGGCAGGACTTTGTACTATATAATATCACCTCTGACCATTAGGAATGGGACACTAAAGCTTTGGAGATTGAGGCTTCCAGTGACTCACAGCTGAGATGCTTACAGAGACTTGCACTTGGCCAAAGTGAATTGTGTCACTCTATGTCTCACTCTCTCCAGGGGCAGATCAGTGTGGGGAGATACAGACCTATCCGGCTAGCCTCAATTTGGCACAAATATTAAGAGCTGTCCCAATTCTAGAACCTCTCATTAAATTGATTGTGGGCTTGCTCTGGTGGCTCAGACGGTAAAGAATCTTCCTGCAATGCAGGAAACCCAGGTGTGATACTTGGGTCAGGAAGATCCCCTGGAGAAGGGAATGGCTACTCATTCCAGTATTCTTGCCTGGAGAATTCCATGGACAGAGGCGCCTGGCAGTCTACAGTCTATGGGGCCTCAAAGAGTCAGACACAGGACACCACTGAGCAACTAACAATATCTCTTTCTCTTCCAACTGCACTGGAAATTAGCTTCCTCCACTCAAGCCTGCTTCTGTTACTTCCTTGCAGAAGTTATTCCCAAGAGCACTCTCCAATTATTAATAAATCCTTAGGAAGAATTTCTTCTCCAAATCTTTTTCATGGGAAATCCAACGTAAGGTAGGGACAGACATCAACCTACGTCTCTCAAGATGCATCGAACAGTTTGTCTGTATAAATTTAAAAGGGACAAACAGCTCAAGCAGCTCAAAAGGAAAAAAAGAAAAAATGAAAAATGGGCAGAAGACCTAAACAGATATTACTCCAAAGTAGTCATACAGATGGTTAAAATGGCACATGCAAAGATGCTCAACATCACTAATTATTAGAAAAATGCAAATCAAAATTACAGATATCACACACTGGGAGATATCATACACTGGGCAGAAAGGCCATCATCAAAAACTCTACAAACAATAAATGCTGGAGAGGATGTGGAGAAAAGGGAACCTTCCTACACTGTTGGCAGACATGTAAATTGATGCAGCCACTAGGGCAAATAGCATGGAAGTTCCTTGAAAAATGAAAAATAGAGTTACCAAAGGATCCTGTGATTCCACTCTTGGACTTATATCCAGAAAAGAAGAAAATTC
Source organism: Bison bison bison (assembly GCF_000754665.1). NCBI lineage: Eukaryota > Metazoa > Chordata > Mammalia > Artiodactyla > Bovidae > Bison > Bison bison. The sequence goes on along the minus strand of NW_011494832.1, from coordinate 10,123,252 downwards.
AAATTCAAAAATGTACATGCATTCCAATGTGAGTAGAAGCACTATTTACAACAGCCAACATATGGACACAGAAATATGTCCATCAACAAAAGAATGGATAAAGAAGATTTTGTGTGTGTATATACACAATGGACTATTACTCAGCCATAATAAAGAATGAAATAATGCCATTTGCAGCAACATGGATAAGTGTTTAATCACTCAGTCATGTCTGACTCTTTGTGATCCCATGAACTGTAGTCTGCCAGACTCCTCTGTCCATGGGATTTCTCAGGCAAGAATACTGGAGTGGGTTGCCATTTCCTCCTCCAGGGGATCTTCCCACCCCAGGGATTGAACCTGCATCTCCCACATCTCCTGTGTCTCCTGCATTGCAGTTGGATTCTTTATCCACTGGGCCATTGGGGAAGCCCAGCAACATGCACAGACCTAGAGAATATCATACTAACTGAAGTACATCAAACAGAGAAAGACAAATAACTATGATATCTTATACATGGAATCTAAAATATGATACAAAGGAACTTATTACAAAACAGGTTCTGAGACATAGAAAACAATCTGATGGCTATCAAAGGGGAAAGGGTAGGGAGGGATAAATTAGGAGTTTGGGGTTGGCAGATACAAATCAGTTTATATAAAAATGATAAACAACAAGGACCTGCTGTATAGCACAGGGAACTATATTCAATATATTTTAATAACCTATAATGCAAAATAATCTGAAAAAGAGTGTGTGTATATACATATACATACATATACATAGTATGTGTGTGTATACATATATATATATAAAACTGAATCACAGAAACCAACACAATAATGTAAATTGACTATATTTCAATTTTAAAAAGAGAGAAAATACTTCTCCTCTGAAATCTAACAAGAAATGAGGTAGAAATTGTGAATTATTAATTGATATTAAGATTTTATTCCTTGCATCATGACTAGAGGGTGCTAACTCCATTTCTCCTTTATCTTGTATCCCTGAGAAAAGATGAATTAAACTAAAATATGCCCAAGGATAGGAGGATAAATGGTTATGAATCCTTGCCGTATCTGTAACAGAGTCTCTTCTTTGGACATTTACTTATATTTTTGGTTACATTAAATATATATTTATCCTTCTGGGGTATTTGAAAATATCCATAGTGACTAATGATGTCACATTATTTTCAGAAAAAATCAGCATCTTTTTTTACAATGAAAAAAGGCTATTATTCAAACTTTAAGTTGAAGTTCAAAGAGCATTTCTCTTTTTCAAATCTCTATGGTTTAATATATTTAATGCTTTGAAAATTAATTTTGAAACCTGTGGATAATCTGAAACTCAAGGATCTTATATCAATCTTAAACATGTGTGACTCAGCTCTTTGATGTTAGTACAGTGCAAGAATTTTCAGGTATTGTTAATGTGGCTCAGAATTCTTTGAATAAATTTACATACCTAGCACATAATTCACCTAAGTGATTTTGGGAAGTTGCTGTAACCTAAATAAATTAAAACTGTGTTTCTGCACATAAATAATATGTGGATGCATTTATATTCCACAATATAATTTCTGAAGTTAATCTCAATAATTGTTTATCAGGTCTAAATGATTACCCCAATATCTTAGATTAATTTTTGAAAAAAAAGTTAAATACATATATAGTAAAAAAAAGAGGAACGATAAATACAATTGAACACAAATACACATTCAAAAAGTAACTGAGCACAGCAGATCCCAGTTAATTATCTGAAGTTGGCAAGGATATTTCATTTCATACATCATTTAGAGACTAATTTGCCACAATGATTCTATAAATATAGTGGTTCTTAAGATGTCAGCAGAATGAGAAAGGGAAAAAAAATATTTGTTTTCAACAAATGTGTGTGCCAAGATGTGCAGAGCTGGTAAACCCTCCAGTTCTGTCAGGACTATATTCACATTTAACTGAGTTAATATGCCTGACTTTTTGTAAGCTCGAAAATGAGATAAAATCAATAACAGAAATTATTTATTTCAAAACAGGGAGTTAATTTTCATGTATCCATAATATTTAACAGCATATTAGTTAGATGCTGGAATATAATGGCTTATCCCCTGTCAATATTTAATTAATAATTACATTTCTTTTGAGGCCAATTTAGAGAGAAGGTAAATGACAAAAAAAAAAAAAAAAAACAGGCCCAAGTGTTCTAGAAAGATAAAAGTGAAAGAAAGTGAAGTCACTCAGTCGTGTCCGACTCTTTGTGACCCCATGGACTGTAGCCTACTAGGCTCCTCTGTCCATGGGATTTTCCAGGCAATAGTACTGGAGTGGATTGCCATTTCCTTCTCCAGGGGATCTTCCCGACCCAGGGATCCAACCCGGGTCTCCCGCATTGTAGACAGACGCTTTACTGTCTGAGCCACCAGGGAAGTCAATAGAAAGATAAGTCAATATCAAATCCTGGTGACAAACATGCAGGTTTGAACTTGAACATTAGATAAGAAGATATAGCAAAGAAATAATTCATGAATTTCGTTAATTCCTTCTCACAATATTGGACAAAGTACATACATGCTAATCTTTTTCCAAATTTATCAACATCTATAACTAAAGATGATGTCAGTCAAGAACTTTTTCAATCAACCAGAGCATCCAGATAGAGTGCCTGAAGAACTATGGTTGAAGGTTGGTAACACTGTACAGGAGGCAGTGACCATCCCCAAGAAAAAGAAATGCAACAAGGCAAAATGGTTATCTAAGGAAGCCTTACAAAGGGTTGAGAAAAGAAGTGAAAGGCAAAGGACAAAGATATACCCAACTGAATGCGGAGTTCCAGTGAAAAGCAAGCCTTCTTAAGTGAACAACGCAAAGAAATAGAAGAAAACAATAGAACGGCAAAGACTAGAGATCTTTTCAAGAAAATAATAGCAAATGAAGCAACTGACAAACAACTAATCTCAAAAATATACAAGCAACTCCTACAGCTCAACTCCAGAAAAATAAATGACCCAATCAAAAAATGGGCCAAAGAACTAAATAGACATTTCTCCAAAGAAGACATACAGATGGCTAACAAACACATGAAAAGATGCTCAACATCACTCATTATCAGAGAAATGCAAATCAAAACCACTATGAGGTACCATTTCACACCAGTCAGAATGGCTGCGATCCAAAAGTCTACAAATAATAAGTGCTGGAGAGGGTGTGGAGAAAAGGGAACCCTCTTACACTGTTGGTGGGAATGCAAACTAGTACAGCCACTATGGAGAACAGTGTGGAGATTCCTTAAAAAACTGGAAATAGAACTGCCTTATGATCCAGCAATCCCACTGCTGGGCATACACACTGAGGAAACCAGAAGGGAAAGAGACACGTGTACCCCAATGTTCATCGCAGCACTGTTTATAATAGCCAGGACATGGAAGCAACCTAGATGTCCATCAGCAGATGAATGGATAAGAAAGTAGTGGTACATATACACAATGGAGTATTACTCAGCCATTAAAAAGAATACATTTGAATCAGTTCTAATGAGGTGGATGAAACTGGAGCCTATTATACAGAGTGAAGTAAGCCAGAAGGAAAAACATAAATACAGTATACTAACGCATATATATGGAATTTAGAAAGATGGTAACAATAACCTGGTGTACGAGACAGCAAAAGAGACACTGATGTATAGAACAGTCTTATGGACTCTGTGAGAGAGGGAGAGGGTGGGAAGATTTGGGAGAGTGACATTGAAACATGTAGAATATCATGTAAGAAACGAGTTGCCAGTCCAGGTTCGATGCGCGATACTGGATGCTTGGGGCTGGTGCACTGGGACAACCCAGAGGGATGGTATGGGGAGGGAGGAGGGAGGAGGGTTCAGGATGGGGAACACATGTATGCCTGTGGTGGATTCATTTTGATATTTGGCAAAACTAATACAATTATGTAAAGTTTAAAAATAAAATAAAATTAAAAAAAAAAAGAAAAGAAAATCAGAGATCCCAAGGGAACATTTTATGCAAAGATGAGCATAATAAAGGACAGAAATGGCAAGGACCTAACCGAAGTAGAAGAGATTAGGAAGAGGTGGCAAGAAGGCACAGAACTGTACAAAAAAGGTTTTAATGACCCTGATAAACATGATGGTGTGGTCACTCAGCTAGAGCCAGACAACCAGGAATGTGCAGTCAAGTGGGCATGGCTATGAACAAAGCTAGTGGAGGAGATAGAACTCCAGCTGAGCTATTTCAAATCCTAAAAGATGATGCTGTTAAAGTGATGCATTCAATATGTCAGCAAATTTGGAAATCTCAGCAAACTGACTGGAAAATGTGTTTTCACTCTAATCTCAAAGAAGGGCAATGCCAAAGAATGTACAAACCACCATACAATTGTGCTCATTTCACATGCTAGCAAGGTAATGCTCAAAATTCTTCAAGGGAGGCTTCAACAGTGTATGAACCAAGAACTTCCAGATGTTCAACCTGGATTTAGAATAGGCAGAGAAACCAGAGATCAAATTGCCAACATCCATTGGATCATAGAAAAAGTGAGGGAATTCCAGATAAACATCTTCTTCACTGACTATGTTAAAGATTTGACTGTGTGGATCACAGCATACTGTGGAAAATTCTTAAAGAGATGGGAATACCAGAGCACCTTACTTACCTCCTGAGAAACCCATAAGCAGGTCAAGAAGCAACAATTAGAACTGGACATGGAACAACGGACTGGTTCAAAACTGGGAAAGGAATACATCAAAGCTGTATACTGTCACTCTACTTATTTAAGTTTTATGCAGAGTACATCATGAAAAATGCCAGGCTGAGTGAATCACAGGTGGAATCAAGATTGCTGAGAGAAATACCAATAACTTCAAATACACAGATAATACCACCCTAATAGTGGCAAGTGAACAAGCACTAAAGAGCCTTTTGATGAAGGTGAAAGAAGAGAGTGAAAAAGCTGGCTTAAAACTCAACATTCAAAAAATTTAAGATCATGGCATCCGGTCCCATCACTTCATGGCAAATATATAGGGAAAAAATGGAAATGGAAACAGTGACAGATTTTATATTCTTAGGCTCCAAAATCGCTGCAGGTAGTGACTGCAGGCATAAAATTAAAAGGCATTTGTTCCTTGGAAAAAAGCTATGAAAAACCTAGACAGAATATTAAAAAACAGAGACATTACATTGCCAAGAAACATCTATTTAGTCAAAGCTATGTTTTTTTTTTTTTTTTTCAGTAATCATGTATGGATGTGAGAGTTGGACCATAAAGAAGGTTGAGCACCAAATAATTAATGCTTTCTAACTGTGGTGCTGACTAAGACTCCTGAGAGTCCCTTGGACAGCAGGGAGATCAAAGCAGTCCATCCTAAAGGAAATCAACCCTGAATATTCATTGGAAGGGCTAATGCTGAAGCTCCAATACTTTGGCCACTTGATGCAAAGAACTGACTCATTCAAAAAGACTCTAATGTTGGGAAAGATTGAAGGCAGCAGAAGAAGGGGATGAAAGAGGATGAGATTGTTGGATGGTCACCAACTCGATGGACATGAGTTTGAGCAAGTTCTGGGAGTTGGTGATGGACAGGGAGGAAAGCCTGGCATGCTGCAATTCATGGGGTCACAAAGAGTTGGACAAGACTGAGTAACTGAACTGAATTGAACAAATTAAATTTATATTAAAAATATAGCATGTATTGAATAAGAGTTCTATAAAAAAGAATTCTAGCATATGGAAAGCATTTCTTTATAAAACAATTTTTCTAGTTTTTTTTTACCTAGTTAAGACTATCAAATAAGATAGTTCACTGCAGACATAATCTTCAAAGTTTTATTGGTGCTTTTCATAGTTTTTTATTGTTTATGACTTACTGCTGATCCCTTCTTCTATAATTAAATATCTTAAACTTACATAGAGTCTGAATTTAAGAGGAAGTGATAAAAAGCATTCTTATATTAAAAGTAGTTGTTGGTACACAGAGTGAAAAAATATTTGTAAAAATGTTAGACAAAATTTAATATTTAACTTATTGTTGATGATGAAAATGTTGGTTAATATTTTTAAAAAGTCAACTGAACAACAGCAAGAACAGGGCATCCAGGACCTTAGTGAAATATTAAAAAAAAACCCACAAATATCCAAGTCTTTGTCCTAAAATGTCTACAGTTTAAAATAGGAAACATATCATAAGCATTTACATATCAAATTTATAGAAAAAGAAAAGTAAATACCACAAATAGATATGTCCATCCATCCATACCTACATGGATAGAGGGAGTGAGAGGTGAAGAGGTAAGGATATTACTGTGTAGTTTTTTTTTCAGTCAATTTTCCAAGCAATACAAATTTTTAACATTGACTCCTCACCAAATCATGTGCTATTATTAGTATTTAAAAAAAGAAGTTGTGATTTTAAAAAGTCAATACATTTGAGGGAATTCCAGTAGTTCAGATGTGATGGATAGAGAAAGCCAACATATGCCTGGCTGGCTTCAAAGCATGTCCTCAACCATGATGCTTACTCCTTTCCTTCCTGTAAATAGGGTACTTCATCTAGTACTAAAGTGCTGGAATCATTTAAAAGCAGCTTTACACTGTTACTTGGAGGTAATTGCTATGCACCCAGGTTCTGAGTAGCCCAGGGGGTAGTGTAGGACTCTGCATTGTTCTATTAACATACCGGGTGACTTTGTTACAGGTGCTGCATCACCCACAATATGAAAGCACTTACAGAACTCACCTTGTGGCTGAAATTCAAGGCAAAGGTGAAAGAAGTGTCGTTAAGGGAACAGAGATAGGCACTCCAGGGAATCACTTCTATTTTTGTTTGTAACACAAGCAGCCACAATCCAAGAGAAGAGAATTTTAAAAGAGTTATTTGAATGATGTAATCCATAAAACCAACAGTTATCCTTCCATAAATTTTCTCACTGAGATCACAGATATTATAGCTATCCAATTTTACCTTCTCTTCATAATGCCAGGAGTTAATTTTTTTTTAATTTTGAGATGTAGATTTATATACAATTAAAGGATAATACAGAGAAATTCTGTTTACTATTCAAGATTTCCTCCTCATTATACCATCTTGCATAACTATAGTTACAGGTTATAACCATACATTTCCTATCAATGTAATCCACTCATTTTATTCAAATTTCATCTTTTATAGGCATTCAGTTGTCTGTGCTTGTATTTAGTTCTATGAAATTTTGTCTCATGTATAGATTTTTTGTATGTGACCATCACAGCCACAGAATATTTTCATCTCTAGGATCATACATAAAACCCTTGTAAGGCCACAGCTACATCCTTCCTGCTCCCTTCCATAATCCCTGGCTACCAGTATATCTTCACCTCTGTATATTTTGTTGCATAACACTATATAAATGGAATCACTGTGTATATAACCTTTTGAAATTGGCTTTTTTTCACTCAAAGTAATTCCCCTGAATTCAGCATCATCCAAGCTGTTGCTTGCATGAATGGTTGCTTCATTACAATAGCTGAGTAGTAGTAAGGAGAAGGCAATGGCACCCCACTCCAGTACTCTTGCCTGGAAAATCCCATGGGTGGAGGAGCCTGGTAGGCTGCAGTCCATAGGGTCTCGAAGAGTCGGACACGACTGAGCGACTTCACTTTCACTTTTCACTTTCATGCATTGGAGAAGGAAATGGCAACCCACTCCAGTGTTCTTGCCTGGAGAATCCCAGAGATGACGGAGCCTGGTGGGCTGCTGTCTATGGGGTCGCACAGAGTCGGGCACGACTGAAGTGACTTAGCAGCAGCAGCAGCATACCATAGTATGAATGGATTACATTTTGCTTTAACTATTTACCTTTTGAAGGAATATTTGGGTGGTTTTCAGTCTGGGGCTCAAATCAAAAGCCAAGAACCATTTTTGCTACTTTTTTATTTCATCAATTCCTGTATCCAAGGACTGAGAAATTCCTATTAATACTACTTTCAAAACACATCTCAAATCTATCCATCTTCATGAGACACATTGTCTAAGTCATTATCGTGTCTTTCCTGCCATACAGCCGCAAGTCTGTTAGTTAGCAAATTTGTCTTAGAATCCACAGTGATTTACAGCTGCGCTTCTTACTAGCCTCAGAGTTTCTCTATGAGCCGGTCTCTGCCTCTGTTTCTCATCTGTTATAAACTGCATCCTCACTTTTTGTCATTAAGATTTAGCCACATTGGTCTTCTTTTCTTTCTTAAGCTCATTTTTTTTGAGGGTCACTGTAAGTGCCATTCCTCTGCCTGAAGCATCTCTTTCTTCCTTACACGTGGCCAACTCAAATGTCACCTTCTCAGACAGATCTTTCTTAACCCCCGTATATAACGTTGAACACTTGTAAGCTGTGATGGGAGCTTGCTTCAATTTCTTTTTAAGATGTGTCACCACTGAAATAACCCAATGTGTTTATTGTGAATCATTCACTAAAGAATATTAGCCACTTGCTAGCTTGAAACATATATTTACTGCTGTATTTTCAGAAGCTGAATGGTATGACGCCTGGAATATAGTAAATATTTACTAAACGTTTGTTCAATAAATACATGCATCAACCAACCTGTTTATCACCTACCTATCAAATATTCTTTAAAATATGCACTGAAGTTAATCTGACAATCTCTTCTCTGATGACCAAATTCATACATCGTGTGCCTTAAACAGAGAATTTTTCTTAAATATCATATTCCCTTCCCCATTTTCTTCCCTCTTCATAGAATATTTAATCCCCCCAGCCCACACTCCTTTGTTTGAGAAACTTTTACAGTATTTTGGACTGAATTTAAAAAAAAAATCCCTGATCTTGCAATAAGTTTCTAAATGCTAACCAGAAATAAGTGACTTTTGGCTAACAGTCAGTATTTCAGCTGTTTTGCTACTTGAGAGTTCAAAGTACATCATTATATTAAAACATGCTCATGTTCATCAGGCTGAAACTTTTTTCTTCATCTTGTGACATGTCTTTCAAATTCAGGTTTAAAGTTTCAAATGTCAGGATTTGGTAGAGCAAGGGGGGAGGGCACATGAAGACAGTATCCAACCTCTGAAGTTCTCAGTCACCTCTTATTTTTTGTAAACTTATTCCCCACTTGGCATGCATTTCTGGTACCCTTCTTTTTTATTTCACCACCAACATGCAGGCCAGCTGTCCCACCGTCGTTTTGAATAGGATGCCATTATCCATGCTGTAGGGCTTTAGTATAGGACAAAATGTTCTTTGTTTACATTAACTATTACTTAGCAGAGGGAAAGAGATATTTATAATGGATAAGGAGGCAAAAAATTGAGCATTAAAAAATCCCTAGATGTATAGATATATTTCTGATACAGGGCACCTTATGCCAGCAGCCTGCTTTTCTTAGAAGAAACCCTTGACAGTCTCCATGCTTTGGTTGTCCAATTGTATTCTGTCAGGAGTAAATTGGGTTTCTGGTAACGCATTTTCTCTAAAGCAGCATAAAAACTAATGACCGTGTCAGCTATATACACTGCCGGCAGCTACAGTATGCCGGAATAATTGCTTAAATTTGGATTTCTGGTACTGTCGTTCAGTCAAAGACTGTTTTGAATGCTGGCAGACCAGACTATAAACTCATTGTGCATTTTATGGATAGATATAGACTCACAAGCTGGCTTATCTCCCTTTAGAACTCTGATTATTTCAGCAGTAATCATGTCCTTTCAATTTTCCAACCTGGCATCCCATTACAGAGCACAAAGCCTTTCAAACTATGGAATGAAAAATATTGGAGGAGGTCAACTTGAGGATGGTGTTTTGGGACTGAAGATATCTTACATACTTGCTAGAGTCCTACTTTTAAATAAAAACAGTAAGTCTTAGGGGAAAAATATATAAGACTTGGATGCTAGTGGGTGATAAACGTGTGGACCCTGTTTGACCTCATGTCATGTAAGGGTACCCTTTCTCTTCCTGCACCTATTCATGGGATTATTCTTTACTATTTTCTTTGTAGTTTCTCTTATTACTTCCTTTATTCTACCTCCATTTTATTCCATGGCTTTCTCAGTAAGATTTACTGTATATGCATTTACATTTATAGTACAAAATAATAAAGGACTATTTCCAGTGGTCATGTATGGATGTGAGAGTTGGACTGTGAAGAAAGCTGAACGCTGAAGAATTGCTGCTTTTGAACTGTGGTGTTGGAGAAAACTCTTGAGAGTCCCTTGGACTGCAAGGAGATCCAACCAGTCCATTCTGAAGGAGATCAGCCCTGGGATTTCTTTGGAAGGAATGATGCTAAAGCTGAAACTCCAGTACTTTG
>NW_011494832.1:10061209-10112862 GCF_000754665.1 Bison bison bison | reverse complement strand
CACTGACTCGATGGACATGAGTCTGAGTGAACTCTGGGAGTTGGTGATGGACAGGGAGGCCTGGCGTGCTGCGATTCATGGGGTCTCAAAAGGTCAGACATGACTGAGCGACTGAACTGAACTGAACTGATAGTACAAAAAAATAAAGGGCTTTACCAGATTAACAACAACAACAACAAAATGAGGCAGTTTGTTTACACTGCTGCTGCTGCTAAGTCGCATCAGTTGTGTCTGACTCTGTGTGACCCCATGGACTGCAGCCTACCAGACTCCTCCATCCATGGGATTCTCCAGGCAAGAGTACTGGAGTGGGTTGCCATTGCCTTCTCCTTGTTTACACTAGCCTATAAGAATTACCAAGGGGAATCCTTCAATTGAAATGAATAGATGCTAAAAGCAATACAAAATATTGCACATATCTCACTGGTAAAGGTAAACACATAGACAAACACTGAATACTGTAATATTGTAATGATGCCAGGTAAATCACTTTTAATCCTATTATAAAAGTTAAAAGACATTATTAAGAATAACTGTGACCACAAAATTTTTTAATGGCTACACAATATAAAAGGGAGTAAATGCTCACGTCAATAACAAAGTATAGCGGGTGGAAGTAAAAGTGTAGAGCTTTTGTTGTTATCAGCTTAAAATAGATTGTTAGAACTATGAGAGATTTGTTGCAAACCTCAGGGTAACCATAAAAGAAAAATCTACAGCAGATACACAGTAGTTAAGAGGAAAGAATCAAAGTATGTCACCACACACACACAAAAAGATGGCAAGAAAAAAGAAGACAAGATAAGAACAAAACAGGAAATGGTTAACAAAACGGAAGTAATAAGTCCTTACTTATCAATAATTATTTTAAATGTAAATGGATTAAACCTATCAATCAAAAGATACAGAGTGACTACATATATTAAAAAATAAACCACTGCTATCTATAAGACACTTGCTTTAGATTTAAAGAGATCCACAGGGTAAAAGTGAAGTTATGATTTTCACTTTAAAGAAACATTTGAAAAATCTGAAGACATTCTAAATGTTTCAAGAGAACCCTCAGTTACAGTCTTATCATTCAGTTCAGTTCAGTTGCTCAGTTGTGTCCGACTCTTTGCGACCCCATGGACTGCAGCATGCCAGGCTTCCCTGTCCTTCACTATCTCCAAGAGTTTGCTCAAACTCATGTTCATAAAGTGATGCCATCCAACCATCTCATCCTCTGTTGTCCCCTTCTCCTCCTGCCTTCAATCTTTCCCAGCACCAGGGTCTTTTCAAATGTGTCAGTTCTTCACATCAGGTGGCCAAAGTATTAGAGTATTAGAGATTCAGTATCAATCCTTTCAATGAATATTCAGGACTGAGTTCCTTCAGGATGTACTGGTTGGATCTCCTTGCAGTCCAAGGGACTCTCAAGAGTCTTCTCCAACACCACAGTTCAAAATCATCAATTCTTCTGTGTTCAGCTTTATTTATAGTCCAACTCTCACATCCATATATGACTACTGGAAAAACCATAGCCTTGACTAGATGGCCCTTTGTTGGCAGAGTTATGTCTCTGCTTTTTAATATGCTGTCTAGGTTGGTCATAACTTTTCTTCCAAGAAGCAAGCGTCTTTTAATGTCATGGGTGCAGTCACCATCTGCAGTGATTTTGGAGCACAAAAAAATTAAGTCTGTCACTGTTTCCATTGTTTCCCCATCTATTTGCCATGAAGTGATGGAACCATATGCCATGGTCTTTGCTTTCTGAATGTTGAGTTTTAAGCCAACTTTTTCACTCTTCTCTTTCACTTATCATTATTCCACTGTATTTTTTATTCTATCCTTAATGTGTGTGTGCTCAGTTGCTCAGTTGTGTCCAACTCTTTGCCACCCTGAGGATCATAGATTGGCAGGTTCCTCCATGGAATGTTCCAGGCAAGAATATTGGAGTGAGTTCCATTTCCTACTCCAGTGGATCTTCTTGACCCAGGGGCTGAACCCATGTCTCTTGAGTCTCCAGGCAAATTCTTTACCACTGTGCCATATGGGAAGCCATAATATCCTACAAATATCATTTTTCCCATGGATTTGAAATATAATACCACACATATGACACCCAAACTACATATACAATGTCATATCCTCAAAATTTCTCTTCATTTGGTTGACCTCAAATCATACAGTTTCTACACTCATCAGATATCAGGTCTTCCACCTCAAACACAGACAGGCATTTGCCACTGGTCATTTTTCCTTATGCCAACCTAAACAATATTTTATGCTTTTTCCCCTTAGTACTAATATATAATCACTTCCCATATACATTTTGATGATTATTTCTTTTGATGGCTTTCCTTTGCTTTCATTTTCAGAAGTTGCACAATAGGAGCTGAAATATTTTCTCCCATAAAATTATAAAAGAGCATAGAGAGAGAAAATAAAAACAAGTAGAGCTCAGAGTCACATTTCTTGAAGGAAAGAATACAGTAAGAAACTTAGTAACTTACATCTGGGGTCCTTACTAGCTAGTTGCTTATTCACATTTTCTTATTTATTTAATCTTTAGACATTAGAAAAATAACAACACTTGAGATATGTCATAGAGTGAATTTTGTGTTCACCAGGGCCCAAAAGACTTGTCCTTAAAATCTGCAGATTCAAAACGTGCTCTACCAATGCATCAAGAGTTTGACAATGATGATTATCAAATCAAGATGACAGAAACTACTGTGTACTAAACATGGGCATTTACAGATTTATAAAAGGTAGGCATGAGCTAGTTCACCCTCTGCCTCTTATCCTTCTTTTTAACCCTGGCTGAATTACCAAATTTAAAGCTTCTGACTCTTTGACTTCCACACACTTTTCTGCTTTCTGAAACACTTACTGCCTTTATTCCACCTATGTCAGCCTAATAAGTCCTACTTTTTAGACTTCTTTACCATTTCCAAAGATACTTCCAATATTCTGAAGCCTTGGAACCTTAACTGAAGACATGGTCTGTGTGTGTGTGTGTGTGTGTGTGTGTGTGTGCAGGTGCACATTTATCTAGTTGAAGAGTGTTGAAGATGATGGAGAAGTCACGTGGACTTCAGAGATACTTCAGCTGGTTGATTTCTCCCATCCTGTAATCTTCCATTTTCTCTTGGTCCCTTAGTTTGGCCCGCATCCAAGCTCTCTCATATTATAGCCTAAGGCCCAAGTTGTTATCAAGATATTTTTCTACAAATATCCTCTAATTTCTCAAAAGAATTTTGATACAGGTGAAAGTTTCTAGAAAAATAAAAATAATAATTTGGAAAGAAAGAGAGAATTTGATAGTCTGAAGAAATGCTGTTGCGACACCAGGTCAGCCTCATCAGGGCCTTTGCATCAGATGACCAGAGCACACGTATATACTAGTGTTTCTCTCTCTGTCAGTTTTTGTGAAAAAGAAAAATCTTTAATTCCAAATTTTAAGAATGTGTACGTATCTCAGCATTTCTATCTACTTCTTTTCCTTGACACATTCTTTCTCCAAAAACACTAAGATGTGTTTCAGCCCTAAAGATACACTCCTTTAATCTTGATATTTTTCTGATCTCTTCAGTTACAGAATCGCAGACTTGTTTAGTAATAGATGACTTACAGAAATATCAACACCACTTCCTTGTATAGTATTATTCATTTAAATATCACCATGATGTTTATTTCTAACCTCTGGAACAAATTATAGTCATTCTTTCTATGCTGACTACACAATAGTTTCTTCGGGGCTAATGTTAATCTTTGTGCCCCAGGAAAAGCCCTAGTAGTGGTTCTCGATGGCTTTTTATATCAAATCACAGGCTTTTTATAATAGATTCACAATTATTAATATGAAGGGTATGTTTCAGGAAATATTTTCTCAAGAGAATATACTGAACAAATATCTGAGGTTGTTTACAGTTGGAAAATACCACTGTCATGTAAACAAATGGTTACTTATGTGTGTGCAACAGAGTGGGTAGACTTTCCCTTCTCCAGAGGAAATCTTCCCGACCCAGGGATCGAACCCAGGTCTCCTGCATTGCAGGTGGATTCTTTACCAGTTGAGCCATAAGGGAAGTATGAGAATACTAGAGTGGGTAGCCTATCCCTTCTCCAGGGGATCTTCCCAACCCAGGAATCGAACAGGGGTCTCCTGCATTGCAGGAGAATTCTTTATCAACTGAGCCATCAAGGAAGCCATATATATATATATATATATATATATGTGTGTGTGCGTGTGTGTGTGTGTGTGTATATACACACACAGATATATATATACACACACACACACAGAAATATATATGTAATTGTGCATGCATGTATTTATACTTTGCTTTACTTTCCCTGAAGTTAATCCATGTGTACAATAGAAAAGTTCATTTTTATTACTCATTTTTTTACCTTTAACTCTGGGAAGAAAGTAACAAAAGTCTATATTATGGAATCATTTGGCCAGTTTTAGACGAGTGAACCTTTCTGCCAGAAAAATAGTAATAGTCCAATCTCATTTTCTAATCTTTCTTTGGATCTCTGCTTGGTACTTGAAGCTTTCTCGTAAATGGATATAAGGGTTGTAAAGGTTAAGAGGAGACAGAAAAGCTAAAGCTTTAAAGTTCACTTATCATTTACCCAACATAAGTTCTCAGGGAGGAGACCACTGAATGCTTATTGGTCCTTCCTATTGTTTGATATCTTGACACCCAATTAACTGGGGCTTCAAGAGTTTAGCTCAACTTCAAAAGGAAGAAAAATAAAACTCCTCTTTTTCCAAGTGTCTCCAAGACACTGCCCTACAAAATTTTGTTTTATAATATTATATTTATGCACTTTTAAACTCTCAGCTTTATTAGTTTTGTGGAAATTACACATCTTAATGAATGCTATCTAGTAGTACAGTAACCTAAAGAGAAAAGCAAAGCATATGGAAGGAAGGCCAGTCTGAGTAAGCCCCCGGTGTGTGTAAGTTTAATCACTAAAGTCTCCAGTACTGTGAGCCTCAAGGTCTAATTAATGTCTGTGAGAAATGAATATCACCTGCTGATTCACTGCCTTGAAATCATTCAAGCCCTCAAAGCTCTTAAGAAATGGGTGATCTTAGGTGGAGCAACCGGAGAAGGCAATGGCAACCCACTCCAGTACTCTTGTCTGGAAAATCCCAGGGACGGAGGAGCCTGATAGGCTGCAGTCCATGGGGTCACAAAGAGTCAGACACAACTGAGCGACTTCACTTTCACTTTTCAGTTTCCTGCATTGGAGAAGGAAATGGCAACCCACTCCAGTGTTCTTGCCTGGAGAATCCCAGGGACGGGGGAGCCTGGTGTGCTGCCCTCTATGGGGTCGCACAGAGTTGGACACGACTGAAGTGATTTAGCAGCAGCAGAAGCAGCAGGTGGAGCAACAGATCAAGGAGCCTTAGTTTCAGTTTTTAATGTTAATACAATTAATTTTGGAGCCACAAACTTGTTGAGCAAAACTATTAGGTAAAGTGAATCAGTTATAATACTTATGTTTACATGTTTTGTTTCCTTTGGATTTTCCCATGTTTCCTGTGCCTAAGTACCAGAAATTTGGCTTCTTTCTCATATTTCTCCAATAAAGTCTCCTGGTCCTTAATGTGGACATTACCTTTTCAGTAGGTTTGTAGTTGAGTAAAAGAGGTACCTGGTACATATCAATAACTATTTATGGACATTTCTTGCTTCCAGTTTTTAGTAATCTTAAAAAAACAAACAAAAACCCCCACAAAACTGGAATCTTCCTTGTGCCAGGAAATGACAGCTGCTAGACTTGGGCCTCTGTGCCAGTTCTCTGAAGTTACTGCTCCCTTAGACTAAATATGGGCTTCCCTGGTGGGTCAGACAGTAAAGTGTCTGTCTGAAATGCGGGAGACCAGGGTTCTATCCTTGGGTCAGGAAGATACCCTGGAGAAGGACACAGCAATCCACTCCAATACTCTTGCCTGGAAAATTCCATGGACAGAGGAGACTGGTAGGCTACAGTTCATAGGGTTGCAAAGAGTCAGACACGACTGAATGACCTCACTTTCACTTTTTCTTTTCTTTAGACTAAATATATTGACCCAGATTTTACACATTACTGTGGATTCTTGAGTACCCTGTGATCCCTCCTGAATTCCAAAAAAGAAATTCAACCATAATTTTAGAGTGCACACTAATTTATGGACTGAACCCAAAGATAATTTGATCACCAAGCATGACATACAACTCACAGCAATGTTTTTATTTTTATTTCCTCTTGCTGTTAAAAACCTATAGGGGTGAAGAAAATTTATCTTCTTCCTTTTAAGTTCTTTCAGTTCAGTTCAGTTCAGTCTCTCAGTCATGTCTGACTCTTTGTGACCCCATGAATCGCAGCACGCCAGGCCTCCCTGTCCATCACCAACTCCCGGAGTTCACACAAACTCACGTCCATCGAGTCGGTGATTAAGTTCTTTAGCTGGTCTAATAACTAAATTCATATAAGACAGATTAATACAAGAAAACTGAAGTTTCATACTATGTATACCTCCTATATACATAGGAGAGCCAGGAAACACAAAGTAACTTTCTGAAATAGCCAAAGCCACCACCTGAAACACTATCTCCAACTAAAGACAAAAGAAGACGTTGTAGGGCTAAGGAGTTGGCATGGATTACCAGGAAAAGCA
Organism: Bison bison bison; assembly: GCF_000754665.1. Classification (NCBI taxonomy): domain Eukaryota; kingdom Metazoa; phylum Chordata; class Mammalia; order Artiodactyla; family Bovidae; genus Bison; species Bison bison. The sequence continues at coordinate 10,106,198 of NW_011494832.1, read as the reverse complement.
CAGTAAACTAGGACATGGTTTTTATGCCGATTGAAGTGGGTGCCTTCTCCATTCATTGTTTCTAGAGATTTAGATAGTCCTTTCCTGATACAGCTAGAGAGACACCATCACAAATGAAAAATTTCCATACAAGTATAAATTTCTAGCAGAAGGGTAACTTCCATTCAGTTTTCAGAGCAGTATCCATGTCTACTGTTTCTTAAAAATAACCAGCTGTATTAATCATTATGCCAAAGAAGCATATTTTGGGGTGGCATATTTTGTTCCCCTTCAAAACTCACATGAAATTTGAACTTTAACCATTACAAGTATATGGACAACCTATACTTAAACTTTTGAATAGAAAATTTCCAGTTGGAATACTCACTAATAAAGACACTAAGATAGGAAATTAAGTACCCCAACACAGTACAAAGGCATTTGAGAGCTATTAATAAGTTAAAGGGCTCATAGTTTCATTGAGTTAGAAGAGGCTGTGGTCCATGTGATCAGTTTGATTAGTTTTCTGTGACCTATATGCAGAGTACATCATGTGAAATGCCAGGCTAGATGAAGTACAAGCTGGAATCAAGATTGCTGGGAGAAATATCAATAACCTCAGATACACAGATGACACCACCCTTATGGCAGTAAGTGAAGAGGAACTAAAAAGCCTCTTGATGAAGGTGAAAGAGGAGAGTGAAAAAGCTGGTTTAAAACTCAACATTCAGAACTAAGATCATGGCATCTGGTACCATCACTTCATGGCAAATAGATGGGGAAACAATAGAAACAGTAACATACTTTATTTTGGGGGGCTCCAAAATCAGTGCAGAGGGTGACTGCAGCCATGAAGTTAAAAGACTCTTGCTTCTTGGGAAAAAAGGCTATGAAAAGCCTAGACAGTATATTGAAAAGCAGAGACATCACATTGCCAAGAAACAACCATTTAGTCAAAGCTGTGTTTTTTTCAGTAGTCGTGTATGGATGCAAAAGTTGAACCATAAAGAAAGTTGAGCACAGAATAATTGATGCTTTCAAACTGTGGTGTTGGAAAAGACTCTTGAGAGTCCCTTGGACAGCAACCAGTCCATCCTAAAGGAAATCAGTCCTGAGTATTCATTGGAAGGACTGTTGCTGAAGCTGAAGCTCCGATACTTTGGCTACCTGATGCAAAAAACTGACTCCTTGGAAAAGACCCTGATGCTGGGAAAGATTGAAGGCAGGAGGAGAAGGGGACGACAGAGGTTCAGATGGTTGGATGGCATCACCGCCTTGATGGATGTGAGTTTCAGCAAGCTTCGGAAGTTGGTGATCGATGGGAAAGCCTGGTGTGCTACCATCCATGGGCTCGCAAAGAGTTGGACACAACTGAGTGATTGAACTGAACTGAATAAATTAAATTTATATTAAAAATACAGCATGTGTTGAATAAGGGTTCTGTAAAAAAGATTTCTAGCATATGGAAAGCATTTCTTTATAAAACAATTTTTCTAGTTACCTAGTTGAGATTAGCAAATAAGATAGTTCATTGCAGACAGAATCTTCAGTTTTATTGGTGCTTGTCATAGTGCTTTTCATTGGTGCTTTGTATTATATATGACTCATATGCTGATCACTTCTTCTATAATTAAATATCTTAATTAAGCTTATATAGAGTCTGAATTTAAGAGTGTGTGATAAAAAGCATTTTTATGTTAAAACTAGTGGTTGGTACATAGAGTAAAAAAAATATTTGTAAAAATGTTAGACAAAGTTTAATATTTAACTTTGATGGTTGATGAAAATGTTGGTTAATATTTAAAACTTAGAAAATATATGAAAATGTATTAAAGATCTTAAAATCTTTATTATGTTTTATTTTTTATTACTTGATAACTTATCTGTCAATATTCTAAGTAAATAAATAAATAGGTATAGTTATTAACACTAAATGATCTTACAAGTAAGATAGTATATAAAGGTAGGGTTGGGGACCCCAGAGGAAGAAAACCAGGCATGGCTTCCTTAACACAAGAGAAGCCATTTTTGGCCTAAGCCATTCTGTGATCTAAACCTAGCCAAGATGCTCCTCCTTGAACAGATCTCAGCAGCTAATGATGTTAAGGAAACAAACAAACAAAAATATTCAGAAACACTGCCTGTCAGGCAAGAGACGTAACAACAGCAACATCAGTAACATCAGTTGTAAAGACTCCCATTTCTATTTTAATGGTAAAATTAGCCTGAAGCACTCAACCACCAGATCAACTAGAACCTTAGAGAAAATGATGTAGGCATTTTCTGACCATTGTGACTCAAGCTTGGGCTCAAGCTTGGACTCTATCAACCAAGCCATTTCATGAATATGCATGTAACTTTAGCTTAAAACTTGCCCATTTTGTTTTTGGGCCAGACACTGCTTTGGGAAAGATCCCTGGTGTTCTCTTTACTTGTTTCAAGAAATAAATCCTTCCTTCTATCTTTGTTGTGGTTGTGTTTTTTGGCTTTGCACTCACCAAGAGGCAAACTTAGTTTTCAGGTAACAATACTTTACCAAGAAAATTCATTTCAAATAATTTAAAAGGTATAAATATTCATTTCAGAACTGCATACCTCTAAAAATTATTCCCCCTAAAATCAAATTCCCCTGCCAAGTTTATGATTAACCTCTCTATCCAGTGTACTAAAAAGCAGAGACATCACTTTGCTGACAAAGGTCCATATGGTCAAAGGTATAATTTTTCCAGTAGTCATGTATGGATGTGAGAAAGAAAGTGAAAGTTGCTCAGTCGTTTCTGACTTTTTGAGACCCCATGGACTATACAGTTCATGGAATTCTCTAGGCCAGAATACTGGAGTGGGTAGCCTTTTTCCTCTCCAGGGGATCTTCCCAGGGGTTGAACCCAGGTCTCCCACATTGCAGGTGGATGCTTTATCAGCTGAGCCACAAGGGAAGCCTATGGATGTGAGAGATGGACCATAAAGAAGGCTGAGAGCCAAAGAATTGATTCTTTCAAACTGTGGTGCTGGAGAAGACTCTTGAGAGTCCCTTGGACAACAAGGAGATCAAAGCAGTCAATCTTAAAGGAAATCAACTCTGAATAGTCATTGGAAGGACTGATGCTGAAGCTGAAGCTGAAACTCCAACACTTTGGCCACCTGATGTGAAGAGCTGATTCACTGGAAAAGACCCTGATGCTGGGAAATATTGAAAGCAGAAGAAGGGAATGACAGAGGATGAGATGGTTGGATGGCATCACCAACTCAATGGACATGAGTTTGAGCAAACTCCAGGAGTTGGTGATGGACAGGGAAGCCTGTTGTGCTGCGATCCATGGGGTCACAAAGAGTTGGACACGACTTAGTGACTGAATGACAACAGAATCCAAAACTTTATTCCCTTTCTTATCTTGCATCTGTTCCTCTCAGGACCAAGAAATATCAAAGAAAAGAGGGAAGCTGCAGGGTCCTTCTGAGTACAAAAGTCTCTTGATGACACACCCCCTCTCCCCATCCTGTCTCTTATTTGTAGAAAAGGCTTTAGTCTCCTAGGCTTTGCCTGATTTCCAAAGAGAAGGCACAGCAGTTACTAATTAGGGAAGTTGAAGTCGAACATGACTGAGTGACTGAACTGAACTGAACTGAACTGAATTAGGGACGGGAGGAGTTGCAGAAACAAAGGAAAAACAGTCAGGAAAAAAAGTTCAGGGATAAAACAGTACCAGTTCCTCCTCAAGAGATATGCAGAATAATTTGATCCCTGTTTTTGAGTTGTTCTGCAGGAACTAAGATTCCTCCCCTTGGGAGAGGAGGGTAACCAGGATTCCTGTTACCTCACCAGCAAGCAAACAATCAATCAGAAGAAAGTCTCACTCTCTCACCCCAACTATTGACTTTAAAACTCTTTCCTGAAAGATGCCAGAGTTCAAGTTCAGGACTTTTGAGCAGGAGCCACCAATTCTCTTTGCTTGGCCCTGCAATAAACCTTTTTCTGCTCCAAACTCTGATATTTCCATTTCTTTGGCCTCACTGTGTATATCGTGTACACAGATTGGGTCTGACAACACATCTCTTACCTGTGTCAGAAAATGTAAATTTACTTTTGATTCTATCTTTGAAGGCCACCTGTGACTACAGTCTTGGAAATACTGTAGAACTGGGTGTGTAACCTTTCTTTTTTCTGTTTCCATCTCTGCTCTGCCTTTGAGCTGTTTCAATCTAGGCTGGCTTGTTGCTGTCTTACTCCTTAATATTTACCTCTGACATTTATATCTCCTGTGTATACAGAAGATATACATATTATTAAATATATGTATTTTCCCCTGTTAATCTATCTTTTATTACAGGAGGTCTCAGTTAAGACATTAGAAGGGTGTAGGGGAAATTATTTTTCTTCCTTGAGAGTATTCTGGAATGTCTCCCAACACCTTTATTCTTCAAAGTGAAAAGAAACATCCATTGTAGAGAATTTGCAACTTGACTGAGGTATTAACCAAAAACACATATTTGATTAAAATACAAACATTAGAAAAATAGAAAACACTGTGAAAAATAATTCAAGGGATCCAACCTAGTCTCATGCATTAAATTCTACTTACTATTCATAGAACAAAAATACCTATCAATTTCTAGATGATCTGACAAAGCCTATATAATAGGAAACTGTGATGAAAGGAAAAAGGTAAGAATGGGATGTGCCTAGCTTACAATCCCACATTTTATACAATGACAACTCTATTCTGTTTTTAGAGGAACACTGAAAAGAGTGCAGGTATACACATGGAAAACAGTATCATGAAAGACAGATGCTCCGTGAAGTCAAGCGTTTTGCTCACAGAGAATTTAAAATACTTCTGGGAAGGGATTTCGCTTATATTAAAGTGCCCTCTTGAGGATAGAAACATAACTACATGACCAAAAGTTGTAGCCAGACCTCCAAATGCTTTAATTGAAATATAAAAAGAAAAATTTCAAGTGGTCATGTGTTAAAATTAGAGAAGACTTTTTTTGTAAAGCAAGGGATTATTTACATGACTTATTTCCTATTTAATCTGTTAAAGGGGAATTCTGCAAGAATAGCTGTTTAATGGGTAGGAATTTTGTCTATCTTTCATTGTTTAACAAATAAAGCATTTGTTATCGTGGAAGAAATGTCATTTTCAATGACACCACTGAATTTCTGACCAACAAAAGATAACTTTCTGTGATCATATTTTATTTCATAGTCTCAAGCCTCTCCAAGGCATAACCTGGAGAGGTTGATATGTTCCTACCTCATCTGTTTACACAGGTTATTACTGAATCTCCAGATTTTCATTCCAGTGGCCCCTTCTCACTGGGTAACTGATTCCCTTGAGGCTGCCACACAGCTTTGGTGCATGCATATTTCAGTGGGAACTTTAAATACTGGCGGCTAAAATGGTCCATGAAGTTGGTCCATGAAGGGCCATGAAAATGGTCCTTCACAGTTATACTGCTGCTTCCGTAGCACCCTGACTAATAGCATCCTGACTAAAGACGGGTCTCTCTTCTTGGCCCTTCTCTTGAGTTTTAAGAAATATATTTATGCTTCTTCAAAAACAATACATTCTACCTTTTTGCTTCTTAAATATAATCATTATGTACCTGAAAGCTTCCTTCTAACAGCTTAAGCTTTAAAAAATAAATGCAAAGCCATTTGTAAGCCCCCTTTCCCCCCCCAGTTCTGCTAACATTCCTCTCCTGTGATAATGAGCATAAAACCTCCCACATGCATAAAGAAGAAGAAATAAAAGGGAAAATTACAAGGAAGAAACAGATATTTTCTCAAAGTAAGATTATGCTAATTCAAAGATTAGGATCCTTAGAGTACTACTAACTGTGGAGATATAACCAGTTACAAATATACAGGCAATTAGATGAAGTGAAAAGTTAAAGTGAAAGTCGCTCAGTCATGTCCCACCCTTTGTGATCCCATGGATTGTACAGTCCATGGAATTCTCCAGGCCAGAATACTGGAGTGTATAGCCTTTCCCTTCTCCAGGGGATCTTCCCAACCCAGGGATCGAACCAGGGTCTCCTGCATTGCAGGCGGATTCTTTAACAACTGAGCTATTAGGGAAGCCTGGCCACTAGATGACTTATCTGTAAAAAAGTAAATTTTCTATAAAATCCACATATTATTTCTTGGTTTTTTTTTTCCCCCCAAATTTAAATAATTTTGACCTTTCACCTTTGGAAATTTGTCTTGACAAAAAAGAGACTGAGTCTTAAAAATCCCTGAACAGACAAAACCAGCTTAGTCATACAAACAGTTTAATTTAGCTTAAATTGCAAGTTAAATTGGACCTGGGTCATTTCTTATTTATGCCCCTGGAAATGAAAAGCAAAACTTGAACTGTTTCCTAAGGTTGATATGATGTAACCATCAACCAATTCCCCATCGTTTAATAAAAGTCTAATATTACAACCAATCACTGTAAAAATTAAACTGTCCCCACGTTCTTACTATTTACGTTTTTTTATAACAATAGCCCCCTGAGCCTCATTTCATGTTTTGGTTTGAATGGTCCATTTGCAAACACTCTTTCTGATGTGTGTACAAAAATTTTTCACTATTTACAATTTTGGTGATTAATAGGTTTTACTTTAGTTATTTCTGAACTTTTGACAATCTAGAACAAAATGTTAATATGGTAATTCTATTTTGACACAAAGATTTTGATACAATCACACAAATTACTGAATTATCCCAAAGCTATAATTATGGTCAGCTCCCCTTTCTGGTTTTAATCTAGGGATGTGTTAAGTATACACATTTGCAAATCTTAATTTGTTAAAATAGTCAACTAACTATAAGGATATAGTGTGTCTTTGAGAAGAAAAAAATGGTTAAAGTGAAAATTGGGAGATTTAGCAGAAAAGACCTGTGAGCTATGTGGGAAAAGAATGAACAATAAATCAAGCAAGTGGAAAGAAATATTATGTTATAAAATCTTAACACCGTAACTGGAGAGAATATCCTTTGAAAAGTTAAATGCAGCTTAAAGAGATTTTTGCCTCAGGCTAGGATACAGACCTGGTGACAGCTTCTACATGGAAGAACTAGAAAAGCCACGAAAAACAAAGAAATTATTTTTAGAAAGCAGCAACCCTTGATTGAGGACCGAGTTCTGTATGAAAAGGGGAAATCTGTATGATGTGTCTATAAAATGACTATTACAGTATTGAGAACAGAACCAAGACATCAGAGGTCACACAGTCTCAGAGGATGTAGAAAGTCTAGCCTATCCAGTGTGGAGAGATTTTGTCAACACTTTGAGACACCAGCATCCACCAAGACAGAAATGTTCCAACTTGGGAATAAGGGCCAGATCCTGGAGTAAGGTTTCCATTAAATGACCACATTTTGATTTTTCTCTCCAAGTCCATACAGACTCCCATAATATAACACCCTATTTGGGGTTCCTTTGATCTTCCAGTTTGCCCAAGCCCTCTATTCAGACCCTATTGCCAGTCCATTGGCTACTGCCCAAGGAATAATTGAAAGCAAAAGCATACTATATTGTAATTCTCTTGTTTAGTGATGCCACAAATAATACCAATCTTAATTCTACTCATTCAGTGGATTTATCCTTTTAATCTTTAAATGACAACAATGAGTACATTGTAATGCATCTGTTTTCCAAGCTGAGTGTCCATCCTCTACTTCTGAGCTACCATCCTTACACCTAGATGCATATTTGGCATCCTATGATAACTGATTATAGGGAGGGGCTCATCCAGCTATGGGGTTAGGAAACTAACTCCTGAAGGGGATTTCTTGTAGGGTTCAATGGCATAGAAATCACCTATTCATGTGTACAATGGACACTTCCAGTAGTTTCCTATCAAATATTCCTGAATATGCCATTTCATTTAATAGGGAATCCCTTTGCGCATGTCCTTCCTTGCTGGAAAAATGATCTGACATAAACCAAGAAACAATGGACGTTTCGGTTCTCAAACTAATTTTATGACTTAATATCAGTAGAATCATTTGCAACTAATGCCCACAGACAAAAGTTGTCTTTGAAATCTGTGTTATTTTGATGATATATTAAGTGATTTTCAAGTTCAGAATCCCAATAGCTTTTACTGGTTGGCTTCAAACTATCCCACACAATTTAAAGGACACTTAAATATCCTTGTGGGAGACTACCGTATGTGTACCAAAGTCCATCATACATAAATACAAACTGACCCAACCAGCTAAAGCTCTCTTCCAAAACTGAAACTGAAAAGACAACCTTAGCCAAACTGATTAAAGAAAAACTAATGTCCTTTAGCATGTCTCGATGCCTGAGTTGTTAATACCATATCAGGCATGGTCGATTGTACTCAAGGGAAGCAGACACTACTTTATTAAGACATCAATCTATAGCTTCCTCTAGGGTCTATTTGGGATTTTTTAATAGATAAAACTGGAATTTGAAAAAGGATTTTGTGAGTACTGCACCTTATAAATCCTTAATTAAAAACAACATTTTCTAATGCCTCCTGATAGCTGATATTGTTATAAACTGACAACTTGTGTGGGCTTATGTATTCCTAGATGTTTTCATCAAGTATGCACAATTAACACTGAAAAGTAAATTTGCACAACATTTTTTGCTTCCATGATTTAAGTATGGGAAGAATCCCCCATCCAGACATCACATTTGTTCCAGGAATATATTCAGGTAGTGGTAAAGCAACAACCATACAAAACTTTCAGTAAATATTCTTAATTTGAGCCACACTTCACTTTGTAAGCATCCAACAGCTGTCTTACCAAACCCCATTATTTTAAATTTACCTTTATATTGTCTTTAGCTTTATATTAGCAAGTTTAGATGGAACTATATGTCATCTATCATGATTCAACAAACCCTCCAGTCATTTTACTTAACCACTTCAAACTACTTTGGGCCCCCAATTGGGGATGGTGTCAAAGACCTTGGCTCTTCTATCACTTGGAAATCCTTCCACTCATAATCCTCTCCTTTACCCCCTAGTATTTTAATTGGAACTAGCTCTGAAGAGATTATAGATTTATCTTTTGTATAATCAGAATGTTTAAGCCTCTGTGGCTAGCACAAATTAAATGACTCTGTAGTGGCTCTTTTATAGTTTAAGTTTCTGGTGGGACATTAAGACTACTTTATCTCATACAGTCATTTATTAGAATTTTAGTAGCTACGTATTCTGTATCTCTCTTTCCGCAACATTTTTAATCAACCGTCTGTGCACTTCTATCCAGTTTAACTGTGCTTTTATTCATTTTTATTTTTTTTCATAATAAAATCTTTTTCTTATTATTCAGCCCCACTCAGGGCAGTTTTGAATCATTTAATTCTCACCAAAATAAATAAATAAATGTCAACAGGTTTAAAGTTTCAGTTAAGATGAATTAGTTTTAGAGCTCTGCTATACAACGTTGGTATTTAGTCAACATTACTGTCTCGTGCACTGAAAATTGTGTTAAGAGAGTAGATCTGCTGTTAAATGTTATTACCATAATATGCATGTATACACAAACATTTGGAGGTGAAAATATGTTCATTATATTGATTATGGTGATGGGTTCACGGGTGTATGAATATGCCCAGACCCCAAAATTGTATGTATTAAACATGAGCTGGTTTTTGTATATCAAAGGGGCCTTCCTGATAGCTCAGTTGTACCTCAATTAACCTGTTAAAAATAAAATGTCAGGGAAGTGTTTTCTCATTTCTTTTAACGTATTATATGCTTTCATACAATGTATGATACTTAAAAAGTAATGTCACAATATTTTCTTGCATTTTACTTAATATGTGTGGAATTTCAGCTGGATATAGATTCAGTAGAATCAGAGATGTAACAATCATTTACAATACAGTTTTTTAATGGGAAAATACTACTGAGTGCCAAACAATTGATCTATGAGCACTATGCAAATACCTATGTTGAAAAGATGACTTTAATCCCTTAATCCATCTGACCTATGGAACTTTAGGTTACAAGAGCACCTGAAATTTTATGTCATGGTGATGAATGTGTGAGTTGGTAAAAAAAAAAAAAAAAGAAAACTAATACAGAAATAAGTAAAGTAATATAAGGAGCTGTGCCAATTTTAGCATAGCATCACCTAAACCATCACTTAACCATCAGTGCTTTAAAAAAACAGAAAAGTACATGGATTAGAAGAAACTTGAGTTCTGTCATACAACCAGTTCTAAGTTGGTTGTAGTCACAAGGCTGCAGGAGCCTCATAAGCACAATCCTTATCCAATGTCCAAGGATAGAGTTGGGTAGTTTTCTGTTTTAGGATATGTATTATGTCTTCTGATTTTTTCTGGCTTAACAGGTTAGAATTTTACTCCTTTTGGCCACACTTCTTCAAAAGTTGAAGCTAAGTGAGGGTCCTGAAGTCTGATCATGCTGTTCCACTTGACAGTCTCTACACATGAATATAGCCTCTTTGTTTCTTGCATGCAAAATCCATTTCAAGAGGGACACAGAAAGGAGTTTCCAATAAAGCTTTCATGTTTCAATAACCTATTGGATCCCTCTCCTTGTGACCTGTATAATCATTTTATTAACTATTAGTCTGATAGGAATCATTTTGATCAAAATGGATATTTGCCAACTCCCTTTGGGCAATAAATATGACCCTGCACTCTACAGACTGAATCACCAGGTATAAGTCAATGGACTATTCTTGGATGATTTCTCAGTTACCTTCATTTTTGTTAAAAGAGGCAAAAGCAGCTAACACTTCCTTTCCATTAGAAGTTCCATTGTCTTTCAGAATCCATCTAGACCTGGGATCTACAACTGCAAGTGACTTCAGTGTATTTTCTCTACCATCAATGCTTCCTGTGTTTGAAGCATTGACCTCACCCTAAGGATGGCCAGGAAGCCATCCTGGTGACAACAGTTCTCACTCTCACTTGCTTCATTTTATCCCTCCCAAACAAAGCCTTAGTTAAGCATAACTTAATTATTGAGTCAAGAATTATTACAAAAACCTTATTTATAATCTGAACAGCAAAAATTACGTAAGTCAGATAATTGATAGGATCACAAACTTCTACAGAGCATATTGATGAAGGCTATAGTAAAGGCAAATGATATGGTATAAAACAGAAAGAAAGCACAGGTAAGTGATGAGACCCAGCAGATTTCCAGGCTTACCTTCCCTGGAACATTTTTTAGTCACACAGAATACATTTTGTCTCTAGATGACATAGAGCACATAATTCCTAACTTTGTTCTCTTTATTGTTACAATAAAAAACATAAGCAGGAAAACAGCCTTACATCCTCATAACAACTACATACAAATTGCATGGCCAATAAATTATTTCACTAATAGGTGCCCTTAAGGCTTTTGTAGATTATACATGAGTAATTTAAACTTATATAAAGAAATCACTGTTGCAATATTCTGTACATACTTATATTAAAAATCAACCTACCCTAGTCTTTCTAATCAAGTAGTAACATGCTCTACTTATCAATCAACATAATGAATAACTCTCATAAAGGTCGTACAGTTCGCATATATTTTTAATGACACATTGTAGAAACAAAGGATTATTGTGAACTGCAAAGAAAGCAAAAATATCACAAATATATTTGAATTAGACTCATGGTAGAAAGTCAACAACATACAGATCAATTCATTGACATGTATTGAATATCAATTTACTGATTTGTAAAACATAGATAAACTGTGACCAAATTTAATAATATCAATTTTAAAATAGCACCAGATAGGCCAGCCTTTGAATTCTGGCTTCATCATTCACAAATTGTGTGACCCTGGGCACAAATGATTTACAATCGGTCCTTCATACCCATGGATTCTGCCTCCATGAAATTAATCAACTACCAATTGAAAATATTTGAAAAAAATACAGAAATTTTCTAAAAGGAAAGCTTGCATTTTCCTTATACCAGCAACTATCTACATAGCATTTACATTATATTAGATACTATAGGTAATCCAGAGACAATTTAAAATGAACACAGGAAGATATGGGTAGGTTTTATGAAAATGCCACATCATTTTATATAAGGGACTTGAACATTCTTAGATTTGGTATTCACAGGGGCTCCCAGAACTAATCCCCACAGATGCCAAAGAATGACTTTATTAAAAACCAAATCTGTTACATAAATATTCTAATAACATGTTCATATTAAGGCCTATAAGAATTAGTCTATGACAAGCATAATCAGTTCCACATAAAAGGTAACTTAATAGTATTACACGTCTGAGAAGTTTGTATTCTCTTTTTCTCCCTGATTCAAATGCTTATAATAAGAACATCTTTGCTCTAGTATTGTGAGGACAAAATGAGATCATGTGTATAGAAATATTTTAGGAAATATAAAGCAATGACCTTATTTAGATGCTTTTTTCTCATAATTTGTAGTTTCAAATTAACATTGTGACCAGTAAACACATACACGAAAGTACTACATAGATCTGACCTGATTTTAACTAGTTCAATGTTTTTAAATGTTTGCAATTTGAAAAGAACCTTATTAGTAAGTACAGGGTATACTTGCTTGAATGTGCTCCCTAATTCCTATGGTCATATTTTAAACTTCTCATAAAACTGACTCAAAAAACAACTCTTAGCAGCTGTGTTCCTGTGCTCTTGCTTATTTCCAGAAATAATATTAAAGGTTAAGACATTTAATTCTAAATAATCTAGAAACCTAAACTAATTATGAAAAAAAAAAAGAACAATTTTTACCTGATGCTATCTACTTTTCTTTACCACCAGAGCAATTAAGAGCGCTGAGAGTAGCTTACAATCTGCAATAGCCAGACAGGTAAATGTTAACTATTTTTGATCATGTAAAAGATGCAGGCAGGGCTACTTTCTATGTGAGCTGATTAAGTCTACTTGATAAATCTTAAGGACTTTTCTCCTAAGTACAAAGCGGAGCAGTCATTTTTATTTATCTTGCATATGACATAACCACTGAAATCACTGCGTGTACAGTATTACATTTATAAGAATGTCTATTGCCTCTTTTCCCATAGCTTTGGAGCTGCCAAAATAATTTTAAATTTCTGTGAAGAATCTTAACCAGCATTGTCAGAAAATAGGCTTCTATATGAGATAAATTTCTAGCTGATTCAAGCTGAATTTGTAAGAGCTTATCTTTATTTTTAAAAACAGCATTTATAAATGTCCCAAGTATAATATATATCCTTATCTACTTAAATATAGTGGATGAATAAAAGTCTTATCTTAATGAGGTAGGGTATCATTACAAGAATCAGTTGTTGCAATGAATAGCAAAAGAGCAAAAGCCTCAAGGGCAAGTCATTTCTTTGAAATGTGTTGAAAATATTAATCTTTTTGCCTTTCCACAGAATGACCTTTTTGTGTGTTTTGATTTTTATAATTATTCTTTTCCATTCACAGTTGAGCTATCCTTATCTAGGTGGTGAGCTTCTGAAGAGCAGGACTGTCTCATAAATCATCACAGATCTCCCCTCCCCACTCAAGGACACCTCTTTGATCCGTCTGCCACCAGCAGTTACAGAGTTCTTCTCAATCCATCTTTCTTATTTACTATTTATAAACTTCTGTGAGCTGGGAAATGGTCTTATCAAACTTGCAAGAACTTTGCTCAAAACTAGACTAGACTCTGAGACAGTGTCTGTGGTATTTTTCGTAGAACGTTGACTTCCTGACCTCAATACTGTTTTCACATTCTTCCAAGCCTTCTGGATAGTTGAGGTTGCCACAATAAGGAATGCACTTGCATTCAGGCAGTTTGAGTCACCAGTTTAGTTATAAACATATCTGGCTTGTTTGATAGTTTAGATGTACAGGCATTTTGTAAATTAAACAATGCTGGACTGGCTGCCTAAGTTTTGTAATATTATATTTGCAAACAAGTTTAAATAAAGCAATAAATAATAGCACAGAGAATCCTTTATGTCAATAATGACATGCACATCTCCATTTATCAAATGCTTTCACAACTACTTAATTTTGCAATGTTTTGAAACAGAGCACACAAGGCTCCTACTGACTTTTTAATCTTTGTAACCAAAGAAGGATAGGCTCACATATATACCTTTTCATATACTTTAACTATACCAGGTAAGAACTTATACCTTCACGTTAAAAAAAAAAAAAATCCTTGGGCAATTGTCCTGGCTCCCTTGTTAGGCATAAGATGTCATACATCAACACTCAAACTGTCAGACAGTTACCACTGTTTCCTCACTCTTTAGACCAAGAGCACACACAGCTTTACTATTATCTGGATTTAGACCAAAAGTCTCCTGGACTTTCCAATGCTCAAACAAGAATGTTGTCTGCTTTGACAAACCTTTAGTAAGTAACAATTATATAGTATAGTAGAATATATAACATATATGTGTGTATATTATATATAATAGGGTATAACACACATACATAATATATATGTATAGCAACACAGGATATATATATTTAGTGATGTTTATATGTAGTGATGTATATATGTAGTGATTTTATATGTATATATATATATATATATCCTGCTTGATGAGAAACCATCTACATGTTTTATAAGCAATGTAAGCATTTAGTTAGATGCTATGCTTGAAGACGTATTATTCTCCACCTCACTCAGTTTTTCACTTTTTTCCGTAACAGTTTTGCCAAGCATCCACAGCCTCAGCACCCCCTGAAGACTAAATTGGCACACAAATATATTTAAAGTACATTAGCATTTCTTCATGCCTGCTGAGATTAGTTCACATATTCTAAAGCAATAAAGCAGTGAATTCTGTAGTTGTACCAAAAGCCTTTGCCATCCACTAAAGAAAAGAGATCAAAGGTACTAGCTATTGAGGTAATAGCAAGTGTAATAGCTGCCCCTGCTTTTTCTGGAAGGACAGTTCATAGCCTTTCCAGAATTTCAGTCAAGTTCTAGTCCATATGAACTAGGATACTATGGTTTGGGTTGCCTCCTGAATAATTTTTTGGGTCTAGCTACACATTTTTCTCTACAAAAATTAAGGTGCTTGACCACAATAGGGTAAGTTACATGGAAAGAGAAGATTCTCCAAAAAAAATAAACTGAGAGGGAAACAGCGTCAAGAAGGACATGGTGTGATCACTTTATTTTAAATCTGTATAGGTAGAGAAAATCTAGCATCACAGGACTGGTATGTTAAAACTTTCTTTAGCTCACCCTACTCCAAAAGGCCAAAAAGCTAAAGGCTTCCTCAATCTGAAAGAAGGAGATAGAGGCAAATATTAATTTAAGAACTGTAAATAGCTAAAAGCACACATATGTATGAAGCCCTTGTGCAACTATATACTAGAAAAGATATTTAAGAATGTTACAGTAACACTTTCATAATAAACAAAAGGTAGAAATGTGCCAAATGTCCATCAAGAACTAAATTGATACATTAATTTGGTATATTTATATAATTATCATAATAACAGCTAAAATAAATGAAGTGTGGCTACACACAACAACATAGATGAATCTGAACAAAATGTTAAGGGAAAAGGCATGTTACAATGACTCCATGCAGTGATATATTTATATATGTATATTGAATAAAATATGTATGGTTTATATATCATATATATGACCCACAATTATAGATAGTGAGTTGCTACCTCTGCCTAGGAGGCATGATTAAATGACAGAAAGAATCATATGAGAAGGAACATTATTGGTAATTTAAACACGTGCCCCGATAAATATATAAACATAAGCATATGTAGACCAGTTTAAATATTGTGCTATGAACCAAAAATGTGATTTATCTAATTACAAGTGATTATATTTATAAAATGTAATTTATTAACACAAACTAACTCACACTTTTTATCACTCCTTCAGTATTTGCTAAATGCATTTCTCTTTTCCAAAATTGTTTTCTTATACTTTATCTTTGCGGAAAAGTTAAAGATGGTTACCAGAATATTTCAAACTTGAATACAACAGATATAATTTTATGAGCCAAGGAGAGGAAATATGATTAAAATAAAGCAGAACTCCTAAAGCTATAGCAAATTATTTGTTTGAAGTTGCTTTCTATTATCATTTTTTATTTCCCACTTCTCATACCTATACATCCCTCTATTTTTACATGTACACACACACACACACCAGTAGAATATAAAAACTTCTAATGAAATATAAAAAAGAAAAAAAAATAGGACACGCACATTGTCTATTTTTTTTTCAACATAGCCTGGCTTCTAATACCTTCTAATAGCTTCTGGCTTCTGTACCTTTTATTCTTGTCACTGGCTTCACTTCACTTGGATGAATGGGCCTTTCGGCTGTAACCCAGGGAGCACGCATGGCAGCGCAGGTAGTGGTCCACTGACTGCGGCAAGCGCATGTTTTTGTTTCACCTCTTCTCACCTTCCACGCATGCTGCTGTGACTGAGAATTTCCTACGCCATATCTTCACACTGAGTTCATGTCTTGCTTTTGAATTCCTTTCTCCTAAAGATGCGCTCACTAATACCTGCTGCTACTTCCCTCAATGATCAGAGCACCTTTAGCACACCCACATCCAACCTTTCCAACAACCTATGCCAGTAGAGAGCTTCTACGCTTGCAATTGTATTAATACCATCTGTTATTTTACAGTTTTAGAAGTATCTTTGGAGTCACGTTCTCTCGTATCTTTTTCCAATAACAACTTCTTTTAGGATCCTCTGGCTTGTCTTTCCTTTTGCTTCTGTCTCTACCACCACAGTACCTGGATAAAAGCTTTTTTATTCAGTGTGGTCTATCTCAAAATCACCAGAGGACTATTTGTCTGTCTGTCTATATATCTACCTACCCATGTATCTGTCCATCATTTATCTACCTAAGTATGCTGCTGCTAAGTTGCTTCAGTCGTGTCCAACTCTGTGCGACCCCATAGACGGCAGCCCAACAGGCTCCCCCATCCCTGGGATTCTCCAGGCAAGAACACTGAAATGGGTTGCCATTTTCTTCTTCAATGCATGAAAGTGAAAAGTGAAAGTAAAGTTGCTCAGTCTGTCCAACTCTTAGTGACCCCATGGACTGCAGCCTACCAGGCTCCTCCATCCATGAGATTTTCCAGGCAAGAGTACTGGAATGGGGTGCCATTGCCTTCTCCCTACCTAAGTACAGATACAGATATACACAGCAGAGTATTTGTTTTGAAGATCCTTATTAAGCCCAATTTGTGCCTTAGTCAGGGTTCTTATTTCTGAAACATTAATTATGTTAATGAATACTGGAAACCCTCATCACATTCTGCCTACCTGTCTAAAATAAATGAATTCCCAAATGAGAATAATACTTTATTGGGAAAGAAATTACATTGTCATTTAATATAGTTCACTAAATCTCACAATTTCCTTTTAAGTCAATTATCCAAATTAAAAGAAATAGAATTTCCATTTACTTTTAACTAATATGTCCCTTTAATGATTAGTGCTATAAAAATGAGGCAGGCATATTTTTATATTACCCATATATGAACTTGGAATTTATTTCATATAGTGAAATAATAAACATTTATATATATATATATATATATATATTTAGAGGATGTGTTTTATTAAAGTGAAAGTGAAATCGCTGTCGTGTCTGACTCTTTGCGACCCCAAGGACTTTAGCCTACCACGCTCCTCTGTCCATGGGGTTTTCCAGGCAAGAGTACTGGAGAGGGTTGCCATTTCCTTCTCCAGAGGATCTTCCCGACCCAGGGATCGAACTTGGGTCTCCCGCATTGTAGGCAGACGCTTTCCGTCTGAGCCACTAGGAAAGTTTTCTATTAAGAGAAATACAAATTTGGCTCCAGGTTGGTCTACAGCCATTGTATACAAACCACATAGTTGGATTATTGGGTAAATGTAAAAAAATAAAGTAACGAATGATAAAATCTGATCTTACTAAATATTACACAAGCTGCAATATCTCTAAAGGATCAGTGAGCAATTACACATATATATCTAATTTTAAATATCAAATACTCAAAAGATGTAAACATTTTGTAATCTTTATTTAATCATAAATTTGACTATAAAATTTATAAGGAAAAAAAGTAGAGCATCCATTTCAAAAATCCTGATTCAACAGTCAAACTAAACACCCCTAGTCATTTATTTAGATTAAGCTGTATATATTGCTAACCAATATTATCATCCCAAATATAAGAGATCTGATCATTTTTTATTTAAGGAACTCATTTAAACATTCCCTAAGACTCATACATCTTACCCTAAATTGGCATACAGACTGTAAATAAATACATGCTCTTTTCCTTTTTTTTTTAATGACAGTGGAGTGTTCACATGGGTTTAAAATTCTTGGTCTGTTTTCTCTTAAGTATTGTCTATATATGTTATTCCAATGTCCTTACCATCTAGTGCAATATATGAAAATAAGGTCAATTTCATTCTCTTCACTTTTTAAGAAACAAATTTTTCAAAGTTATAAGATATTATCTTCATTCTGAAGTTTAGGCACCATTATGTGTATATAGCCCAATATGTTTCTTTTCTGAACTTTCACCTGACATTTGGGGGCTGTTTTAATTCTGCAAATTCAAGTCTTTAGTTCATAGAAATACTATTTTTAATTTGTTTAATTAACTTTGGTTTTTCATTTGCTTATTTTGGAAAATATTTTATTTATATCATCTGCATTAGTCCTCTAGGAAGCTTGCTTTTCTCTCATCAGTGCAACACTTTCAACTTGTACTGTGTCTATAAAATGTTTCTTCCATGTTATTGTCCAGGACACAAACACAGGCCTCAATAATGGCAACCCTATTATTCAGTTTATCTACTAACTTCTTAAATGGAAGGATTTTAAAATTTTTTTCTATTTTGCAGTTGAAACCTCTTTCAATACTTCATATTTCTCCCAGTTCTGTTTGCCTATTTTGTCTATTCAAAGGATGGCTCTTTCTTCCTTTCTGCTGGTGGTTCCCATAAAGTGCCCTCACATGGCTCTGTCAATCCTTCGGGTACAAGTTCAAATTCCATGATACTTTTATTGGGAATGATCCTTTGAGGGAGGAAAGGTTAAACAACACATTTGTCATCATTTACCAAAACCCTGATGAAGACTACCATTACCTGGCATGTACAGCTGTAAAGTGAAACTTTCTTCATCTTGGTGGCAGCAAAAATTTATGATAATGAGTCAAGGTAAAAGAGATCAGCAAGTTCATATTATTTTGACTTTTTGATGTTTAGACTACACTGCACAGCTTATGGGATATCAGTTCCCTAACCAGGAATCAAACTCAGGCCTCCTATAGTGGAAGTACAGAGCCTTAACCACTGGACTGCCAGGGAAGTCCCAGAAATGTGGTGTTCTAACAGTCTACATTAAGTCCCCTCCTACTCAGAAACAGTGAAAACAAGTTGTGCCTCAGGTCTTTCCTCTGGGGGAACTCTCCTCACAAAGTCAACAGCTTGAGATAATACCTCATATTTCAGCCAGCTTAATAAATTGCTCTGCTCAGGACATACAGATGGTATTTGGAATACAATTGGAGACATCAAATAACTTTTCAGAATCCTCTATTCCCCAAATCTCCCAAGGCCTTATAATATACTAACATTCACATTCCAAAAGAAAAGTCAACGTCTTTAGTCCTGATTTCTCCACTGAGTTACAGATGTGTAAATTATGTGATTGAAATTTCTGCTTGCATATCTAATTGTCATATTGAACATAAATGTCCAAAAGTGACTCTCATTTTAAATATTTACTTGTTTACTTATTCCTTTTTTGCCTTTTCCTAATCCATCGGCATGTAAACTCTAAGAACAGCAGAAACTTGATTCGTCTTATTGACCCTGTATCCCCATACTTAGTAGAATGTCTGCCCATATGCTAGCTGCATAATAAACACCTGTTAAACTCAGAGATTAATACATGATAATAGAATACAATATAAGCAAGGTATTCACAGAAGAACAAAAGCAATAAACTTCAAAAAGCCCGGTCAGTGGCAAATATTAAACAGACATAAAATAGCAATTTTACTCTCTGATTTGAAAAGATCAAAGCGTAAGGACTTGAATCTAGAACAAAAAAATTGTTCAGTAAATATTGGTTGAATTAATCAATGATGGAATCGGGCTGGTAAATTTGACAGTATTTGGTAGTGAGCGTACAAAATAATTTGCCATCAAGGAACAAGAGCGTTGAAAGAATTCATACTCTTTGTATAGTTGTTTTGAAGCATAGTATGTATCTTGGAATATATACTAATATATGCATAAGGAAATAATGAGGGATACACTTATACATAAGAATACAAGGAGCATAAGCATCAACATATTTGTAGTAGAATTACTTTGCAAATGGAAATGAGTCTAAATTTACAGTATAAGATGGATTAAATATGTTGTAGAACGTAAATATATGTTACAAAATTTAGTCTTTAAAAATGTTTTCTGAATCCCGTCTGACAATCTAGTCCATAAAATTTCCAGGGAGGGTTGGGCTATAAGGATGTGTATCACATTCATTAAAGAAAGAAAGAAAAAGACATGGAGAGAAGGAAAGAAAAGAAAGTAATAAAGAGAGAGGGGAAAGGGAGGAAGGAGAAGAAAGAAAGAAGGAAAAAGAGAGGAGGGAAAGAAAGAAGGAAGTAAAAAGGGAAAGAATAATAAAAAGACAAGGAAAAAAGAAAATAAATTAGAGAATAGTTATCACTAGAGGAATACCATAGATAAAGATAAAGATAGCCCTTCAAATTAGAAATTAGAAATATCCTCAAAGTAGAGTTGTGTGGAGAAAAGCTAGAGTACATGTCACATGATTCCACTGTGTAAAGCAAAACCAAACAAAAATAATCACCAAATGATTTAAAACCTTCAAACTATGTGTGTCCGATTCTTTGCAACCCTATGGACTGTATGACCAGGCTCCTCTGTATGTGTATATAAATTATGAGAGTGAAACATACAGATAAATGAAATGCATAAAGGTAATTGATACAGGTTACTTGGTAGGACTGAGGCTAGAGTTGCATATATAGGTTATTAGACAGAGGGTAAGCAAAATGCCAATCAAAATGGAAAAATAAATAAATAAGACTGCTCACATAAGGAAATAAACCACATAAAATAACATTTAGCCTTGGGAAAAATAATATTTGGCAAAATAGCAATATAAAACCCTGAATATACTGAATGACCAGAGAAGGCAACGGCAACCCACTCCAGTACTCTTGCCTGGAAAATTTCATGGATGGAGGAGCCTGTAGGCTACAGTCCATGGGGTTGCAAAGAGTCGGACATAACTGAGCGACTTCACTTTCACTTTTCACCTTCATGCACTGGAGAAGGCCATGGCAACCCACTCCAGTGTTCTTGCCTGGAGAATCCCAGGGATGGTGGAGCCTGGTGGGCTGCCGTCTATGGGGTCGCACAGAGTCGGACACGACTGATTCGACTTAGCACCAGCAGCAGCAGCAGCATACTGAATGACCCCAGTTTTAGGTATATTTAAATGAACAGTATATATCAGAAACTGTTTAAAAAAACATTATATATATAAAATGTGCATAAAGTATGGTGAAATAAAAATAAAATAATATCTGTAATGATGCTTCAACAGTAATACCATAGTGATATTTACTTTCTAATACACAACTTTTTGCTTATTTAACTATGCATTTTTTATATTGCAAATTTAAAATCCCATCAGGTTTTAAAAATCAAGTAAAAATTATAAAGTAAGATAAATGCAAGGGTGCTCAAGGCAAACAATACTATAGAATGAAAAAAGAAGGACTGGTGTCATAGAATCTGAAATTCAGTGTGAATGCAGGCAAATTTTTACTTCCTTAAGCCCCACTATCCATTCAATAAGATAGATGTCATAATAATAGCATTACACACATCATTACAAATATTAAATGAGATTACCTATAGAAAGTGTATGTAAAGTATAGAGATATAGCTTGATGTGTAAACATATATGGACATAGAGATCTAGATATGCAGTTATATGCACAGTCACTCACTGGACAAATGTTCACTGAATTTCAACCACGTTACATGCACAGTATTGAGCAAACAAATGAAATTCTTGCATTCATATTATTCACATTCTCATGAGAAAGAAGATAATAAGCACATATAAATCATGTGGTAATAAATGGTATTAAAAACAAAGCAACATAAAATGTTGATGGATGTCGATTTTTCTTTTTAAAATATTATTTATTTTAAATTGGAGGATCATTGTTTCACACTATTGTGCTGGTTTCTGTCATATATCACATGAATCAGCCAGAAGTATACATATGTCTCCTCCTTCCTGAAGCTCCATCTACCTGCCATTCCATCCCATCCCTCCAGGTTGTCACAAAGCACTGGGTTTGAGTTCCCTGAATCATACAGCAAATTCCAACTGGTTATCTGTTTTACTTACAGTAATGTATATGTTTCAATGATACTCTGTCATTTTGGATAGAGGAGACTCTGGGTCTTTGGAAGTGGCATACAAATACAGATCTGAATAAAATGAAGGAGAAACGCATGTGTATGTTTGTTGAAAAACTTCACAAGAGAGAACAGCAAGTGCAGTCTTACTGCTGTGATCTACTAATGAATGAGATTGGATTAAATGAGTAAGGGCAACAATGGCACAAGATTTTGGCAGAAGCAAGATAAGGCAGGACATGGTAAGCCTTGTAGAGAATCAAAAATAGATTAGCTCTTATTAAGGGCAGTGGGAAGTGATCCAGGTCCTGGAGTAGGGGAGTTTGATATGATTTATGTTCTAAATAGATTTGTGTTTATGAAGATATTATTGAGTGATGTCTTATAAATTAACCCACTGCTTTCTCTTTTAAAAATAACAATTCAAATCTCTCACACAGGAATCATTCCAAAATCTTTTTAGATTTTTCCTTTCTTCAAGGTCTTCTTGTTTTCTTACATTTTTAACAGCCAATGGGATTTTCCTCAGATACTTTTGTAGCTTTAATAGCTGGTGTGATAACCTTCAGGGGTTTCTCATTTCCTGCTACTTTATGTTACACTGTTTGGATAATAATTTAAAATTTTTCTCTGAACTGTTTAATCTGAGTGTGCTTTGACTCCCCAGTTAAAGCTTTAAAAGTCTGAACTATTTAAATAGGAGTTAAGCTGTTTCTTCTAAGGATCTTTCAAGAGTTTGCTTTTGACTTAGGAAAATAGTCTGACTTTGAAAAATGGTACATAAAGACAGCGTTATCATTCAAGCTAACTTTCTAGTTGTGCCGCTCCTTACCCTAAACACCTCTCTCTATATATGACATCGTTAGGGAAGAAGAAGAAAGAAGATGGAGAGAGAGAAACGTCTCTGTTTTAGCCCACAATCATGATTTTTAAAAATACATCCTATCAGTTTATAATTATTGTGACTATTATCTTCATACCTTATTATGTACTATTTTATAAGTAGAAATCTTAAAACACCTTTTTTTTTCAGTTAAATGTATCATCTACTTCATTACTCTAAAATAGTAATCATGCAAATAAACTTGATGCAAGGCTTTGTTGTTTCCTGTTGAAAGAAATCTAACAATCTCCATTACACTTTAGCTTAGCATGGCTTCACTGATACAGTGAACAACTGGTGGAAGGAGCTTACAAGTATAGAAAACACAAGATCTTGCTTATAAGTACACCTTATAAAATTCTTGAAGAATAAATAGTGGATTGAAAAAATCAACTAGATATAAGTTGTGTAACATACAACTCTTTGTGTTCCAACAATTTATGAGGTAATTGCTGTCAGCAGGGGTCTACTCTGGGGCCTCATTTCAATGGCTGTAGGTCCTACTAACTAGTAAGGGACAAAACCATATTGACTGATATATGTTTTATATATTATTCCTGGATGTGCACAGACTATCTGAATCAGAAGTTGGTTAGAGACAAAAAGAATATGCAAAATAAAAGAATGTTTTCCTTTGCTAAGAAATTAATTAATCATATATTGCCCTGAGATGTCTTTTCTAATTTTCTTATAATTTTTAATTTTTGTGTTATCTCGAATTGTATGATTCTTAAAAGTTGATTATCTACGTAGAACAAATGACATACTTTCCTATATATTTTAAATACTGGCAATGTTTAAAACATTTTTTTCTTGATAAAAGAAAATCTAATGGTATTATAAGATATGAATCTCTGTAAACTTATTTTAGAGAAAAATGGAAGCACAGAAGTAGATATTAATTGAGATTTAAAGATAGAATCAATGCAGAATGAATGGATACAATGATTTTCCAAAGTTTTTACAGTATATGATATATACTTATCTTAGACTATATGTAAGTACTGACACTGAGTAACTCATAGAAGCACTGCTCACATTATATCCTTAAAGTACAGCACCCTTGGAGTTCAGTGCAACACTTGGGTATGTATAATGTGATACAAAACACAAAAATATTTAAAAAATTATTTTCATGAAGAAGCTAATTAATGAAAAATGCAATATCCTATTTTATATTATCTAAATATTTAATAAAATGTGGAAGATACATTAAGGCTGAAAATCCACATTCATTTCACTTCATTTTCTTTTCAGTAAATCACTTAACTAATATTTCTATGTAAATAACCTGCAAAGAATTTGTTCTAACTTTGAATTAAGACCCACTTATTGATTGAATACTATATTAATACTTTCCCATGTGTGTCTTCCTTTGAACACTATGCCAAATGAAGTCTATTATAAATTGTTCCTCAAAAGTTCTCTATGCCGATTCTGTCCATTTCATGAGTTTGGAAACCTCCCTTAGATAGAATAGTAAAAGCAAAAAGAACTAATGAAATCACTAGCAACACAGTTATGAAGCATTCAAAACCACAGATACGTGATCAGCCTTCTTTTTACATCTCTGGCTACCCCCTCTTCTAATTGCTATCTCTTTGACTGCTGTTTCTAGAATGAAATTACTAGGAACGCTTGCATGTGCTCTATTATAGTTGTGGTGATATTAAAGTATTTCCTATTTACATGCATAGATGGAAAAAATGACATGAAGAAATTACTCATTCTTTGGTGAAGATAATGGGGTGATCAGAATCAGTTATGAAATGCAGAATTTATATGCATCTATTCCCTTTCCTGGAATGTAGACTGCAAATTCTGTTATCATTTACATACATATTTAACATTGTATACAATAAAAAGATATTCCCCAAAGAATAACAAAAATTGGAACAAAATTTTATTATCTAACTTTACCTGTAAATTTAAGAAAACAACAATAAGCATATGACTGGTTATGTGGATTTGTTATATTTCTTGAAGTGAAAGTGAAGTCACTCAGTTATGTCCGACTCTTTGCGACCCCATGGACTGTGGCCTATCAGGCTTCTCCATCCATGGGATTTTCCAGGCAAGAGTGCTGGAGTGGATTGCCATTTCCTTCTCCATATATCTCTTAAAGATGTTCTTAAATTCTTAGTTTGGAGGGTGTATGTACTTTACATATTTTCTTATGTAAACATATATTTCAGATATCTAATTTAGCAGTTTATATACATATTGATAAATACTAGACAGATAGGGCCAGCCATCCACATTAAGTAGTTAAGGGATATATAAAACAAACAAAAAAAAAGTACAACATCAAAAACAGTAGTCATGAAGGCAGCAGGGGGTACAGTAAATAAGCAAAACTGTTAATATGGATTTGAACTGAAGAGATCAGCAGCTTGACTCACAGACGCAGAGAACAGATATGTGGTTGCCAAGGTGAGGGTGGCTGGAGGAAAGATGGATTGGGAGTTTGGGATAAGCAGATATAAACTATTATATATATATAGTGGATAAACAACAAGGTTCTACTGTATAGCACAGGGAACTATATTCAATATCCTGTGATACGTCATAATGGAAAGAACATGAAAAAGGAGGTATACGTATGTGTAACCAGATCACTGTATTGTACAGTAGAAATTAACATACCACTGTGAATCAACTCTACATCAATCAATCAATAAATAAACTTCATTGCATTTTCTACATGTTACAAAACTGTTATCAACCTTCAAATCATTTAAACCTGTTCAAATTAAGTATTTTAAAGGTATTTATTTTCCTACAATTTAATTACCTATATTTGGGGGGGTAAGAGTAATCTCCATCAATATTTTTAATTCTATTCTTCTATAAGAAGCTATATCATTATTATGTAACATTAATAGCTCATTTTTGTTCAATTCTGTATCAGTAGTTTTTGACATCCTGTTTCAGATGGTAAAGAATCTGCCTGCAGTGCAGGAGACACAGGTTTGATTCCTGATTCAGGAAGATCTCCTGGAGAAGGAAATGGCAACCCACTCCTGTATTTTTGCCTAAGAGAATTCCATGGATGAAGGAGCCTGGCAGGCTTAAACTGAGTGAATTTTGAGACCAATTAGTGAAGGCTGGTATTTCTATTATTCATTTCCAACTTTTAATCTTTTATTTTGAGGCTAATATATTGATATTCTTTCTGAGGAGACTCTTGTTGTTCAGTTGCTAAGTCACGTCCAACTCTTCTGTGACCCCTTCGATTGTAGTCTGCAGGCTCCTCTGTCCATGAGATTTCCCAGGCAAGAATACTGAATAGGTTTCCTTCTCCAGGGGAATCTTCCCGACCCAGGGGTTGAATCCACGTCTCCTGCATTGACAGGAGGATGTTTTACCACTGAGCCACCCAGGAAACCATGGGGATTGTTGGGTAATGGGAAACACAGGAATTCATCTATAAATTTTGGCAGTTTATCTTGTAAATTTTTGAAATATTTTTTAAGAAAGTATTTTATACTAAAGAAAAATTTTACAATAAAGATAAAACTAAATGGAAAAATAATGTTTTTATTAACTATTTTGGGTTCTATAAAAACACTGTAAAGGGAAATATTACAAGTAAAAGGAAAACATAATCATTCAAAATATTTATATGTCTGTAATTAAATATTGATTTTAATCTTGTGTTATTTTCCCATAAAGATGTTAGAAGGAATAATATCTCATTGTATATTTCTGTTTTAGATTGCATACATGTAGTGTCAATCTCTAGAATATTAGCTTTCATTTAAAATTACTAATGTTGTTGAGATAGCAAGCAAAGGGGAGATATAGTTATTTAATGGATCTGTTCAGCCTACTCACGATTCTGAATCTCAGTAAGAGGGAAATGAATCAGAACTTCTCAACACTCAATGAAAAATATAGCAATGCATTTTCTAACAAAATGATCCAGCAATATAACATACAACATAATGACTTAGTTAACATTGCTCTATGCCAGCAAATTTGGAAAACTCAGCAGAGGCCACAGGTCAGTTTTCATTCCAATCCCTAAGAACGACAATGCCAAAGAATGCTCAAACTATCACGCAATTGCACTCATCTCACACACTAGCAAAGTAATGCTCAAAATTCTCCAAACCAGGCTTCAGCAATACGTGAACTGTGAAGTTCCAAATGTTCAAGCTGGTTTTAGATAAGGCAGAGGAACCAGAGATCAAATTGCCAACATCTGCTGGATCAAAACAGGAAGAGAGTTTCAGAAAAACATCTACTGTTACTGCTAAGTCGCTTCAGTCGTTTCCGAATCTGTGTGACCCCATAGACAGCAGCCCACCAGGCTCCTCTGTCCCTGGGATTCTCCAGGCAAAAATATAGGAGTGGGTTGCCATTTCCTTCTCCAAGAAAAACATCTATTTCTGCTTTATTGACTATGCCAAAGCCTTTGACTTTGTGGATCACAATAAACTGTGGAAAACTCTGAAAGAGATGGGAATACCAGACCATCTGACCTGCCTCTTGAGAAATGTCTATGCTGGTCAGGAAGCAACAGTTAGAACTGGACATGGAACAACAGACTGGTTCCAAATAGGAAAAGGAGTACGTCAAGGCTGTATATTGTCACCCTGCTTATTTAACTTTTATGCAGGGTACATCATGAGAAACGCTGAGCTGGAGAAGCACAAACTGGAATCAAGATTGCCGGGAGAAATATCAATAACCTCAGATATGCAGATGACACCACCCTTATGACAGAAAGTGAAGAAGAACTAAAGAGCCTCTTGATGAAAGTGAAAGTGGAGAGTGAAAAAGTTGGCTTAAAGCTCAACATTCAGAAAACGAAGACCTTGGCATCCGGTCCCATCACTTCATGGCGAATAGAGAGATAAACAGTGTCAGACTTTATTTTTGGGGGCTCCAAAATCACTGCAGATGGTGACTGCAACCATGAAATAAAAAGACGCTTACTCCTTGGAAGAAAAGCTATATCCAATCTAGACAGCATATTAAAAAACAGAGACATTACTTTGCCAACAAAAGTCTGTCTAGTCAAGGTTATGGTTTTTCCAGTAGTCATGTATGGATGGGATGTGAGAGTTGGACTGTAAAGAAAGCTGAGCATGGAAGAATTGATGCTTTTGAACTGTGGTTGTTGGAGAAGACTCTTGAGAGTATCTTGGACTGCAAGGAGATCCAACCAGTCCATCCTAAAGGAATTCAGTCCGGAATGTTCATTGGAAGGACTGATGTTGAAGCTGAAACTCCAATACTTTGGCTACCTGATGGGAAAAGCTGACTCATTTGAAAAGACCCTGATGCTGGGAAAGATTGAAGGCAGGAGGAGAAGGGGACGACAGAGGATGAGATGGTTGGATGGCATCACCAACTCAATGGACATGAGTTTGAGTGAACTCCAGGAGTTGGTGATGGACAGGGAAGCCTGGCGTGCTGCAGTCCATGGGGTTGCAAAGAGTCGGACACGACTGAGCGACTGAACTGAACTGATGGTTAATATAACACTTCACAAGAGATTAGGTCCTTAGAGTTCTCATTATAAGAAAAAAATGTGTTTTCCTCTCTTTTGTCTCTTTGCAATATGATGGAAATTACCTTAACTTATTGTGGTAATCAATTTCATGATATATGTAAATCAAATTATCATGCTTATACCTCAAACTTATTCAGAGCTGTGCATCAATTATATTTCCATAAAACAAACAAAAAAAATAAAGTTAAAACAATGCAACCCTCCTAAAAATTATCAAGCAAAATTTGACTTTATTTTGATAAACACATAAAATTTCTAGTTTTCAGAGAGAAAATGGAAGGTTTTTTCAAAGGTTTATTTAGGTTGTCTTTGATATTAGCAAATATAGATGCATTGTATTTATATGCCAAAATCTTAAGCACAGAAAGAAATGCGGTACTTTAGCAATAATATGAGTAAATATAAGCTTATAAGGTAAATGTACTAAATATCCTTAAATATTTCAATGTTTTCCTTTGTCTTGATTAGTTCCAATTCAACTTATAACATATAATTATCACAGAGTTTAGAAAAGACTAAATAATAAAAGACATAGACTATTATATAAATAATAAGACTCAATACTGTAGAGATAGTCATTCTCTTCATATCGATCTATGTATAAAGAGGCAAATGGTCTTCCTTCCTTATATCTAACTATTCATTAACAGTTCTGGTGCTTTATTATGTCTATATGTCAAAAAATATTTACTGCACATTTTGTATTACTCACAAGAGAATGAGAGGGAGAAAGCAGGCAAGAAAGAAAACTAAAGCCCTACCACCTTGTTTTCTCATTCATCCTCAGTATGCTACTATGAAACATTTAAGAGATGCTCCAAACACCCCAGGAACAAGTAAGTCATGTTTTGACTTCTTCCTGATCACATTGTACGCATTTACATTCCACTGCTACATGCCACAGCACATCCTACCTTAAACTACTCTTGCCAGGCTTAAAAGGCTTTTACATATGAAACAGGACACTGTATTTTTTTGGTGGAAAGCCAAATGTTCAGTTAGAAACAATAATGTAAAGTAAAGGAAATATATTATATTTTCTTGGAGGACAGGTTTGATTTTCTGTTTCTTATGAATTATTTCACAGAGATACCCTGGCGTTCTGGATAGAGGGTATCAGGGTAAATGTTTGTAACATCAGATCATCATTTTTAATGTTTATTTAAAAAAATAAATTAAATCGACTGAATTTGCCCCAAAGTTTTGTAATTCTAGGTCGAAGTCAATCCAAAATATTTTCAAGGTAAAAGCTGGTGGCATTTGTTCATTCATTCAGCCATTATATTAAGTGCCAGACACTGTTCTGTATGAAAGTTTAAAAGTGTGCATGTTCTTAAGGTTTAAATACAAACAACAAGGGTGCCACAATGATACGTTAATGGTGAGAAGCACTGTGAAGGAAGGTAAGGCAGAGAGCAATGAACATCGGGCGTGGAAGGAGGGTTTGTAGATAGACCGCTGGAGAAAATCTCTATTGAAGATGGTGTTTTAAGCAGTGTCGCAGCAGAAGAAGAGGTGCTGAGCCAAGAGTGGTTCTGGTAACAGAAATGGTAAAGGCAATGCACGTGAGCAACCATGGTGCCTTCAAAGAAGTAGAAGAAGGCCAGGGTGTTTGGGAAAGATTGAGAGAGGAAGAGAATTAGTAGGTGATGTCTGACAGGTAATGTGGGAGAAGGCTGTGCAGGGCTATGTGGACCACTGTAAGAATGTTTGCCTTTCACTAAGTGCTATGGGGAGTCACTGGAAATTAAAAAAAAGTAAACCAGTGTTTTGAAAGGATTATTCTGGCTGCTTCATTGAATTGAGACTATGGAGAAGGGAAAGGATTCAAACAGGGAGATGGGTTAGGAGTCTGTTGCAGGAAGTTGAGGCCAGGGTGGTAGGGCGTAAGATTTGAATTTTATTTGAAAGTTGCCAGTGGGTGTGGGGTGTGACAGAAGAAAGGGGTGACGATTTGGGGATTATGCAACTCATGAATGTGTTGCATAATTCCTAGCAACTAAAATGGAAAAGACAGGAAGGAGCAATGAGGGAGGAAGTTGAGTTTAGTTTTAAATGTGTGCATTGTGTGAAATGCCTAGCAGAAATGCAGAATAGACGGTTTGATACCTGAGTCTGGATTTCAGGAAAGAGGCCTAGAACAGAGATGTAAATTTACAGAGAACGAGCTTCTAATTGGTATTTAAGCTACTTCAACCTTGTCCTCGTATGTACAAATTAATAGAAGTGGCAGATAATCAGAGGTTGTGTATGTTAGTCATTCAGTTGTGAGGCTCCTCTGTGGGATTTTCCAGGCAAGAATAATGGAGTGGGTTGCCCTTTCCTTCACCAGGGGATTATCCCAGCCCAGGGATCAAACCTGGGTTTCCTTTACCACCTGACCCACCAGGAAGGCTTAAATTTTACAAACTCAGAATGTTACGGTCAGCTTCAAGGAGATCTGACGAGCTCACTCTTTATAGAGTTAGGTCCACAATTTGCCGTTGTTATAAAATGTTATTAGTATAGAATACCATGTTCTTTATTTATTTATTTTTTGGCATGACTCCTTTAGTCATGGTATCAAAATCTGAATAAAGTGGGCTTACAATCATTAGAAGTAATAGAATATTTTGGCATTTTTTGGTGGCTGTTGAAAGGACTTAAGTATCAAAAGGCTTTAATAAAGTAAGGACATGACCTTATCCCTTAACACAATATATTCAGCTTTAGCTGTAATTTTTGTAAAGCTACTAATATACGCTCATTG
This sequence comes from Bison bison bison, assembly GCF_000754665.1. Taxonomy (NCBI): domain Eukaryota; kingdom Metazoa; phylum Chordata; class Mammalia; order Artiodactyla; family Bovidae; genus Bison; species Bison bison. The sequence goes on along the minus strand of NW_011494832.1, from coordinate 10,074,652 downwards.
CAGAGAAGGCAATGGCAAGCCACTCCAGTACTCTTGCCTGGAGAATCCCATGGAAGGAGGAGCCTGGTAGGCTGCAGACCATGGGGTCACGAAGAGTCCGACACAACTGAGCAACTTCACTTTCACTTTTCACTTTCATGATTGGAGAAGGAAATGGCAACCCACTCCAGTGTTCTTGCCTGGAGAATCCCAGGGACAGGGGAGCCTGGTGGGCTGCCGTCTATGGAGTCGCACAGAGTCGGACACGATTGAAGTGACTTAGCAGCAGCAGAAGCATAGCTCATTGATTGTGTATTTTCTACTTGGTTAATATTGAATTTTTAATATTGATTATACTTAAAGCTCAACATTCAGAAAATGAAGATCATGGCATCTGGTCCCATCACTTATGGGAAATAGATGGGGAAACAGTGGAAACAATGTCAGACTTTATTTTTGGGGGATCCAAAATCACTGCAGATGGTGACTGCAGCCATGAAATTAAAAAAACGCTTACTCCTTGGAAGAAAAATTATGACCAACCTAGATAGCATATTGAAAAGCAGAGACATTATTTTGCCAACAAAGGTCCATCTAGTCAAGGCTATGGTTTTTCCTGTGGTCATGTATGGATGTGAGAGTCAGACTGTGAAGAAGGCTGACCACTGAAGAATTGACGCTTTTGAAGTGTGGTGTTGGAGAAGACTCTTGAGAGTCCCTTGGACTGCAAGGAGATCCAACCAGTCCATTCTAAAGGAGATCAGTCCTGGGTGCTCTTTGGAAGGAATGATGCTAAAGCTGAAATTCCAGTACTGTGGCCACCTCACACGAAGAGTTGACTCATTGGAAAAGACTCTGATGCTGGGAGGGATTGGGGGCAAGAGGAAAAGGGGATGACAGAGGGATGAGATGGCTAGATGGCATCACCGATTCGATGGACGTGAGTCTGAGTGAACTCCGGGAGATGGTGATGGACAGGGAGGCCTGGTGTGCTGCAATTCATGGGGTCGCAAAGAGTCGGACACGACTGAGCAACTGAACTGAACTGATATGGTATGCAACATTGTCTAAAGACAAAAGACCAAGATATTTTGAGACAGGCAAATGGTTATAAGAGAGTGTTTTTCAGAGTAAATACTGAACAATTACTGATTGATTGCTAATGAAGCATAAAATAATAATCAATCAGGACATGATTTAGGTGTCATGAGAAATTGGGGATGACTGAAGAACTTAGCAGCAGTAAAGTATATTTAATAAAGATATAGAAAGCAAACTGATAAGAATTGTAACTAGATGCATTGACTATACTGGTTGAATACTATACAAAAACATATGCAAGCTAATATGGGAGATTTCTAACACATTAGGCAAAACTGTGAACATCTAAGGTTTTGAATTCACCAATGAGGAGTCTAACACACATATAATGTAGAAGTAAACCATAAAGTGTAGAGTGAGTTTTAGTATAGGAATTGTTTATTCAGGTATGATACTTCATATGCCATATATTTCAGTGCATTTAAAAAATAAATTATTATATACCTCTATGTAGCTTAAAAATAAATATCTCTTAATAAATATTCCAGTTGAATATTAAATATAATGTATTATCTCCAGTAATATTAGAAACAATTTTATATATTTATATCATTAAAAAGTTATATTGCACTTGAAACGTGAAGTGCTCATGCTGTCAAAATCATGCAAATTTCAAATACTTTATAAATTGAAAGATCTGTAAACTGAAATGGTGAATTTCCATTTGTTGCCACTAGATGGTGATATAATGCTTTATAAAGGGTTGAGCACGGCCTAAGTCAAGGATCTCTAGGATAAAAAAAATAATAGGGAAACAAAATCCTGAGCAAGTAAATGTCTATTAATTTTGAACTCAGTGTTAGATTTTTGGAGGTAATTTTTGCTGTATTGGCTATTAGCATCTGGCAAGAATAACTTCTTAGGTTTTAAATAAATTCAAACACTGAACAGAGTTCATGAACTTTAAACCCATTTTTTCTATTCCTACCAGCAACAACTTACCAGAACCTTTTATCAAAGTTATATTATAAACACAAGATGAACCCTCTGACAATGAAGCATTTACAATGTTACTGTGATATTACATTTACAAAAGAAATAATAATTAGGGTAAACTATACAATCACAATGTAGAAAGACACAGAAAAATCTTTATGCTGTGATAAAACATAAAATGTTTTGATGCAGTACATCATAAAATAAGAATTATCATTGACTCAGTCTCAAGTATCACACAAACACATCAAGAATATAATAGTCATCTCATTTTTAAAAAGTGAGTCAACTGAAGATTTCCATAAACTTTTTGAACTGTAGGTATCTTAGTGAAAATCTCTTACAACTTACTTATTATGCAAATCCATGAAGATTAAATGACTCATCCAATATTGTTGGAATTAGATGCCTAATCAAGTGTTCTTTCAGATACACCATTTCTGATGCATTTCCAATTCACTTATCCTCATGTCGTGAGTTATGTTTGATATCCAGCCATTTTATTTGTCCAGGGAAATAAACAGCATGGCCAACATCTGGATGTGTATTTCAATTTATACTAGAACATTTTAAGTATGCATCCAACACAGATGTTGTAATTGTCTCCAAATCTGCATAGGTCTGAGACATGCCACTCGTGCTTTTAAAATTGCATGACAGTATAGGGTACTTGGGCTTCCCTGGGGGCTCAGACATTAAAGAATTTGCCTGTAATGCAGGAGACCTGGGTTTGATCGCTGGGTAGGGAACATCCCCTGGAGAAGGGAATGGCAACCCACTTTAGTATTCTTGTCTGGAGAGTTCCGTAGACAGAGAAACCTGGTGGGCTACAGTTCATGGGGTCACAAAGAGTCAGACATGATTAAGCGACCAACTCTTTCACTTCATGGGGTACTTATCACTCACAGGGGCCTCATTATTTTTAAATAGAGGCATAGATGTTTAAAATGGGTAGAACAAAAGTGTGGTCAGAAAAAGAAAACTAAATTTGAAGAATTAAATTGATATTTCCAAAACATAATTATGAATGTGTACTTGGTGCATCAGATAATTTCAATATAAAATCAGGAAAAATTTTTTCCAAAAGGGCATGTTATATTTAATAGTCACTGTTAATGCTAATTCCCACTGATAGCATCACATAGACTTTTCTGTAATTGCTGCTTCTATATGTGGAATCATTTTCCAAAGTGCAACCTGAAACACTAGAGCTAAAAAATCTGTAATAATAAGAGTTTTGTTGCCAAGGGTATAAGAATTCTGCATACAATACCCCAACATGTCACAAACAACAATTTTTGGACTCGCAATGTATATAAGCACATTAAAAGATACCTTTAAAAAACCTGTTGAATTTTTTCAACACAGTATACAATTTTTTCAACCCTCAAACTTGTTTTCATAAAATACATTTCTGGAAACAATGCTCTCATTTTTCATCTCAATACTCAGCTCCTTAAAAATTTAACTTTTAAGTATGTTGTAAAGTCTGACTTTATACAACTCCATGGACTGTAGTCCGCCAGGCTCCTCTGTCCGTAGGATTTTCCAGGCAAGAATACTGGAGTGGGTTGCCATACCCTTCTCCAGGGGATCTTCCTGACCCAGGTATTGAACCTGGGTCTCCTGCATTGCAGGCAGATTCTTTACCATCTGAGCCACCAGAGAAGCCCCGGTTAGTTGCTCAGTCATGTTTGACTCTATATTGTAGTTTTATTTTATTTTACTCTCTACCAACATGTCCTTGGTATCTCATTTTCTTCTCATTTCTTCATGACCTCAAGATATAAATTTCAAATGCCCACATGAAAATAAAATCTGAGTCATGGCTACTGTCCATATTTAAAATGATTTTAATGTTCTATAATTAAAGACAGCAGAGATATCCTAAGATGAGTTTATAAATAGGTGGAATTGCCTAAGGTCAGGAAATGTCTAGCCCTCAAAACTTCAGTCCTTGAACAAGTGCATCATAAAATTACTTCTTATTTAGCAATAAAATTTCTAATACACTAACCTTGAGTCTGCCAACAAATCTCCCTCAACACAAAGATAAAATATCCAAGCACTCACTTCATATCCTTGAGACAAAAAATCAGGAGGATTAGGAGGAATTATAATCTGAAATCAATTCTCATAGAAAATTTGTTATATATATCATTTATATAGTCGCAATAAAGTTCACATACTCAAGGCAACTGTTAAAACATACAGAACTATGAAGATAAATTTAAAAAATGTTCATTACCTTAACATAATAAAGCAGTTGCTAATTTAATTATGCACTGTATTTTTTGAATGAAAAATTACTGGAGAAAAAAGATTGTATTTGTTTATTTAGTGGAGTAGGGGTTTAAAAGAAGTTTATAACCCAGACCTTCATTTGCTAGATTAAGATCATCTTGGACCTAACAGAAGCAGAAGATATTAAGAAGAGGTGGCAAGAATATACAGAAGAACTGTACAAAAAAGATCTTCACAACCAAGATAATTACGATGGTGTGATCACTCACCTAGAGCCAGACATCTTGGAATGTGAAGTCAAGTGAGCCTTAGAAAGCATCACTACGAACAAAGCTAGTGGAGGTGATGGGATTCCAGTGGAGCTATTTCAAATCCTGAAAGATGATGCTATGAAAGTTCTGCACACAATATGCCAGCAAATTTGGAAAACTCAGCAGTGGCCACAGGACTGGAAAAGGTCACTTTTCATTTCAATCCCAAAGAAAGGCAATGCCAAAGAATGCTCAAACTACCACACAATTGCAATCATCTCACACACTAGTAAAGTAATGCTCAAAATTCTCCAAGCCAGGCTTCAGCAATACGTGAACCATGAACTTCCAGATGTTCAAGCCGGTTTTAGAAAAAGCAGAGGAACCAGAGATCAAATTGCCAACGTCCGCTGGATCATGGAAAAAGCAAGAGAGTTCCAGAAAAACGTCTATTTCTGCTTTATTGACTATGCCAAAGCCTTTGACTGTGTGGATCACAATAAACTGTGAAAAGTTCTGAAAGAGAAGGGAATACCAGACCACCAGACCTGCCTCTTGAGAAACCTATATGCAGGTCAGGAAGCAACAGTTAGAACTGGACATGGAACAACAGATTGGTTCCAAATCGGAAAAGGAGTACATCAAGGCTACAAATTGTCACCCTGCTTATTTAACTTATATGCAGAGTACATCATGAGAAACGCTGGGCTGGAAGAAGCACAAGCTGGAATCAAGATTGCCGGGAGAAATATCAGTAACCTCAGATGTGCAGAGGACACCACCCTTATGGCAGAAAGTGAAGAAGAACTAAAGACCCTCTTGATGAAAGTGAAAGAGGAGAGTGAAAAAGTTGGCTTAAAGCTCAACATTCAGAAAACGAAGATCATGGCATCTGGTCCCATCACTTCATGGCAAATAGATGGGGAAACAGTGGAAACAGTGTCAGACTTTACTTTTTGGGGCTCCAAAATCACTGCAGATGGTGGCTGCAGCTATGAAATTAAAAGACACTTACTCCTTAGAAGGAAAGTTATGACCAACCTAGATAGCATATTCAAAAGCAGAAACATTACTTTGCCAACAAAGTTCTGTCTTGTCAAGGCTATGGTTTTTCCAGTGGTCATGTATGGATGTGAGAGTTGGACTGTGAAGAAAGCTGCTGCTGCTGCCACCAAGTCGCTTCAGTCGTGTCTGACTCTGTTCGACCCCAGAGACTGCAGCCCATCAGGCTCCCACATCCCTGGGATTCTCCAGGCAAGAACACTGGAGTGGGTTGCCATTTCCTTCTCCAATGCATGAAAGTGAAAAGTGAAAGTGAAGTCGCTCAGTCGTGTCCGACTCTTAGCGACCCCATGGACTGCAGCCTACCAGGCTCCTCCGTCCATGGGATTTTCCAGGCAAGAGTACTAGAGTGGGGTGCCATTGAAGAAAGCTGAGCACCGAAGAATTGATGCTTTTGAACTGTGGTGTTGGAGAAGACTCTTGAGAGTCCCTTGGACTGCAAGGAGATCCAACCAGTCCATTCTGAAGGAGATCAGCCCTGGGATTTCCATGGAAGGAATGATGCTGAAGCTGAAACTCCAGTACTTTGGCCACCTCATGCAAAGAGTTGACTCATTGGGAAAGACTCTGATGATGGGAGGGATTGCGGGCAGGAGGAGAAGGGGACAACAGAGGATGAGATGGCTGGATGGCATCACTGACTCAATGGATGTGAGTTTGAGTAAACTTCAGGAGATGGTGATGGCCAGGGAGGCCTGGTGTGCTGTGGTTCATGTGGTTGCAAAGAGTTGGACACAACTGAGCGACTGAACTGATCTGATGGGCAATACATTCAATAATGTTCTTGGGAGTAAGTAGGAGGACCCTCCTTGACCAATAGAAACTTTTATTCTAAGTATTCTCAAAACATTTCCAAAAGTCTTTCAAATCACTAAAGATCAAATTTCTCCACCATCTCTTGCAAAGTTTAATGTGAATGTTGTTTTAAGATTCTTTCAACAGTCACAGAAATTTTTTATTCCAAACTCAATGTTTCTTTGGTATTTTAATTCCCTTGAAAACGTTTAATGCATCTCATTTCTTTGTTGTCAGTTAGCTTTAGGTCCCAGTAGCCACACCCAAAGTTCTTTTTCAGACAGATTTCAACTCTGATTTATTGGGCTGCCCTTTCTTGTCCCACTGGCTTTCCTTCAGCTAAATCTATGTCCCAAGGGCCCACCTGGAACAAATGGATTGTGTGGGTGGTTAACCTCCTTATCTGATGTTTACTTCAGCCTCAAGTCAAGCACTTCAACTGAGGAATCTCCCTGGATTGCTCTTGTTTTTATGTTCATCTATTATTTTGGGGTGGAGAAAAGCAGTTGGCTTTTAAAACTCTGAAAAGTTTACAATGTATGACTTAATCTCTTTTATTTCTACTCATAAACTGGCCAAATATTTCCTGGTATCATCTTTCTTATAGTGCAGTGTCAAAAGAAGCCTCCAGGAGCCAATGAGTAGACACACAGGCTAAATAAGTCTATATTATGCCTTGCAAATTATCGTAGGTGATGATTTTACTTGCGGTTTTGTGGCTGCATAACTTGAATCACCTCATTTCCGGTCACTGATATGTTTCTTCATCACAGACCTCCCACTATGCATCTGCCGTTTTTATTCAGCCACCAAGTTGTGTCTAACTCTTTATGGCCCCGTGGACTGTAGCCTGCCAGGCTCCTCTGTCCTCCACTATCTCCTAGAGTTTGCTCAAAGTCATGTCCATTGAGTTGGTGATGTTAGCCAACTATCCCATCCTCTGCTGCTCACTTCACCTTTTGCCTTTAATCTTTTTCATCATTAAGGTCTTGTACAATAAATTGGCTCTTCGCAGCAGGTGGCCAAAGTTGAAACATCAACATCAGTCTTGTCGATGAATATTCAGGGTTGATTTCCTTTAGGATTGATTGGTTGGGCTCCTTGCTATTCAAGGGACTCTTAAGAGTCTTCACCAGGACCAGTTTGAAAGTATCAAGTCTTCAGCTCTCAGTCTTCTTTATGGTCCAACATTCACATCCATACATGTTACTGGAAAGGTCATAGTTTTGATTATACATATCTTTGTCAGCAAAGTGACATCTCTGCTTTTTAATACACTGCCTAAGTTTGTTGTAACTTTGCTTCTAAGAAGCAAGCATCTTTTAATTTTATGGTTGCAGTCACCGTCTGCAGTGATTTTAGAAACAAAAAAATAAAATACGTCACTGTTTCCATTTTTTCCCCTTCTATTTGCCATGAAGTGATGAAATCAGATACCATGATCTTAGCTTTTTGAATGTTAAGTTTCAAGCCAGCTTTTTCACTCTCTTCTTTCACCCTCATCAAGAGACTTGTTAGTCCTCTTCACTTTCTGCCATTAGAGTGGTATCATCTGCATGTTTGAGGTTGTTGATATTTCTTCCTGCAATCTTGTTTCCAGCTTGTGCTTCATTCAGCCTGGCATTTCATATTATTTACCTTAACATAGAAATTAAAGAAGCAGGGTGACAATATATACCCTTGTCATATTTCTTTCCCAATTTTCTCAGGAGACAGGTAAGGTGGTCTGGCATTCCCATCTCTTTAAGAATTTTCCAGTTTGATGTGATCCACATCACCTTGTTGTAATCCACAAGGTAGATGTTTTTCTGGAATCCCCTTGCTTTCTCTATGATCCAAAGAATATTAGCAATTTGATTTTTGGTTCCTCTGCCTTTTCTAAACCCAGCTTGACTATCTGGAAGTTCTTGGTTCACATACTGCTGAAGCCTAGTCTGAAGGATTTTGAGGCATAACTTTGCTAGCATGTGAAATGAGTGTAATTGTATAATAGTTTGAACATTCTCTGGCATTGCCTTTAATTGGAATTGGAATGAAAACGGACTTTTTCCAGTCCTGTGGCCACTGCTGAGTTTTCCAAATTTCCTGACATATCGAGTGCAGCCCCTTAACAACATTGTCTTTTAGGATTTGAAATAGCTCAGCTGGAATTCCATTACTTCCACTAGCTTTGTTCATAGCAATGCTTCCTAAGGCCCACTTGACTTCACATTCCATAATGTCCAGCTCTAGGTGAGTGAACACATCATTATGGATTTTGGAGTCATTAAGACCTCTTTTGTGTAGTTCTTCTGTGTGTTCTTGCCACCTCTTCCTAATCTCTTCTGCTTCTGTTAGGTTACTGGCCAAAAAACCCCACAAAAAAACAAAAAACACTTCATTTTCTCAGCCTTATCATGGCAAAGGAGCTTGCATAATTCAATGCACTTGTAGCACCCACATATAATTTCCCTTTTCTAATTATTCAATAATCTTCAAATCTTGTAGTTATTTCTTAGTCAGATAAAATTCTAATGCACGTAGGGACAGAAGAAGCTGTTTTCCACGGAGATGTCCTAGTAAGAGAAAGAGAGAGGAAGAGTGTGCACATGTGTGAGGCTTGTCTTGCTTAAGCCAAGAGAACACTTTGTCCATGTCCATTCCATGCCACAGCCTGGCAGTATATCTGGGTAGCCACAATGGAGAAAGGAAGTGACCATGGGCTGTGTCTGAGAGGAGCCACAGATGTCTACAAAAGCATATCACTGGACCCCTGTAAGCATGGTAAGTTTCACTTGCTTTAGCATTCCCTTCTTTTGGGGCAAAAATCCCAGTGTGAGGAGAAAGAAAAACACACAGAGAAGGAACAGAGCCAGCTCAAGCCTGACCCTGAGGGCTTCCCTTCCAGCATTGGGAGGAAGACCCCACTGGGAGAAGACCCCTCTCAGGGCAGTAATAGCCACTGAGCAGTGAAGAAGTCCTGCCTCATACCCTGTGTAGGCTCTAGCTCTCCCCCTCATCATCACACCCCCTACAGGTGAAAGTAGCCAGGGCATCTTGAGGGAAGGCTTGACAGGCATCCACATGAAATCCAGTCCTCCCCACAAAGGCACTGGGCACTCACAGTCCACACAGGGTTGCTCCCACATGAGCTCACAGTTTCAAGGCCATGATACAGAACTGTTTCATCTAAACTCATAGACACAGAGAGAGTTAAGTAAAATGAAAAGTCAGAGGAGCTACTCTTAATTGAAGGAAAAAGTTTCAACCTCTAAAAAATTAAATAATGAAACATAAATATATAAGGTACCAATGAATTCAAAACAGTGGTAATAAAGATAGTAATTGAATTAGAAAAGAGAATTGATCTAAACACAGACCATTTTAACAAGGACCTAGAAAATGTGAAGAAAACAAAAATATGTAATAAAATATCTGAGATATAAAGCCCTCTAGAAACAATGAACATCAGACTAAATGATGCAAAACAAAACATGAATGATCTAGAAGATAGAATGATGGAAACCATTCAATCAGAGCAGCAGACAGAATGACAATAAAATAAAATAAATTAAAAAAAACATGAGATGCAATGCATATCTGGGATAACATTAGCATGCCAACATTTGCATTATAGGGTTTCAGCAGGCAAAGAGAGAAAGAGAAGGATATTGAAACTGTATTTGAAGAAATTACGCCTGAAATCTTTCCATATCTAAAGAAAGAAACATATATCTAACTAGAAGAAGCATACAAGCTCCCAGAAACGAACCCAAACAATCCCACGTCAAGACTATCATAAAGAAGATGGCAAAAGTTAAAGAGAGAATTATAAAAGCGGCAAGAGAAAAGTAGTTAAATACAGTGGAATCTCCATAAGGCTATCTGCACAAACTCTGCAAGCCACAAGGGAGCAGTGGCATAGTATATCAAAGGGCTGAGAGGGGAAAAACAAAAAAAAAAAACCTTCACTCAAGATAACTCTATTTAGCAATAATTACCATTTAGAATGATAAATAAAGAGAAATAAAGAACTTCTCAGAAAAACCAGAAACTTAAAAATTTCAGCAATACTAAACCTACCCTAAAAGAAATGTTGAAGAGTCTTCTTTAAATGGATAAGATGTAAGAATCCATAGGAAAGGGAAAATACCAAAAGGAGAGGCAAATATATAATAAGGATTGAAGATTACTTAACTAAGCTAGTATATAGCCAGAATATATCTCAATATAATAAAGGTCATTTATGACAAACATACAGCCAAACTAATACTCAATGGTGAAAAGATGAAAGCATCTCCTCTAAGATCAGGAACAGGACAAGAATGGCCACTCTTGCTACTTCTGTTTAACATCTATTGGAAGTCCTATACATGTATCAACCAGACAAAACGGAAGGAAGAAAGGAAGGGAGGGAGGGAAAGAGAGAGGAAAATGGGGGGAAGGGAGGTGGGGAGGCAGGAAGAAAAGGTATTAACCTTAGAAGGCAAGAGGTAAAACTATCACTATTTACAGATGGAATGATAATTTACACAGAGAACCATGAAGTCTCCACTCAAACTATTAGAACCAATAAATAAATTCAGCAAGGTTGCAGGATACAAGATTAAAAGATTAATACCCAGAAATCTATTTTGTTTCTAGACATTAATAATGAAACATCAAAAAAAAAAAAAGAAACTTAAAAAAAAAACATTTAGAAATCACATTAAAAAAATAATAAAAATATCTAGGAATAAACTTAACCCAGAAGGTGAAACACTCATATTCTGAAAACTCTAAAACATTGATGAAAGAAACAGAAGATGATACAAAGAAATGGAAAGATAGCCTATGCTCTTGGATTGGAATTAATATTGCTAAAACATCTGTACTATCCAGAGCAATCTACAAATTTAACATCATTCCTTTTAATATGCCCATTAAGTTTTTCATAGAATAGGACAAATAATTCTAAAATTTGTGTGAAACCACAAAAATTTCAAATTGCCAAAGCAATTTTGAGTAAACAGAACAAAGCTGGAGATAAAATCCTGCAAGACTTCAGATTATACTACAAGTCTACACTAATCAAGACAGTATGATATTGGCACTAAACAGACACACAGATCAATGGAATAGAAAAGAGAGCTCAGAAGTAAATCCATGCACATACAGTCAATTAACCTAAGGAGGCAAGAATATACAATGAATAAATAGTTTTGTCAACAAGTGGTATGGGGAAAATTGGACAAAACAGAGAAAATGATGAGTTTAGAACATAACCTCACACCATGTACAAAAATAAATTTAAAATGGTTTGAAGATATAAATGGAAGAATGAAAACCCCAAAACTCCTAAAAGAGAACATAGGTAGAAAACTGATAAAAATCATTACAAATTTTTTCTTGGTTCAGTCTCCTAAGGCAAAACACATAAATGCAAAAATAAACAAATAGGACCTAATTAAACTTAAAAGCTTTTGCATAGGAAAGGAAACCATTGACACAATGAATAGACAGCATAAAGAATGGGAGAAAATATTTGCAATGATGCCACTGACAAACATTTCAATTATCATAAAAGAAACCACCCAATAAAAAATGGGCAGAAGACCTGAATAGACATTTTTCTAAAAAAGACATGCAGTATACTAACAGGCACATGAAAAAAGAAACACACATCAAAACCACCAGGAGATGTCACCTCAAACATGTCAAAATAACCATCATCAAATAGTTTACAAATAACAAATGTTGGAGAGGATGTGGAGACAAAGAAATTTTCCTATACTGTTGGTGAAAAGGGAAATTGTGCAGCCTCTGTGAAAAACAGTATAAATGTGCCTCAAAAAACTGAAAATAGAACTACCATATGATTCAGCAATTCTACTCCTTGGTAAATATCCAGAAAAATAAAAAGGCTAATTTGAAAAGCAACATGCATCACAATGTTCATAGGAGAACTATTAATAATAGACACAGTACCTGACAGGCAACCCAAGTACACATTAGCAAATTATTGGCTTAAGAAGATGTTATACACATAGCCATCTATCTACCTATACAATACTATCATTTGTAGCAACTAGGATGAGCCTAAAGAATATTATGCTTAACTACATAAGTCAGAAGGAGAGAAACAAACATTGTACTGGTTATGAATTAGAGTACAATAAAAAATACAAATGAGTGTATTTGTAAACAGAAACAAACTTATACAGAAATAAACTTATGTTTACTGAAATGGAGAGGGAAGGGGTTAGGGATAAATTAGGGCTACGGGATTAGCAAACCACTGTGTATAAACTAGGTAAGCAAGAAAGATATACTGGTGCTCACTTCGGCAGCTCATATACTAAAATTGGAATGATACAGAGAAGATTAGCATGGCCCCTGTGCAAGGATGACACGCAAATTCGTGAAGCGCTCCATATTTTTACAGAAATACAGATCAATGGAACAAAATAGAAAGCCCAGAGATAAACCCACACACCTATGGTCACCTTATCTTATATATATAATGGATTAAAGACAAACTCTTTAACAAGTGGTGCTGGGAAAACTGGTCAACCACTTGTAAAAGAATGAAACTAGAACACTTTCTAACACCATACACAAAAATAAACTCAAAATGGATTAAAGATCTAAACGTAAGACCAGAAACTATAAAACTCCTAGAGGAGAACATAGGCAAAACATTCTCTGACATACATCACAGTGGGATCCTCTATGACCCACCTCCCAGAATATTGGAAATAAAAGCAAAAATAAACAAATGGGACCTAATTAAACTTAAAAGCTTCTGCACAACAAAAGAAACTATAAGCAAGGTGAAAAGACAGCCTTCAGAATGGGAGAAAATAATAGCAAATGAAGCAACTGACAAACAACTAATCTCAAAAATATACAAGCAACTCCTCCAGCTCAACTCCAGAAAAATAAATGACCCAATCAAAAAGTGGGCCAAAGAACTAAATAGACATTTCTCCAAAGAAGACATACAGATGGCTAACAAACACATGAAAGATGCTCAACATCACTCATTATCAGAGAAATGCAAATCAAAACCACTATGAGGTACCATTTCATGCCAGTCAGAATGGCTGCGATCCAA
>NW_011494832.1:10059475-10061109 GCF_000754665.1 Bison bison bison | reverse complement strand
CAGATGGCTAACAAACACATGAAAGATGCTCAACATCACTCATTATCAGAGAAATGCAAATCAAAACCACTATGAGGTACCATTTCATGCCAGTCAGAATGGCTGCGATCCAAAAGTCTACAAGCAGTAAATGCTGGAGAGGGTGTGGAAAAAAGGGAACCCTCTTACACTGTTGGTGGGAATGCAAACTAGTACAGCCACCATGAAGAACAGTGTGGAGATTCCTTAAAAAACTGGAAATAGAACTGCCTTATGACCCAGCAATCCCACTGCTGGGCATACACACTGAGGAAACCAGAATTGAAAGAGACACATGTACCCCAATTTTCATCGCAGCACTGTTTGTAATAGCCATGACATGGTGGCAACCTAGATGTCCATCAGCAGATGAATGGATGGGAAAGCTGTGGTACATATACACAATGGAGTATTACTCAGGCATTAGAAGGAATGCATTTGAATCAGTTCTAATGAGGTGGATGAAACTGCAGCCTATTATACAGAGTGAAGTAAGACAGGAAGAAAAACACCCATACAGTATACTAACGCATATATATGGAATTTAGAAAGATGGTAACAATAACCCTGTATATGAGACAGCAAAAGAGACACTGATGTATAGAATAGTCTTTTGGACTCTGTGGGAGAGGGAGAGGGTGGGATGATTTGGGAGAATGGCATTGAAACATGTATAATATCATATATGAAATGAGTCGTCAGTCCAGGTTCGATGCACGATACTGGAATCTTGGGGCTGGTGCACTGGGACAACCCAGAGGGATGGTATGGGGAGGGATGAGGGAGGAGGGTTCAGGATGGGGAACACGTGTATACCTGTGGTGGATTCATGTTGATATATGGCAAAATCAATACAATATTGTAAAGTTAAATAATAAAATAAAATTTAAAAAAAAAGAAAGATAAACTGGATCGCACAGAGAAATAGCCACTATCTTGTAATAATCTATAATGTATATAATTGACAACAATACTGAATCACTATGCTAATCTTGTAAGTTGAGTACACTTCAATTTTAAAAGGTTCAGTTGTGCAAGGTGTGTATGTTCTAGAGATCTGTCATACAACAGAGTAACTGTAGTTAACCATATTGCATTGTGCAACTAAAATTTTGTTGAGGGTAGATCTGTTTTGAGTTCTTATAACAAAAGCAAAGGGGTACAAAGAAAATTAGAGGTAATATGTAGCTCTATTACCTTGACCATATTATGATTTCCCATGTATATGAATATGTCCAAACTAACCAAGTTGTACACATTAAATATATTCAGTTTTTAATATACCAGTTCAGTTCAGTCGCTCAGTCATATCCGACTCTTTGCGACCCCATGTATCGCAGCACGCCAGGCCTCCCTGGCCATCACCAACTCCCGGAGTTCACCCAGACTCATGTCCATCGAGTCAGTGATGCCATCTAGCCATCTCATCCTCTGCGTCCCCTTCTCCTCCTGCCCCCAATCCCTCCCAGCATCAGAGTCTTTTCCAATGAGTCAACTCTTTGCATGAGGTGGCCAAAGTACTGGAGTTTCAGCTTCAGCATCATTCCTTCCAAAGAAATCCCAGGGCTGATCTCCTTCAGAATGGACTGGTTGGATCTCCTTGCAGTCCAAGGGAC
>NW_011494832.1:10058812-10059124 GCF_000754665.1 Bison bison bison | reverse complement strand
TGCTTTTGAGTATGCTGTCTAGGTTGGTCATAACTTTCCTTCCAAGGAGTAAGCGTCTTTTAATTTCATGGCTGCAGTCACCATCTGCAGTGATTTTGGAGGCCCAAAAAATAGTCTGACACTGTTTGCACTGTTTCCCCATCTATTTCCCATGAAGTGATGGGACCAGATGCTATGATCTTCGTTTTCTGAATGTTGAGCTTTAAGCCAACTTTTTCACTCTCCTCTTTCACTTTCATCAAGAGGCTTTTGAGTTCCTCTTCACTTTCTGCCATAAGGGTGGTGCCATCTGCATATCTGAGGTTATTGATA
>NW_011494832.1:10040821-10058712 GCF_000754665.1 Bison bison bison | reverse complement strand
CTTCCAGCCCAGCGTTTCTCATGATGTACTCTGCATATAAGTTAAATAAGCAGGGTGACAATGTACAGCCTTGACGTACTCCTTTTCCTATTTGGAACCAGTCTGTTGTTCCATGTCCAGTTCTAACTGTTGCTTCCTGACCTGCATACAAATTTCTCAAGAGGCAGATCAGGTGGTCTGGTATTCCCATCTCTTTCAGAATTTTCCACAGTGTATTGTGATCCACACAGTCAAAAATATACCAGTTATACCTCAATAAAGATATTCTAAAAAGTGAAAATTAACCAATATTTTTTAAAGTACTGAAGAAAATTAATGATATCAAATTGACATCTTTGAGATCAATAAAATTGATAAACCAACCATACTGATGATGCCAAAAAGAGAGAAGAGACAAATTCTCTATTTCAGAGCATTGACATCACTACTAGCTCTTTTCCATATTAAAGATAATAAAGTGGTATCTGCTCAGTTTTCTCTTTTACACTTACTATTTTCCTATCCATATTCTATTTGTTTGAAGAAAGTTATTCAGTTACAGTAACTTTATTAAAAGTGAACTATTATTTGCATATATTTTCCCTCGCCATCAGATGTGTCACCTTTGTGTACCAGGCCTTCAAGCTAAATCGCTCACTGCTACTCATGCAATGGTGAGCAGGTACTGATATGTTTTAACATGGTTCACAATAAAGAAAAAGAACTTGATTTTTAATGTCGGCAAATACACTCCAGTATATTTACATTCTTTCCCTTTAGCATTATTAATGCATCCTGATATTACAAATAGCTTCTTTTAAGTTTAATGAGCATGTCTCAAGAGAATGTAGAGCTTATCACATTTCATATACCATTTAGTCTGCCCTAAATATGATATCTTGATCTTAAAACTTTTATGTCTGAATGGGTTTGATGAATTGAGATCTCCGAATTTAAAGATTTCAAAAGGCTTACTGGATAAGGACACCTTTGTTATTAAATAGGTTTTTAGAAATCTACTCTTTTGATGGCTTAACTATAAATGGATTTAATTTCATGGGCCAGACCCATACTCAGACACCAATGGCGGAAATGACTGACAAAATATGCTTTAGCCTTTGTAAAACACAAACATTTAATCACACACTTTGTAATAGCCAACTAAAACATATTTTCTTTTTTCCCCTTCATTCTTATTTATCCTGCTTTGGGGATTATCTTTCACCTTTCTGTGTTTGATGTGGTGATCCCAAACAAGCAAGTCTTTGGGCGGGGGGAGAATTCTGTGGATTTAAGTTCTTTCCTGATCTGCCCTTCATTAGTTCCATTAGAGACAAACAAAAATGATATCCTCCCACAAACTATCAGAATAAGATGTGAGGGTTTGTCCTTTATGATAATATTAGAAGAGTTTTCAGGCAGCTCTAGAATTAAAATCAAAGAATTGCCACATAGAAGTTGTTTGTTCCAACTTTCTATATCTAGCATAATTTCTATGTTTTGTATATGTGGTCTCACCCCAATAAAGCATTTATTATAGCATATTAGCTTACAACTGATGTGATTGAGAACTTCAAATTAAAAACAACAACTTGTTGCTGAACTGTGTCAAAATATAATAGGCAGAGATATTCTCTTCTTAAGCAAGTAAAAGTCAACCGTCTCTACTCCTTGTCATCATATGCTACCCAATAGCACAGGGATAAGTGAGAAAAATGAGATCAGTTACAGAAAATATGGAAACCACATGTTTCCTGTATGATGGAAGGTACAGGTAGTTTGTTAAATTTCAACCCTTCTATAAAGGCTATTTTGGGAATACAAGAAAGACATGTTGGTGAGTGTATTTGCCTCATCTCTGGGTTCTTTAAAATTTCTCATTTCTGTTATTGGAATTTTCACTTCATCTTAGTTTTTATATTAATATAATCACATTTCTGCAAAGAAGTTTTTCCCAAAAGCATACCCAATTGCTCATTTTATGTATCATCCAGAATGTCTAAAACAGTTTTAAATAATGTTTCTTTTGTCATTTTGATTTCAGTGACATGCTTCCAATATTTCCCTTTACAGTGTGATTTTGTTTGCTATTCAGTGACTGATACCTTTTTCCAAGTTTACTATTTGTAGAATGTATTAAAGCTTGCTAAATATATTTTGTATTTTGGTTGACTGGTTTTAGAAATAAATGTGCAATTTATTTCTATATAAATGAGAGAGAGAGGCTATAAAAATGATGAATTTTAATATGGTATTTAATAATAACTAGATTTTTGCAATAAAAATTATTTGCTGCTAAAGAATTTTTAATGAATTATTTACTTCGCCATCTTAATAATATATTTATAAATTAGCATCTATGTTTTCTTTTAAACTGAGCTATAGTTTTCTTTTCCATGCTATGTATTTCAGGTATTTGAACAAGGGTTATTGTATTTTTGTGACATTAATTAGAAATTATTCCATCACTTTCAAAAGTCTATAAAAGCTTAAAAAATAAAGTTATCTTTTATTGAAACCTGGAAAGAAACCATGGTTGATTTCTTAAACTCTCCCTGATCTCCAGAGTTGAAGCAAGAGTAGAAAGATCAGGAACTGAGTTCACTCCAACCTCAGACCAATTCAATTTAGGCAGGAGAGGAGAGACACTTCCTTTTCTCAGTTCCTGCTCTCTTTCATGCAACAATATCATACAAGAACAAGTGAAGTAGAATGAATTACACTACATGGTTTTTTAGCAACTTCTCTCTAACCAGAGTTAGTGAGAGACGCCATCAGTTCAGTTCAGTTCAGTCGCTCAGTCATGTCCACTCTTTGCGACCCCATGAATCGCAGTACGCCAGGCCTCCCTGTCCATCACCAACTCCCAGAGTTCACTCAGACTCACGTCCATCGAGTCAGTGATGCCATCCAGCCATCTCATCCTCTGTCGTCCCCTTCTCCTCCTGCCCCCAATCCCTCCCAGCATCAGAGTCTTTTCCAGTGAGTCAACTCTTCGCATGAGGTGGCCAAAGTACTGGAGTTTCAGCTTTAGCATCATTCCTTCCAAAGAAATCCCAGGGCTGATCTCCTTTGGAATGGACTGGTTGGATCTCTTTGCAGTCCAAGAGATGCCATAGGCCTGCGCTATCCCATACATTCACAAGCTCACATCCTGTGATTTACACACATTCAAAACCTTCCTCCTTCTCACTCTTTTTTTTGACTCTGACTCTAGTTTATTTCCAACATTCCTGTCTGGTTGGTCTATGGTACACCTAAGTTTAACCCACAAGACTGTCTACTTGTCTGTGCATATTGGTATTGACTATCCCTCTCTTGTTTTAACTTGTGATTAAAATATATTAATGATTTAGTGGTTCCAGGTTACCTCATTTAAAAACTGCAGTCTTCATTTGATCATAATCCTAAAGTCAGTTGGTTTCCTTTAAAGTGTATATTAGTCATATTGTTTCTGTGATTAAATTATATGAAGAATCAAATATTTACTTTCCATTACCTATAATAGTAAATCAGAGAGTGTTAAACTAATCTCATTTTTCATCACTGTTTTTTTTTTTTAGTTTTCACTTCTGTTTGTTTCTTCCTGGGCGGTCATCAGTTGTGGGGGGTACAAGACTGGTTTGCCTCAGATGGCTAAGTCTTTGCAGCTATACAACGTAAACTTAACTCATATATATTTTATAGCCAGTTTTAATTCTACAAATTCAACTATGAATTTGTCTAACATTAGGCACATTTTTGCTATTTTGCACTGGGTCATTTGCAAATCCTAACTTCTACTTCCTAATCCTACATATGTTTGATTTTATTGAAAGTAACTGAATCTTCTCCAGAATTGTCTCCTCTCTCTTTTAGTTCCCTTTACTTTCACCAAGTTTCACACTTCTCTCCCCAACCTTCTCCTTTTCCTCCTATTCCTCCCCTGCAGTCTCCTTCTTCTATGTGAGCTTATTTCACATCTTTTGCTCTGTTTATTCTTGTTTCTTGCCTTTCCAAAGAAAATCCTGTCAACAAGAAATAAGCTGTTTCTTTCTAATCAGTTAGCAAATAGAACATTGGATTAACCAGGCCTTCTAATCTTCTCCATTTGCTTCTTACACTTTAAAGGCTGACTCCTCCTACCCTTTCCTTTTCCATTTATACTTCCAGTGACTTTCAATTACCTGAAGCTTTTGGAACACTAAACTCCAGGTATCTGAATTAGCCATGTTTTATTGTGACATCATCCAGGTGACCAAGAGGTACAAAATGGCAGTCTTATGTTTTAAGCTGATCCTAATAAGTCCGATAGTTAAATATTCTTTTTATTTTACTCTCAGAATTTCAGAATTGACCTATGACTACTTATTTTACATACATTTTGAATTGTTACATCTTTGTTTCTTGACTTGCTATTCTTTTTTGTAGATTTTATAAGCAAACATAATTATTAATACAATGTTAAATGTATGTATATATGAACTACATCATCAAGAAATGGCTTAGCAAAGTGATTTTTAAGTTACTGCTTTTTCTCATTAGCAATATTAACAGACAAACCTAATTTATAGAAGTAGACTGGTTTATTTTGACATTTTGATGGAATAACTTCAACTATTTTTGAGCCAAAAAATGTCAGTGTTTAATAAATGGCTCAGTTAGATGTTTTCCTGGGGTGGTTTCTCATTTCTAATTATTTATTGTCAACAGTTTAAAATACTTAAATCCAGAATGATTCAGGACTTTACATCCTTCATTACAAGAATACTATAGCTAAGATTACAAGAGGTAAAAGTACTAATGTCCATTTGGGCATGTCATAGCTTTTAAAATTATTATATATTTGAAGAGCCATTTGGATCTCATTAAAAATGAAATAAAATCTATGAAAACTGAAAAAAAAAATCCACTGGGCAAGTGTTCTCTTAAGTGCCTTCAACTCCACCCAGTTTAAACAAACTATATGTACAAGGTTGCATCTAAAACATTTTAAGCATTAAAAGACAGAGTTTAATCATAAAATAAATAGAAGTGAAACATATCTTCCATGATTTTATTCCTTCCCATCCCATGTCTTTGGTTATATTTAACATTTACTAATAAAAATGTATAATTCTTCCAGAAAAAAAAGCAAATTAATAACCATGTGCAAGAACTAATGCATGATCATTTCTTTTCTCTAGTCTTCCAGTATAAATGGATTTTCCAAATAACCCAAAGTACCTTATTAGTCATTAAATTATACCATCTCATTTACCAGGGGCACCATGGATAAAGTCAACATCCCATCCCCCATGAATACCAAATGTTTTAATTTGACATTATGAGAAACAGAAAACATATCTTCTCAATTCCAATGATATGCAATTTAACACTGATCTAGCTGTTAATGTTTTAGAGTTCATAATAAATTGTGACACAGTATATATCACATTTTTATTAGAGTAACTAATATGGTTGCAGAGAGAATTTTTTTGGTTTTTTTTTTTTCATTCTTTGTCTCTGTCTCTCTCTCTTTTTTGTCCCCACAGAAAAATAAAATCCAAGAGTTGGATGGAATCTTAGAAGTCACCTAATTCAACCCAGTGCCATCTTTATACTACCTCTAGCAGCCATAGCCTAAAGTATTCCTATGAATGGAAACATACTATTTTCCAGGGCAACTCATTTATATGTTAGATTCTGCTATTTTCATAAAAGAATCTCTGTATTGAGCTGAAATATGTTTAAAATGTTAGATTATTGTTCCCTAGATTTATTTGAAGTTAACTAGAGGAAGTCAAATGCCTCATTTTATTCATTGAAAATAAATATTTACACTCATTACACACCTAAATATTATTTTTTACATATAAATCTGCTATCTCCTCTAAAGTTCTTTATATGACATAAAGAACAGAGCTTTCATCGTGTGAATTCCTCAACTGAATATAATATTACAGAATATCCATTTAAATGCTAGATAAAAATGTACTGTTATGGGATGGGGAGGAATGTGGGAGGGAGATTCAAGAGGGATGGAACAGATGTATACCTATGGCTGATTCATGTTGATGTTTGGCAGAAACCAACATAGTTTTGTAAAGCTATTATCCTTGAATTAAAAATATAAACAAATTTAAAATTTAAAAAGATGTACTGCTACATATATAATGTTGTATGGTGTATGTGTACTCAGTCATGTCTGACTCTTTCCCACCCTATGGACTGTAGCCCATCAGGCTGCTCTGTCCATGGAATTTTCCAGGCAATAATACTTGAGTGGGTTGCCATTTCCTATTCCAGAATGTTGTATACTATTAATAAAATTTAAAATTGCATTGTATGCATTTAATTACCATAATTAATCTGTCTTAAATAAATTTTATTGCATGTATATTATATATAAATAAAGTTTAAAATATACATATAAATATGTACAGAAATATTTATATCTGTGGTTATAGCTCCTCTCCCATTCTAACTTTTCATTATTATATGTCCCTTCTCCTTTATTTTTATAAGCTAACTAGAGAATCTGTTGGTCTGCTCAGTCGTGTCCAACTCTTTGGAGACCCCATTGACTGTAACCCGCCAGGCTTCTCTGTCCATGGAATTTTCCAGGCAAGAATACTGGGAATGGGTTGCTGTTTCCTTTTCCAAAGGATCTTCCCAACCAAGGGATCAAACCCAGGTCTCCGGCATCACAGGCAGATTCTATACCATCTGAGCCATCAGGGAAGTCCCAAGTCACTCAGTCGTGTCTGATTCTGACTCTTTGTGACCCCATGGACTATAACTTCCAGGCTCCTCTGTCCATGGATCCTCCAGCCAGGAATACTGGAGTGGGTAGCCCTTCTCTTCTCCAGGGGATCATCTGAACCCAGGGATCAAACCCAGGTCTCCCTCATTGCAGATGGATTTTTTAGCATCTGAACCACTGGGGATAGTCTAAAACAAAACTGAATTTCTCGTCAGTTTCACTAATGTACAGTGATGCACAGGGCAGGAGAAAAAGAAAGATCAGAATAATAAAACAGCTAAGGTTAAAATACATATTTATTCTAGAATGTAGGAAAAATATTTATTTTTGAGTGTCTATGGAATAGTTACAAATTTTAAACATGAGTTAGAGAAGGAAAGGCCTAATAAATTTTAAAGAAAACACAAAGCAATAACAATAAAAACTATTTTTTAAATTATGAGAAATCCTAATCACTTTCAAATACATATGAATATTTTTAAATTCCCCTAACTGTTGTGTAAAACAAGAAAGAAATCTAGAATTTCTCAACAGTTTAGAAGTCTACATGTCAAAAAATATGATACACAGATAAAGCTTTAATTGGAAGGAACTTTATCATTTAGCCTTAAATAATTTATCATGAATCAAAAATAATAACATGTTTGTAAAGTAATATAAAAGTTAAAATTAGAAATGCCAAAAGAGAGAATGAAATAAAAAGCAAAAAGCAATAAATATAAAACAAATAAAATTTGTAAACAAACACCAGATTTGGTTTTAAGAAAGGATACTATAAAATAGAATCAACATTTTTTGAGTAATTACTGTATGAAGAATATTGTGCCAAATAATATGTACAGACCATGCTCAACAATATTATAACTGAAATTAAATACTTATCTTCCAACTCAAAAATTTAATCTTGTCAATATAAGTATAGTCAAATTCAGTGATTCTAAAGACAGATAAATAACGTAATCTTGCTGGAGTATAAGTATCAAGAGGTCCACCATTTTTACATTGTGTCACTACATGGCATAGAAGAGTCTTCCCCAGGGGCTCAACGGTAAAGAATCTGCCTGTAACGTAGGAAACTCAGGTTAGATCCCTGGTTTGGGAAGATCATCTGCAGTAGGACATGGAAACCTACTCCAGTACTCTTGCCTGGAGAATCCCATCAACAGAAGAGCCTGACGAGTTACAGTCCATAGCTTCGCAAAGAGCTGGACATGACTGAAGACTGAGTTCACATGCACACATACAGCACAGAACAGGATCTGAATAGAGAATCATTGAATGAATTAAGTTAAAAATGCACAAAAATTTCTAGTCCTCTCCTCACTGCCAGAATGATGTTATCCCTCTCTCACTGTCTATCTGCCTCAGTTTTATCCTGGCATATCATACAGTATAATTTACCTCAGCTATTTCTCTGGTTCTCCCAACTGGCTTAGTGATCTAAATGGAGGGATACTGCAGTCTCTTCCTGTCAAGATGTTCCACCCTGAATTCTATGCTGTCAGTTTGTCTTACTATCAACTTCAATACCGCTTACAGAGTCCTTAGGCTCTTTCTCTTTCAGCTAATTTATATTCTGTTCCTGAAGCGGAGGTAACATAGTCAGTTTCCCCAAACCATGCTTGAGACACAGGGATTCATATGATTTCACTCAGGCTCATCCTCTAAAGCAACAGTGCAGTGGTGAAGACCATGTACTTCTGACGTTACTTCTCAGTTAAAAGCAGCTTGATTAAAAGCAACCCTTGACTTCAAAATTTTAGGAGTTTATGGCAATTAACAGCATTTATTAATGTTCCATGGTATGTCCTAATATTAAAAAAAAATCAGTTTTTTCCCTTTTGCTAATTTCTGACCAGTATTTATTTTATCTACTGTATGTATACCATGAAGATCTTGAGAGAAATTGATACCTACATATACAGACAGTCCTTGACTTCATGGTGATTCAATTCATGATTTTTCAAATTTATAATATTGAGAAAGCAATGTGCATTCAATAGAAATTATATTTTTTTGAATTTTGATCTTTTCCTGGGCTAGTGATATGCAGTGTGATATTCTCTCCTCATGCTTGGCAGTGACAAGGGGCAGTGGCAGGGGGCCATAGATCTTAGTCTTACTAACATGAAGGCAGGTGACCAATGCACTGACAACCATTCTGCACCCAGGTAAGTGTTCTGTTTTTCACTTTCAGTACAGTATTTAATAAGTTACAAGAGATATTCAACACTTTATTATAAGATGGGCTTTGTGTTAGGTGATTTTTCCCAGCTGTGGGCTAATATAAGTGTTCTTGAACACATTTAAGGTAGGCTAGGCTAAACTATGATATTCAGTAGGTTAGATGTATTAAATGTACCTTCAACTTACAGTATTTTATACTTACAGTGGGGTTATTAGAATGTAACCCCATCATAAACTGAGGAAAATCTGTATAGAAAATACTATGATTTCAAATAATTTCTTACTTTACCTATTGTAGATTTACAGAGAAAAAACATTGATATGTAAACTAATTTTATAGTTACATTTTAAGAAATATTTGGGAAATATTATATTTCCAACCTAGTTATCTGAAAAATAACCTGAGAAAAATTATACTATGTGAAGATAAAATAGTATAGGAAGGTAAGCCTGATAGAATCTCCCACTGGAAAAGGGCATTTTCAGGATTCTCAGTTGCACATAGAATGGGGCCTTTGCCAAATGTATTCTAGCAGGAAGCAACCTTTCCCTTAAAGGGCCGTGGGTATTGGAAATTCATACCTGAGACAGGTCATAGTGAAAATACATATATTCTTGAAAAGTTTATTTTGTGAACGCATAAAACTTGGAGCCTTATAGTGAAATACAACTATTACAGCATAGTTTCTGGAAGAAATAGAGACACTAGAAATTTAAGTAATTATACACTTTTCTGAACTCTGATTATTTCAGCTCCTTCTTGGAATGAGACAGGGTTTAAATCATAACATGTTTTTGTGTTTGTTGATGCCTTAATATATTGCATCCTGGAGGAGGAAATCACAACCCACTCCAGCGTTCTCGCCTGGAGAATCCCATGGACAGAAGAGCCTGGCTAGCCCCAGAACCTGGGGTTGCAATGACTCAGACATGACTGAATGACAAACACTTTAATATATCGTATGTGAAGTCATAACATACCTTTTATTTTTCATTAGCATAGTGATTCTTCTCATTATAGCAAAACAAATTTCCTGCTAAGGTATCTGGTTAACCCAAGCTTGACAGTTTGCTATACTCTCATAATTCAACTACGGTCATTCTTCAGTCAGCACACAGCTCATTTCTGAAAGTAAAGCCCTATAGGATAAAAGTGAATTCTCTTTCTCTCCTCTCAATCTCCCATCCTCCTCCTCCCCGACCCTCTGTTCTCTCTATTGCTGGTTAGATCTTTTCAAAGTGTTCTGAGCATATTTTTAAGAGGAGATTATTTGATTAACTTTTTGGCTATTTCAACTAAGTCATTATATTTCAATGATTTCTGTAACTTGAGTTAGAAAACTGCTAAAACTAAATTTCTGTAAAAGAGAAGATATGGATTTATACAAATGATAACTTTTTGTGCCTTTTCCATACCTATGAAGGAAAAGAGTGTTTAAGGTACTAACTTTGTTTTACCAGAATTCTAGGTAGACAGGGAAAACTAATGAAATAATCATTGGTGGATGGGGACTTCCCAGGTAGCTCAATGGTAAAGAATCTACCTGCCAAGGAAGGAGACACAGGAGACATGAGTTTAATCCCTGGTTGGGAAGATCCCTTGAAGAAGGAAATGGCAACCCACCCCAGTTTTCTTGCCTGGAGAAACTCCATGGACAGAGAAGCCTGGCGGGCTACAGTCCATGAGGTCACAAAGAGTTGGACATGACTGAGCAGATGAGTGTGCACACGCACACACTCTCACACATGTAGGCTAGTAGTTCTCAAACTTTAGTGTACATCAGAATCACCTAGAGGACTTGATAAAACAGACCTGAGTCCTGCCCGGAGCTTCTCATTCAGTAGGTCTGGGATGAGGCTCAAGAACTTGCATTTAAAAAATGCTTTCATTTGATGGAGTTGGGCTTCCCTGGTGGCTCAGACGGTAAAGCATCCACCTGCAATGCAGGAGACCTGGGTTTGATCCCTGGGTTGGGAAGATCCCCTGGAGAAGGGAAAGGCTACCCACTCCAGTATTCTGGCCTGGAGAATTTCATGGGCTGTATAGCCCATGGGGTTGCAAAGAGTCGGACACAACTGAGCAAATTTCACTTTCCCACTTTCAGTTGATGCTAATGCTTTTATCCCAGGTACTGTGTTCTGAGAACCACTGATTTAGAGTCTAGTCAAAGAAATCTATTATGTAGTCCCTAATGCTTTATGTATGTCTTTTGTAAATATTATTTAAGGAGATTTATATAGCAAGGATTTGATGACTTACTTCACATGCAAGGGTAAGTTTTGAACATCCAGGGATTGCATGGTTGATGAATAATCCAAGCTTACTACTTTCTATCTTTTATTCTATTGCCCTTTTATAATTCTTAAATTTTAGTCTTATCTATTCCTAATGGAGTAAAGAGTTTTCACAGCTCTTGTGTATGGGAGACAATCTGAGATGTAGTATGGCTGCATAGTTATTGCAAAATATGTGTCCTCATACTAGTGACCTTTAATCAGTGAACAATTAAAAATGTGTATATTCCCGGGGTATTTTAAATTCACATTCCAAAGGAAAGAAAGAAAAATGAAGAAAGGAAGAAAATCTTCCCCAAATTAGTTACCTGAAATTGCCAAGTTTAATTGAGTTAATATTTTAAGAGTGTTGTTGAGTCACTAAGTTGTGTCTGACTCTTTTGCAGACCCATGAACTATAGCCAACCAGGCTCCTCTGTCCGTGGGATTTTCCAGACAACAATACTGGAGTGGTTGCCTTTTCCTTTTCCAGGGGATCTTCCTAACTGACCCAAGGATTGAACCTCTGTCTTCTGCATTAACAGGTGGATTCTTTATCACTGAGCCACCAGGAAAGCCCTTAACAGAGTGTATTAATATTTACTCAGTACCTTGTAATAACCCATAATGGAATATAACCTGCAAAAAAGAACAGAATCACTATGCTGTGCACCTGAAACTAACATGATATTGTAAATCAATGATACATCAATTAAAAAATAAAATCAGAATGTAATTTTTAATCCTCTCATTTTGTACCATCAATGACAGTACAACTTTTCAATTAAAGGACACTTCTTACACAAGAAAACATACTTTAAATGTTTAGTTGCACACTAAACATTGTACCATCTTGTCCTCAGCTCCTCTTGGCATGATAATTTATGCTGATTTGGTCCATGGCATTTTTGTTGGCTGATGAGTACTGTGTAATTCTATATGGATTCCACCGGGGCACAGATATTTTGCACTGGAAGCAAACTAGATTCAAGTATGTGTCCTTTGGCTTTTATGATCTGTGAGTAATATAAAGCTCAACTAGATTCCAGTATACAGACATGAAAAATAGAAATTGGAAAACACTAGTATCATTTTTGAGAGATAAAGTATCTGGACACATGTGAGCTCTTATTTCTAGCCACTTGCAGGACATGTTATTTAATCCATTTGTGAAAAAACAGTACATCAGAAGAACTTTGCTTATTTTACTTCAATGGTTTAATTTCTTGACAGTCAGTATGTACTGAATGTTAACTGAACTCTTTAGTAGCTGGTTTATCTGGCAAGTGATCAAATAGCTATAGAAACTGGCAACTCAGCAATCAAACAGTAGGAACCTTCAAGTAATCCCACTCTTTTCTACGATCAGAAAATGCCAGTGAAATCAGAGTGAAGTTATTTAATTTTACTAGATAATTGTAGTGGAAATGTAGTGTTAAGGAAGCATATTTATACAGAAGTCTAACAATTTACTAACATGCCTTTCTTGATAACATTTTCTCTCTAAAGTTGAAGGAGTATGAGGTACAGAATACAATAACTTTTCTAGAAGGTTTCATGAATAATAGTAATGAGCAATTATAAATCATTGATTTGTTTCATTTATTTTGATGTCTGTAGAAAACTAAAGAGCAATGTCTGTAAACCTTCCATTTCTATCCTTCCCAGGAAAAGGCAAACAAATTTATTCATTGCCTTTTTTGTTGTTGAAAATATTAAGTAATCAGTTTAACAGACTTTTCAAATGCTTAAAGTTTTTAAGAAGTTGCATTCAGTAAAGCAAATCCCTCAGACAAATTGGCTATTATTTTGCAACCATTTAGTGAATTGGACCATTATGAGGTCCCAGCCAGTCAACAGGAAAGATGGTAAGCATGAAGTAGAGACATTAAACTCAAAGGTAGGAGGGAGGAAAAAAAATAAGGCTACAAAAGAGTTCCTGTCAAGGAGAAAGTGTTCAGATGCATACCCATTAAAAACCATGGCTTGATCTGATTCCATCTTTCATTCAGGAATGGCATGAGGGTAATCTTACTAATCTCAAGAAATGCCTAACTGTAGGCCCACATTTTATGACATCCTGGCGTCAGATGGTGCATACTGGATATCTGAGCAATGCTCTCCAGTTATTTACTCTCTTTTGACCAAATGTATAAACTGCCCTTTGTTTCCACACAATCATTCCACTGTTTGCAACTTCTGGTAGCACTGAAGTTCACTGGTTTCTGGAAATTGATACATCAGTCATAGGAGCATTTTCTACTATATATACTTCAAGTATCACTATAGATCAAAACATATAAGCAAAATGATAAACGTGACTGGTGTTTAGAAATGCCAAATCTACTCTCCCGTGACCACACACTTTCCAATTTCCTCTCAAGGTAGACTTGGAAGGGTCATTTTGAGACCACTTTTTCTTTTTTAATTCCTCTCAGAAGAACTTGCTTTTTCTTGTTGAAAGGGAAGAATGGCTTCTGCAGATTCTTCTCATAGGATAAGAAAATGTAAGATAAAACAGAATAAAAAAGAAGCATTTCTCTAACAGCAACAACAATACAAAGTTGGAAAATAGCTGTTTAGTGACACATTACTAACAAAACAGCTAGAGAAAAATATTTGTTTTTCAGTAATGATAAACAGAACAGTGTCTCTACACACTACATGGGTGAGGTTATACTAAAATTCCTGAATTTCCACCCCTGGCTCTTCTCAGGTTACCCATATGACCACCCTCTCCAAAGCGAACAGCCTTCACTCTCTTTCCTGATCAAAGATATACAGATATTAATAGTTGCACTGCTTGCCATTCAAGACCACTGTGAGATGGAGATGCGTGGGTGACACATATGCTCTTAGAAACGTCATGTCTTATTTAAGCAGTTTTCACACCGTTGATTTTCCTAACCTTATCATCTCAAGTCAATACATGACTACAGCATTCATCCATTCATACATTATTCAGGAAACATTACTTGAATGCCCCATGTGAAAAGTTTCCACCAATAAAATATTTCCAAAATAGATGTGAAAACAATGGAACTATTATTTTATTTTCGCTTTTCTAAGGTTCAGAGAGGAGAAGAAAAAGGAAACAGATACATAGTACACTATCAAATTATTCAAGTGGGAAATTTTAGTAGGAGGAATTCAAGTTTCCAATACATTTATTTTGAAAATGGAGTGTAATAAAACAACTAACAAACAAACAAACAAAAAGACCAAACAGAGTAGAGGTCCCATGTAGAACAGATAAGATTTAAAGGATCTGGTACTTCCAGTGGAATTTACTAACTTTTAAGAAGATGTGTATGATACTGTCCTATTACCTCTTTTTGTCACTAAAGTAGCTACCTAATATTTACTGCTGCTGCTTTTGCTAAGTCGCTTCAGTCGTGTCTGACTCTGTGTGACCCCATAGACGGCTGCCCACCAGGCCCCCCCGTCCCTGGGATTCTCCAGGCAAGAACACTGGAGTGGGTTGCCATTTCCTTCTCCAATGTACGAAAGTGTAGTGAAAGTGAAGTCATTCAGTCATGTCCGACTCTTCACGACCCCATGGACTGCAGCCTACCAGGCTCCTCTGCCCATTAGTTTCCCCAAATCTCAGTTATGCCAAGAGGAAATATATACAGTGTTTAAGAACACAACTGACAGCTCAAGATTATTAATGCTTAGATCTTGGCTCTATTACTTACAGCTTTGTGCCCTTAAAATTTTTACTTAACTTCCCTGTGCTTTCATTTCCTTATGTGTGAAATTGGGGTGATACTGATACCTACCATGTTGTGAGGATGAAGTAAATTTATACGTGGTAGGTACTTAGATGAGTTCCTGGTACATCATCAGTACCACAGAGCTGTTAAATATGATTTTCTTTATTTTTTTATTTGAGTCTCTAAATGAGAAATACCACATATGAATCAACAATAAGGTAGATTAATTATAATCAGGCCCATCCCAGAGAATTTAAGGCACAAGCAACAATAATAACTACTATATACAGAGAGAAATTCACTTTCCCAGGCAGTCTTTTAAGCTGTTACATGCTATATATATAATGATCCTCTCAACCTTAAGTAGTCACTATAATTATTTCTATTTGGCATATTAAAAAACTGAGGCATCCTGAGAGAAGCTAATTTACTCACGGCCATAGAGCTAGAAAATGGTTGAGCTGTGGTTTGAATGCAGACACTCTGTCTCCAGAGCTTGCACTCTTAACTTGTAGTGCCATTAAAAGTACCATATAGATATAAATATTTGTATCTGTGGTAATTCAAAGCTACTTAAAATGTTAACAAAAACATTCAGTTTTTCCAATAGTCTGGATAAACAGAATTTTATTACACATACTTTTAATGCAGCATTAAATTTTCTAATAAACTTTAAATCTGGAGCTTCCTTACTAATCCTGCACAGTAAATTATATTAATATGTTTGCCACAAGATGGCAAGCTTCACCAAGAAGTGCTCATCCTTGTCAGGTGCAAAGACCTATCACTAGGTACTTAACAAGAGAGCAAGAAGGGGGAAAAAAAAAAAAGTAGCCTTCTGAGAGTGTTTTCCATAAACAATTATATTTAACTTTCATTTAGCCATGATCATTCTGGGCAGAAAACATGCGTTAATGTTATTCAACTCATGTGTTCAAAGCTATGTCTTTTGTTTCTCCTTATTAAAAGCATTATATTCTGTTTCATAGATTCAATATTCTGCTCTCAAGATCAAAGCTCTCAGTCTGGCATTGTGATGCTTTCACATGAAATATTTTGATTATACGGAGATTATATATCCCTTGGGAAAAGCATTCTTTCAATGTACCTATCCAAATGGGTGCTTTGGGTGGAAATAAACATTTGCATTTAAACTGCTCTGTGGCCTGTCAGCATCACTATGGCCCATCAACACTGTCAGGGCATTAGCGGGAGACTAAACACTGGGGCAAAGCCTTGATAAGTGAGGTGGACTAACTGAACCTATGAAAGTGGACCTTTATGGGCAGATTCCGAGGGATAATCCCCATGCGGAAAATAACTGAAGGTTTAACCTGTTTTACATTCATAAGTACAGTGATATTAAAATGCGGAATGTCAACACTATGAAACACATTATAAAATACACATTCATCTTATCAAAATATAGCCTATTTTTCAAATTACAGTTCTAGTAGGATCCCAAGGCACAGCATGCACTTTCAAAAGTTGGGTATGGTTAAGGAAGATTTTCATGTTTAAGTAACAATGTCCTGTGAGCAATAGGGCCTGTGCAGAGGGCTGTCAGTTTTCTTTAAACCGTGTAGAACGATTCCCAGACAGCCAGAGGATGGTCCCTCTGAGTAGTGGGGTCAGTGAAAAGTCATGCATGGCTCAAACTTTCTCACCCCAGAATCTGAGAGGCTGAGTTGATAGAACTCATAGCTCTGGCCAGCTTTGGAGTGGAAAATGGATTTGAGAGATTAAACCTAAATCTTTTGTGGATGAAGGCAAGGAACTAAATTCAGGACTACTGTGCTGGCTGCATGAGGACAGAAATGCTCACATCAAACCCTCAGGCCCTTATCTATGGGCTGAGGTCTCAACCTCCAGACCCTTTTTTGTTTTCACCCCTTAGGAGACAGAAGGAAGTTTTAATATACAAAACTTCTGAATATATTTTAAGAATATCTTTTCATCTGTTTACTCATATAAGCAAGAGAGTAGACCTTGGTCTTTTTCATTATGTCTTTTTTTTTTTTCTGTCCTCCAAGGGAGTCTCATTTCTGTTCAAGATTTTGTTAAAGATTAATGCATCAAAAGGTTTGCCAGAATTCACAGACTGGAATCAGGACTCTATCTCTGCCGTACCTACAATTCAAATGATTGCCTTAGGCCATGCAGTGGCCAAGGGGAATGGAACTTTGGAGGTCAACTGCTGTGATAATTGTTAAAAGAGGAAGAGGTCAGGATTTCACAGATTCAGAGCTCTTAGGTAATTTGTGAAGTAGTGCATTCAGTGGAGTTTTTGGAAACTTTCAGTAATAATACTGTTAAGAGTGTGCCTGGGTGAAGATTGAGGTCAACGCTGTGCAGTGGTTCCTCCCATGATTTCTGTGGTAAAGACTTCCCTCATAGTCAAAGACACATGTCGGTTTCTTGTCATTTTAAGATAAGCCACGAGCCATCATGGTCAACAAAAGAGTCCAAAATGCAGTACTTGCATACAATCTCAAAAACGACAGAATGATCTCTGTTTGTTTCCAAGGCAAACCATTCAATATCACAGTAATTCAAGTCTGCCCCAACCAGTAATGCTGAAGAAGCTGAAGTTGAACGGTTCTATGAAGACCTATAAGACCTTTTAGAACTAACACCCAAAAAAGATGTCCTTTTCATTATAGGGGACTGGAATGCAAAAGTAGGAAGTCAAGAAATACCTGGAGTAACAGGCAAATTTGGCCTTGGAATACAGAATGAAGCAGGGCAAAGACTAATAGAGTTTTGCCAAGAAAATCCACTGGTTCATAGCAAACACTCTCTTCCAGCAACACAAGAGAAGACTCTATACATGGACATCACCAGATGGTCAACACCGAAATCAGATTGATTATATTCTTTGCAGCCAAAGATGGAGAAACTCTATACAGTCAGCAAAAACAAGACCAGGAGCTGACTGTGGCTCAGACCATGAACTCCTTATTGCCAAATTCACACTTAAATTGAAGAAAGTAGGGAAAACCACTAGACCA
>NW_011494832.1:10039737-10040721 GCF_000754665.1 Bison bison bison | reverse complement strand
TTACAAATAGCTGTGAAAAGAAGAGAAGTGAAAAGCAAAGGAGAAAAGGAAAGATATAAACATCTGAATGCACAGTTCCAAAGAATAGCAAGAAGAGATAAGAAAGCCTTCTTCAGTGATCAATGCAAAGAAATAGAGGAAAATAGAATGGGAAGGACTAGAGATCTCTTCAAGAAAATCAGAGATACCAAAGGAACATTTCATGCAAAGATGGGCTCGATAAAGGACAGAAATGGTATGGACCTAAGAGAAGCAGAAGATATTAAGAAGAGATGTCAAGAATATACAGAAGAACTGTACAAAAAAGATCTTCACGACCCAGATAATCACGACGGTGTGATCACTGACCTAGAGCCAGACATCCTGGAATGTGAAGTCAAGTCGGCCTTAGAAAGCATCGCTACTAACAAAGCTAGTGGAGGTGATGGGATTCCAGTTGAGCTATTTCAAATCCTGAAAGATGATGCTGTGAAAATGCTTCACTCAATATACCAGCAAATTTGGAAAACTCAGCAGTGGCCACAGGACTGGAAAAGGTCAGTTTTCATTCCAATCCCAAAGAAAGGCAATGCCAAAGAATGTTCAAACTACAGCACAATTGCACTCATCTCACACGCTAGTAAAGTAATGTTCAAAATTCTCCAAGCCATGTTCCAGCAATATGTGAACCATGAACTTCCTGATGTTCAAGCTGGTTTTAGAAAAGGCAGAGGAACCAGAGATCAAATTGCCAACGTCCGCTGGATCATGGAAAAAGCAAGAGAGTTCCAGAAAAACATCTATTTCTGCTTTATGGACTATGCCAAAGCCTTTGACTGTGTGGATCACAATAAACTGTAGAAAATTCTGAAAGAGATGGGAATACCAGACCACCTGATCTGCCTCTTGAGAAATTTGTATGCAGGTCAGGAAGCAACAGTTAGAACTGGACATGGAACAACAGACTGGTTCCAAATAGGAAAAGGAGTACGTCAAGCCTGTATA
>NW_011494832.1:10034898-10039637 GCF_000754665.1 Bison bison bison | reverse complement strand
AAGGCTCTTGATGAAAGTGAAAGTGGAGAGTGAAAAAGTTGGCTTAAAGCTCAACATTCAGAAAATGAAGATCATGGTATCCAGTCCCATCACTTCATGGCAAATAGATGGGGAAACAGGGGAAACAGTGGAAACAGTGTCAGACTTTATTTTTCTGGGCTCCAAAATCACTGCAGATGGTGACTGCAGCCATGAAATTAAAAGACACTTACTCCTTGGAAGGAAAGTTATGACCAACCTAGATAGCATATTCAAAAGCAGAGACATTACTTTGCCAACAAAGGTTCGTCTAGTCAAGGCTATGGTTTTTCCTGTGGTCATGTATTGATGTGAGAATTGGACTGTGAACAAGGCTGAGCGCCAAAGAATTGATGCTTTTGAACTGTGGTGTTGGAGAAGACTCTTGAGAGTCCCTTGGACTGCAAGGAGAGCCAACCAGTCCATTCTGAAGGAGATCAGCCCTGGGATTTCTTTGGAAGGAATGATGCTAAAGCTGAAGCTCTAGTACTTTGGCCACCTCATGCAAAGAGTTGACTCATTGGAAAAGACTCTGATGCTGGGAGGGATTGGGGGCAAGAGGAGAAGGGGCCGACAGAGGATGAGATGGCTGGATGGCATTACTGACTCGATGGACGTGAGTCTGAGTGAACTCCGGGAGTTGGTGATGGACAGGAGGCCTGGCGTGCTGCGATTCATGAGGTCACAAAGAGTCGGACACGACTGAGCGACTGATCTGATCTGATGATTAATGTGGAAAGCAGAAGAAAAAGAATATCTAGAGCATTTTCCAAGCATGGTGAATTGTGAGGTGCGTTCAGTGAATAAGGGATTCCCTGGTGGCTCAGATGGTAAAGAGTCTACCTGTAATGCGGGAGACTCAAGTTCGATTCCCAGGTCTGGAACATCTCCTGGAGAAGGAAATGGCAACACAGTCCCGTATTCTTGCCTGGAAAATCCCAAGGACAGAAGACCTGGCAGGCTATAATCCATGGTGTCACAAAGAGTTGGACGCAACCAAGCAACTTTAATTTCACTTTCCTTCACTTTGATTCATTGAATAAAACAAGAATCTGCATAAACTGTATTTGTTTCAGAATTTATATCAGCATTCATTGCTTCTTTAATAGGAATTTGTATTAAGATTGGTTTTTATGCAATACTTTACTAATTTAAAGGTGTAGTGATTGAGGTTTAATTTGAAAAATTAGAAAGTACAGCTTTAAAGAATGACAGAATCAATAATACTAGATTCCTCTCTCTGTGAGGCAAGAAGGGATTTTTAGTCCACAATCTGCTTTCTAGATCTTGATTGAACAGTGCTATGCCCCAAATTGCAGAACTAGTTATTCAGTAATATTCAATTTCTATTTCTGCTGTCACTAATTACCATGAACTTGGCAATTTTGGATAACACAAATTTCTGATCTCATACTTCCATTGGTCAGAAGTTCCAGGGGTTGGTGGGTTTGTCTGCTCTGAGTATCACAAACCTAAACTCAAAACGTGGGCAGGTAGAGTCACATGCCCTTCTGGAAGCTCACTGAGAGAATCCATTTCCAGGGACATGTAGGTTGTTGGCAGGTTCAGTTCCCTGTAGTTGTAGGACTGAGATCTCTATTTCCTTGCTGCTGCTGCTGCTGCTGCTGCTAAGTCACTTCAGTCATGTCCGACTCTGTGCAACCCCATAGACGGCAGCCCACCAGGCTCCCCCGTCCCCGGGATTCTCCAGGCAAGAACACTGGAGTGGGTTGCCATTGCGTTCTCCAATGCTAGCTGACAGCTAAGGATTGTCCTTAGGACCTAGAAGCCTTTCTCCAGTCCCCCATAGCTTGTTTCATTTTAATGCATGTCTCTATTGTCTTCAAGTGTACTTATATATTTAGAAATGCTAATTTAGATAAAACATTTTGGGGTCACTTGCATTGATCTAAGAATTTTCTAAACATATTTCCTCCAATTATCTTGTTATCAGGTAACCCAGCAAAATATTTAGCGGCTTTCCCAAGATCACCAGCAAAGAAATAGCACATTAGTTCCTAAAGAAAATGAAGCTTCAATGCAGTGAAAGTGTAACCAGATCACTATTAGATCTCTCCTGGGCCACTGCCCTTCCCACCAACTTTGTCCTTCATACCTAAAACAGATCACACATTCCTTCAGAGGAGGAATAGAATTTATAACAAAATTGAGCCTAGCATTTGGTAAAACTACAAATCAGAAACTTCTGGTGAATAATCAAGAAGAAGGAGGCTCTATGGGGGAAGTAGGGAGTTCAGATTAATCACAAACAAGCTGAAAAATCAATAATAATAATGACGGTGATGATGATAATAATAGTAACGTGTTACTGCTAAAGAGTATAAACTCCTTTGAGATGTCAGGCAAAGTGTTCAGACAAAAAGGAACCCAAGTGGATGGCACAACCAGGTTGGAGACTGGAGAAGGGCAAGCTTTCTTAGCCAACAGTCCATTGATCAAATAGCTGCATATTTTAGCAACACAGCAGACGCCTAAAGTTCCAGGAGACACTAAAGTGTAAGCTGTTTTGAAAATAATATATTTATCTTTTTTCTCTCAAAATATTAGATATTAGCATTGCAGTGTAAGAGGTCTATAATTCTGAAGATTTTAATAAACAAAGAACTATATATTGATTGAAGAGATATTTTTAAAGCACACAGAAAAAAACTGCTGCTTTTTCAATAATTTGGAGGAGGACAACACTGCTCACAATTGCACTTTTTCTGTTGGTGATGACATTGTTTTAAATTAGGGAACCTGAGAACAAAATTACAGTTCTCAACAGATAAAGACAACAAAGTAACTTCATGATTATAAAAACTATAGAGACATGAAAATCTACATGGACTTACTTAGGTTTTTGTTATAATTTTCCCAAACTAAAGTTAACTAAGATGATAAAATCATAGAGGTGGTACACCATTGAGCAAAAAGCCATAGGGAACTGGGTCTATAGTTCTCTTATGAGGTCTGTCCCTGTGTATTTCCTCATTTTCTCCTGTGTGTGTGCGGTGTGTGTGTGTGTGAAGTTCCTTTCTCCCCACCCTTTTCTATGTAGATATGTCAGGCATTTGGAATACAGTTGGGTTCATTTGTCACAGGCTGCATCTTATCTTGGGCTCGCCAAACATTTGGGTTAATTCTTAACTTGCATACAGAAATATTCACTCTTTGTGGTGTACAGTTTTATGGGTTTTAACAAAAGCATATAATCATATACCTACTGCCACATTATCATATAGAGCAATTTTATCAATTCTAAGTGCTTCCTGGTGACACCCTTGGGCTCAATCTTCCCTCAGTGGCTGGCAAATTTGATCTCTTTTTTTGTTTTTAGATTTTTGCTTTTCTAAATTGTCATATGAATGGTATTATACAGTTGTTGTTGTTTTTTTTTTTTTGATCAATTTACTTGGTTTAAATGCCTAGGAGGATGAGTACTGTATCGCAGTTTCATTTTATAAAGAAAGTATTTAACTGTTTTCCATAATACTGCATTTCCTCCAGCAGTGTATGCATATCCCAGGAGTTCCAGATACTCTGCAGCCCTTGGTACTGTCAATTTTCTGTTTTTCAAATTTTAGCCATCCTGACAGACTTGTAGCGGTATGTCCTTTTTGTTTGTGGTGGTATCTGATTTTAATTTGCAGTTTGTTAACTGTTTATACTGATTTTTCATACGCTTCTTTGCCAACTGTATGTCTGTATGAAGTGTCTACTTATTTAGCCCATTTTTTTTTTATTGGATTGCTTTCTCATGGTTGAATGTTAAAAGTTTTTAATGTATTTTGGAAAAAAAATTATAATCAGATATGTTACTGGTGAATATTTTCTTTCATGCTATTATCTTTTTCAGTCACTTAAGAGAGCATTTCATAAAGAGATTAAAAAATTATCAAGTCTTAGTCAATTTTTTAAATTGACTTTCTTTAGAAGAGTTTAAGGTTCACAGCAAAACTCAGGGGAAGCTACAGAGATTTCCCAGGTACCCCACATATACATAGCCTCCCCCATTATCACGGTCCTCAACCAGAGTGGTAGGTTTGTTGTAACTGACGAACCTGCACAGACACATCATAATGACTCAGAGTCTACAGTTTGCCTTACGGTTCACTCTTGCTGTTGTATATTTTATGGGTTTGCATACATATATATAGTACTGTATTTTCACCATCCTGAAAATTCTCTGTGCTCCAACTTTTGGCCCCTCCTCGCCTCTCCAAAGTCTAGCACATGCTGATCATTACTGTCTCCATATTTTTGCTTTTCCCAGATGTCAAATAGTTGGAATCATGTATTGTGTAGCCTTTTCCAGATTGGCATCTTTCACTTAGTACCATGTCCTTAAGTTTCCTCCATGTCTTGTCATAGAATGATAGCTTATTTCTTTTTAATACTGAAAGATGTTCCATTGTCTGGGTGTAGCACAGATTATTTATCTATTCAGCCACTAAAACACACATTGATTGCTTCCAAATCTTGACAATTCTGAATAAAGCTGCTCTAAATGAAGATCGTGGCATCTGGTCCCATCACTTCATGGGAAATAGATGGGGAAACAGTGGAAACAGTGTCAGACTTTATTTTTTGGGGCTCCAAAATCACTGCAGATGGTGGCTGTAGCCATGAAATTAAAAGATGCTTACTCCTTGGAAGAAAAGTTATGACCAACCTAGACAGCA
Source organism: Bison bison bison (assembly GCF_000754665.1). Taxonomy (NCBI): domain Eukaryota; kingdom Metazoa; phylum Chordata; class Mammalia; order Artiodactyla; family Bovidae; genus Bison; species Bison bison. Next base: position 10,034,934 of record NW_011494832.1, on the reverse strand, counting down.
TATTCAAAAGCAGAGACATTACTTTGCCAACAAAGG
>NW_011494832.1:10007720-10034798 GCF_000754665.1 Bison bison bison | reverse complement strand
AGACAGGTACAGATGTGAGAGTTGGACTATGAAGAAAGCTGAGCGTCGAAGAATTGATGCTTTTGAACTGCGGTGTTGGAGAAGACTCTTGAGAGTCCCTTGGACTGCAAGGAGAGCCAACCAGTCCATTTGAAGGAGATCAGCCCTGGGATTTCTTTGGAAGGAATGATGCTAAAGCTGAAACTCCAGTACTTTGGCCACCTCATGAGAAAATTTGACTCATTGGAAAAGACTCTGATGCTGGGAGGGATTGGGGGCAGGAGGAGAAGGGGACGACAGAGGATGAGATGGCTGGATGGCATCACCGACTCAATGGACATGAGTTTGAGTGAACTCCGGGAGTTGGTGATGGACAGGGAGGCCTGGCGTGCTGTGATTTATGGGTTCACAGGGAGTCGGACATGACTGAGTGACTGAACTGAACTGAAACATCTATGTTCAGGTTTTGTGTGGATGTAAGTTTTCAACTCCTTTGGGTATAGCCACAGAGAAATCGTTTCAATTTTTTAATACTTTACATATCATGTCTTTTATATCTTACCTGAAACCTCTTTGTCAAAGTCATATGAATTTTCTATGTTTTACTCTAGAAATTATGTAGTTTTATACATTTATATTTATGATATATTCTGAGCTAATTTTATACAAAGTATGAGATTTAAGTCACTTTTAATTTGTGTTTTTAGATAACAAATGTCCAGCTCTTTTAGCAACATTTGATGAATACAGTATGCTTTCTCCACTGAATTGCCTTTGCACTACTCTCAACAATTAGCATATTTGTGTGGTTGTCTTTGGGCTCTCTGTTGTGTCCCATAATCTGTGTGCTTGTCATCTTCCACTACCGCACTCTATTGATTTCTATAGCTTTATAGTAAGCCTTTGATTTGCATAGGACAAGTCTTCCAATTTTGTTTTTCTTTTTCAGAATTATTTGCCTATTCTGGATACTTTGCCTTTCCACACAAATTTTGAATAATGCTGTCAATAATGATAAAAATATATTTCAAAGATTTTGATTGGAATTGCACTGAATCCATAAAGCAAATGACATAATTGACAGTTTAATAAAACTGAAGCTTCAAATCCATGATCAGGCTCCTCTGTAGAGTATTTCTCTGATTACTTCATTATTGTCTCCCAGGTTCTAGCATAGAGTTATTGCATTCATTTGAATATTTATATTTAAGTATTTCTCTGTTTATGTTATTATATTTGTAGTTATTTTTGTTTAATTTCAGATCCCCATTGTTTTTTGATGGTGTATAGAGATTTGACTTTTTGTATTGATCTTTTAACGCATGGCCTTCGATACACACTTAATTCTGGCAATTTTTAGTTAAATTTGGGGGGATTTTTACATAGACAATCATACTGAGAATAGAAAAAAATATATATATTTTTCTATTCAATAGGGCTTTTGTTTTTGTATTTTGCCTTTAGTACTGACTAGGACTTCCAAAACAATGCTGACTAGGAATGGTGAGAGTGGACATTTTTGCCTTTTTACTGACCTTGAATTGTTGTTGTTCAATTGTTAAGTTAGGTCCAATTCTTTGCAACCCCATGAACTGAAGCACACCAGGCTTCATTGCCCTTCACTATCTTCTGGAGTTTGCCCAAACTCATGTCCATTGAGTTGGTGATGCCATCCAACCATCTCACCCTCTACTTCCCTCTTCTCCTCTTGCTCTCAATCTTTTCCAGAATCGGGGTCTTTTTCAATGAGTCAGCTCTTTGCATCCGGAGAAGGCGATGGGACCCCACTCCAGTACTCTTGCCTGGAAAATCCCATGGATGGAGGAGCCTGGTAGGCTGCAGTCCATGGGGCTGTGAAGAGTCAGACACAATTGAGTAACTTCACTTTCACTTTCATGCATTGGAGAAGGAAACGGCAACCCACTCCAGTGTTCTTGCTGGAGAATCCCAGGGATGGGGGAGCCTGGTGGGCTGCCGTCTATGGGGTTGCACAGACTTGGATACGACTGAAGTGACTTAGCAGCAGCAGCAGCAGCTGTTTGCATCAAGTGGCCAACCTGTTAGACCTTCAGCTTTAGCATCAGTCCTTCCAATGAATATTCAGCGTTGATTTCCTTTAGGATTGACTGGTTTGATCTCCTTGCTGTCCAAGGGACTCTCAAAAGTCTCCTCCAGCATCACGATTCGAAAGCATTAGTTCTTCAGTGCTCAGCCTTCTTTATGGTCCACCTCGCACATCCATACATGACTATTGACCTTAGTAGAAAACAATTCAGTTTTTCAGAATTTAGCATACAGTGAGATATAGAATTTTGTTGTTGCTACTGTTTTGTAGATGTTCTGGTTAATATTAAGTTAATGAAGTTTTCATCTATTCCTAGCTTTCCGAGAGCATTTATCATGAATTGGTATTGCATTTTGTCAAAAAATTCGTTTCTGTGTATATGAGATATTCATAGTTTTTCTACTTTGTTAATATGGTGAATTATACTGTTTATTTTTCAAATATTGAATCAACTTTGCAGTCTTGGAAGAAACCCAGTTTTTCATGATGTTTAATTGTTTCTATATATTTCTGAATTCAATTTATTCAGGACTTCAGTGTCTATGTTCATGATACTGGGTTTGGAGCTTTCCTAGAACATCTTCATCCGATTTTGGCATGAGAGCACTGCTCGTCTCAGAAAGTGAGTTTGAAAGTGTCCCCTCTTCTATTTTCTGGAAAGAATTGTGTAAAATCAGCATTATTTTTTCCCTAAATATTTGTTAATGTTCATCAGTGAAATCATCCACACCTGGAGTTTTCCTTTCTTGTAAAATTTTTAAGAATAAATTCAGTTTCTAAATAGACACAAGACTATCAGAGTTATAGATTTATTTTTGCATGTTCTATTAAACTGTTTTTCCAGGAAAGCATTCATTCATCTATTTTGCTGAATATATGAGCATAGAATTATAGGATTCTCTTTTCTTCAACTATCTATGGGATCCCTCATGATGTTCCTATTTCATTTCTAATATTAGTAAATTCTGTTTTTTCTCTTTTTATTTGCCAGTCTGAATAGAGCTTCATCAGTTTTATTCATCTTTTCCAATAACTACACTTTGGGTTCATTGACTTTCTCTATGTTTTTCCATTTTCAACCACATTGCTTTTGCACTGATCTTTATTATTTCCTTCCTTCGGCCTACTTTGAGTCATATTTGCTGTTCTTTTCCTACTTTAGTTGGAAAATTACATCACTGATGTGAGATCATTCTTCTCTAATATAAGCATTTTATAAATGTTCTCCAAGCACATGTGTATTTCACACATCTTAATGTGTTGTATTTTTGTTTTAACTTAGCTCAAAATATTTTCAAATTCTCTTCAAAACTTCTTTGATCCATGATTTATTGAGAAATGTGTTTCTTAATTTCTAAATATTTGAGACATTTTCTAGATATTTTTCTATTATAAGTCTAGTTAAATTCACTGTGTAGCAAGGAAATAGTTTCTTTTATTTAAATTTATTAAGCTTTATATAAAGGATGTATATCCTGATATGGTTCAGTTTTTCAGATGCATTCTATAAATGTTACCTAGGTCAATTTGTTTGGTTGTCTTATTTAGGTCATGTTTATCCTTAGTGATTTTCTTATTTGTTCCACAAGTTATGAAAGAGTAATATTGATGAACCTACATTTAATTATGGATATGTCTCTGTTTCTTTTCAGTTCTGTACTCTTTTTTTTTTCTGCCTCATATAGGTGTGTGAACATTTAAAATGATGTATTTTTGGAGCACTGACTTATTTTATCATTTTTAGAATTGTATTTATGTCTGATAATACTCCTTATTCTGATATTTACATTGTCTGATATTAACAGATATATTCCTGCATTCTTTTGATGTGCTTGCATGATACATCTTTATTCATCATTTTATTTTTATTATTCTCTTTTGCTCTTTTTTAAAACTATTATGTTTACTATAGTCCTATGTTTACATTTAAAGTGCCTTTCTTATAGACAACTTATGTATTTGGGTTTGCATTCTTTTTATATATCACATTTGGCAATCTCTGTCCTTTAAATTGTATGTTGTAACATTACTGCTTAAGGTGATTGTTTTAAATTGGTACTTTGTTTTTCCCTTTCTTTTTTCCTGTAATCCTCTGTACTAATATTTTTATAATTGTAGTTTATTTCATGTGTTGATATTGATACTATTTAAAAACAATGGTAGTTTCATTTAATATTACTATATATATATATATATATTTATATATTGCTCAGATTTAATGTCCAAATAATAGTATACCACTCCACATAAAACAACTGATACAGATACAACTCTGTACCTCTCCCATTCTACATGATATCATCATGACAATGTATTTTGTACATGTTGCTAATACACAATACATTATTCCTATATTTGCTTTATGTGATTACTTTTTAGAACATTTTTTTAAAAGAGAAATAAATTTCATTTTATTCTATTTTGAATTCTCTGCAATTTGAGGGTAGATACAAGTTTCTTATGTTTTGTCTGCCTGAGAAACTTAATTTAAGATAGATTTTTAGATTTTATCTGTTGGCAGTGGAGGTCTTCAGGTGTTTTGATTGTTGTAGAAAATATCTTTTTGAAGGATATTTTCACTGAGTATAGAATTCAGTGTTAATTTTTTTCCCCTTTCTTTTTCAACATATAAAAATGTTAATTATGTTCTTGCTTGCCTGGGTTTATATGGAAGCCCATTGTATCTCTGATCCTCATTTCCATATAAATAATACCTTTCTTCCTTTGGCTTCTTTCAAGATTTTTTATTTTGACTTGATTTTCAGCAATTTGTTTGATATTATTAGATATGTACATGTGTATGTTTTAATTTCTTCTACTCGGTCGTCTCTGAGATTCTGGGTCTATAGCTCAGTGTCTATTGCTAATTTTGAAAAATTCTTGGGCATTATTTCTTAAAAAGTTTCATTGGTCTCATTTTCTCTTCATCTTTTTGAATTCGTTATGCATTATTTTCTTGTTGTTTAGTTGTTATGGGATGCCTGACTCTTTGGGATTCCATGAACTGTAGCCTACCAGGCTCCTCTGTCCATGAGATTCTAAAGGCAACAATATTGGAGCTCGTTGCCATTTCCTTCTCCAGGGGATCTTCCTGACCCAGAGACTGAACCCTGGTCTCCTGCTGTGGTAGGTAGATTCTTTACAGGGAAGCCCAATTATGCATTTACAAAACTGCTATTTTCTTATAGTTCCTGGGCACTCTCTTCTGTTTCCTTTTGCTATTTTGCTGTTTTTTCCTTTTTGCTGTTTTTTATTTTTGTTTCATTTTTGGTGATTTTAGGGAGTTTTTCTTAGCTGTGTCAAGTCTAGCAATGAATCTATTGCAGACCTTATTTTTCACCATTATGATTTTTTGATGTTACTATGTTTTTAATTTTTAGTATTTTCATTTGAATCTTCTTTTCTTATATTGCCCATCGCTCTGATTAAATTATCTATCCACAGCTCAGCTGATAAAGAATCCACTTGCAATAAGTGAGACCCTGGTTCAACTCCTGGGTTGGAAGATCCCCTGGAGAAGGGATAGGCTACTCAACTCCAGTATTCTTGGGCTTCCTGGTGGCTCAGATGGTAAAGAATCCACTTGCAATGTGGGAAAACTGGGTTTGATCCCTGGGTTGGGAAGATCCTCTGGAGGAGGGAAAGAATACCCACTCCAGTATTCTTGTCTGGAGAATCCCCATGGACAGGAGGAACCTGGCAGGGTACTGTCCATGGGGTCACAAAGAGTCAGACACAACTGAGTAACTAAGCACAAACTTACATGTTTACTTTTTCTACCGACTTAAACTCTTCAAGGTATGACTTCAAGTCACTTTCTTAAAATAAGGGAAGCTAGATGACCTCTAAAGGATCACCCAACACTAAAATTTTAGAATATAGAATATTCCCAGAAATCTACTTCAGGTGTCTGAGAAGCTCTTCACTCTATTTTATAGAAATAAAGTAATCTGATGCTGGGAAAGATTGAAGGTAGGAGGAGAAGGGGACGACAGAGGATGAGATGGTTGGATGGCATCACCAACTCAATGGGCATGAGTTTGAGTAAGCTCTGGGAGTTGGGGATGGACAGGGAGGCCTGGTGTGCTGCAGTCCATGGGGTCGCAAAAGAGTCGGACACGATTGAGCAACTGAACTGAACTGAACTGAATCAGAGCTTATACCTTTTAGATTATTTGTTGTTAATAATCAGGCACTTTTTTCCCCTGTAGCATGAGATAAGAATGTGTGGTGTGGATGTCTATATTTTTATGTGAGGCACACACACACATCTGCACACAAATCCATCTATGCATAGTCACTGGAATCAGGAATTTAAATTGCATGCCAAGATAGAACACATGCTAGGGCCATCTGTCATTTGTAAAATGTAATATAGGAAAATGCATACAGGCATATTTACTGAATAAAAAGTGTTCTGGCACTTAATCAGATGCATCATGTAAACTGCACATTTTTGTAAGATTAAATTAACTTGTTCTTTACTAACTTATCTGGGATTTCCAGAAGGAATTATACTTGGATTGTTACTTTTTTTTTACTCATTTCTATCTGCTACAGAAAGACCCAAATAACTACATTAGTACTGCAAAAGTATTAAGGCTTTGCATTGCTATTAAATCTTTTAAGAAACAGGAAACATATTTAGCAGAAAAGTATTTAAACTTTTCAGTCACTAAGTCAGCCTTCAAATATATATATATCAAATCGCGTGATTTATTCCACATATCCCTATACAGTTACTCTGTTTACAGTCCAAATGATAAAGCAACATTTAAAAGAAGGTTAGAAATACATTAGAAAGCTTCTAAAATGAAATTTATATATTTCCCAATAATTTTCATTACTACGTTATAATTTGGGCATTTTACTTTTGAAAATATTACAATGAAAAAAATTGAAGATCTTTTGAAATTGGAACACATGAGTGCCATATAAATTTGATCATTCTTTTTCTTACATGAAATCTTATTTCTTTTTTCTGGAAGCATTTTTTTTTCTTGTATCTTGATTAGAATTTCTTTTAAATCTATGTAATAACATTAGAGTAAGTGTAAGGAATATTAAAATTCTTTGATGAAATCTTGAAACTGATGCTTGTAGTTGTTTGGTTGAACTGAATTCTCTTTTCATTCTTTATAATGTGTTTTAATGGACTGATGGAAAGTATTAACTTTTATATATCATAGCTCCCATCTAATAATTGAACTCGTGTTCTTACTCCTAACTGGTCTAAAATTTAATAATAAATACAAATTATTAATCATATAACCTTTCTCTTCAGTCAATTGTGAAGCAGTTTCACTAAATGTAGTATCAGAAATTATTGCTTGTCCCTCTCATGTACATTCTCATCTTTGTCATTGGTAATGGAATCCTTATTTTTGGCTTAGTGGTAATTTTTAAAGTATAAATCTTCATGGCCTAGACTACTTAACAATGAGGGTGCCAGGGAAATGGAAGCAGGAGTGCTTGGACAAGGTTTAGGGAAAACATTTTAAAGACTTTAAAGATGTGTGACTCAGTTGGAGGCATTCTTTATTGCTCTCGTTCCATCATAATTCCTGCTGCCTAAGACATGGATGGATGGAGCTCTAGCGGCCTTCTTAGAACCATGATGAGAAGGCTAAGAGAAACAGTGACTTGGCTCCAATATCTAAACTACAGAAACTACACCAGGAACTGCCTACTTCTGACAAGAAAAACAAATCCTTTTACATGTAGTAGACCACTGTAAGGAGAAGGAAATGGCAACCCACTCCAGGGTTCTTGCCTGGAGAATCCCAGGGACGGGGGAGCCTGGTGGGCTGCCGTCTATGGGGTCGCACAGAGTCGGACACGACTGAAGTGACTTAGCAGCAGCAGCAGCAGACCACTGTAATGAGTTCTTCGATAATAGGTGTTAGATCCAATTTGTACAGAAATGTGTGATATCCAGAATGAATGAAAAAACACTTCCTTTTAGGCAGTATCTAACACAAGATTGTGAACAATTCCTGTCACCCACATGAAATCTTAAAATATTTGTTTACATTATTTTTACTTTTGTTTTTATTGCCCATCTGTCATGCACAAAGCCCTCATGTTTTCAGTTGCTTATATTTTCTCTTCCTGAATTTAGTCATGAGTACCTGTGGTTCATGTCTGAGACATAGATCCATTTCCGATTATTGGTTTTTTAAAATATCATACAGTGATTTTCTAGCAGGGAGAGGGTAGGAGTATTCAGCATGCATCAAATTGTAGTTAGGCTATGAATAGCTCAATTGAAAGCTGATAATGCTAATTTAGAGAAGGGGTTGAAAGAATAGTTTTTTACCAACCAAGGCTGACTTTAATGACAATTTCAGGTGCAAAAATTATTTGTAAAACCAGAGAAAATTGTTAATAGTGATATTTCCCTTGATGAGTAGGAAATATTTAAATATGATTTTTTAAATTAAAAATAGTTTATATTGATTAAAAATGATGTATTATTTTTAGGTATACAGCAAAGTTTTCAGTTATGCATATACATATATCTATTTTCTTTCACATTCTTTTTCCAATTTAACTTGTTACAGAATATTGAGCAGAACTCCCTGTGCTATACAGTAGGTCCTTGTTGACTATTTTAAATATTGTACTGTGTATATGTCAACCCCAGACTCCCATTTATCCCTCCTTCCTCCTTCTTTCTCCCTGGTAATCATAAGTTCATTCTCTAATCCTATGAGTCTGTTTAAATTTTGTAAAGAAGTCCATTTATATAATGTTTTTAGGTTTCACATATAAGCGAAATCATATGGTATTTGTCTTTCTCTATCTGACTTACTTCACTTAGTGTGATAATCTCCAGGTCCATACATGCTTCTGCCAATGGCATTATTTCATTCTCTTTAATGCCTGAGTAATGTTCCACTGTATCATGTACCACATCTCTATCCACTCATCTGTCAGTGGACATTTAGGTTGCTTCCATGTCTTGGCTATTTCAAACAGTGTTCCAGTGAACACTGGGGTGTGTATATCCTTTTGAACCATGGTTTTCTCCAGATGTATGCACAGGAGTGGGATTGATGGATTACATGGTAGCTTTATTTTTAGTTTTGTGAGGATCCTCCATACTGTTCTCCATGATGGCTGTACCAATTTCCATTCCACTGGCAGTGTAGCAGGGACCCCTTTTCTCCACACCCTCACCAGCATTTGTTTTTAGATTTTTTGATGATGGCCATTCTGACTGATATAAGGTAACACTTCATTGTAGTTTTGATTTGCCTCCTTCTTTGACTTCCCTGGTGGCTCAGACGGAAAAGCGTCTGCCTACAATGTGGGAGATGCGGGCTCGTTCCCTGAGTCAGGAAGATCTCCTGGAGAAGGAAATGGCAACCCACTCAAATATTCTTGCCTGGAAAATCCCATGGACAGAGAAGCCTGGTAGGCTATAGTCCATGGGGTCACAAGGAGTCGGACACGACTGAGTGACTTCACTTTCACTTTTCTCTAATACTTAGTGATATTGAGCATCTTTTCACGTGCTTCTTGGCCATCTGTATGTCTTCTTTGGAGAAATGTCTATTTAGGTTTTCTGCCCATTTTTTGGATTGGACTGTTTATTTTTTTGATATTGAGCTACATGTGCTGTTTGTTTACTATTGCACCAAAACAGAATAAAATACCTAGGAACAGCTATACATAAAGTGACAGAAGACTTGTACTAAAAAAAATAAATAAATAAATAAAATAAGACCTGGTGAAGGAAATAGAAGGTGACACAAATAGATGGAAAGATATACCGTGTGCTTGAACTGGAATAATTAATGTTGTCAAAATGACCATACTATGCAAGGCAATCTAAAGACTCAATGCAATCTCTATCAAATTACCGATGGCATTTTTCACAGAAGTAGAACAAAAATTTTTAAATTTTATGGAAACACAAAAGCCCCCAAATAGGCAGAGCAATCGTAAGAAAGAAAAATGGAGCTGGAAGGATCAGGTTCCTTGGTGCCAGACTATACTACAAAGTGACAGTCATCAAAAAAGTATAGTATTGGCATAAAAACAGAAAATAGATCAATGAATAGGAGATCCAGAAATAACCCGCATACCTATGGTCAATTTATCTGCACACAGAAGGCAAGACTATACAATGGAGAAAACAGAGTCTCTTCAATAAATGATGCTGGGAAAACTAGATAGTTGTGTGTAAAAAAAAAAAGAAAAGAAAAGAAATTAGAACATTCTTTTACACTATACTCAAAAAATAAACTCTAAACGGATTAAATACCTAAATGTAAGACCAGATACTATAAAACTCTCAGAGGAGAACATAGGAAGTGCTCTTTGACATAAATTTTATCAGTATTATTTCCAATCTGTCTCTTAGAATAATGGATATAAACACAAAATAAACAAATGGAACCAAATTACACCGAAAAGCTTTTTCATAGCAAAAGAAATAATAAAAATATGAAAAGACAACCACAGAATGGTAGAAAATATTTGCAAACAATGTGACAAGAGATTAATATATATTTTTAATAAAATAATTTAGTATATTCAACAACCACAGATTTCATATAATATCCTTCAGAGAATTATGTCTGGGGCATAATCTGCCTTTCATTAATAATTCTTAAAGAGTAAGCAAGGAAGATACTAAATATACTGAAAACCTTTTTTAAGGCAGGCTCACACCACCATAAGACATATTTATGAGCATTTTTTTCATACATATGCTAGGTTGTTTTGTATTCAAAAATAGAAATGTTTAACATTAATCGTAAAATGTTTTTTGAGAATCTATACTTTTTGTGATGCAGTATTTTTGGTATAAAATAAAAATTTATATGTCAAATGTTCAGTTTTTGAAGAGCTGCTAAAATATGGAAGAAATATTGAAACAGTGGTTTTGACAATCTGAAACAGAATCAGAAATCTATAGACTTTGAATTCTATCTCTATTCCTTAAGAGACTTTTGAGGACAATATTTAAATATTTATGAAATATAAACCTAAGCAATCTAATATGGTGCCTGGTACTTACTAGACATTCAGAAAGTGACTTTGTGTGTCATTCATCCTAGGTATGAATTCTAGCTCTCTTTTATTATCTCTAGGAGCATGGATAAGCCTGTATCCTCACTGGTGAAGTGAAGCTAAAAGATTATCCATCAGTATTTTATAGAGTGATTGTTCGTTATACATTAAGTGGTACACTTGAGGAATTTGCATTATGGCTACCACATGTTAAATTTCCAGTCTACTTTGGTCATCTTTATTTAATTATCAACAATGATACTACAGAACTGTAAACTACTTGATACTTTTGGAAAGCACTTTCAAGTACACTATCTACTTTAACCATATGTTTCTGTGAGGTTGAAAAAACTTCTCATCAACATATTTATGGAAAAGGAAACAAGCGAAAGAAAAACTGCACTTATCAGGCTAATTTCTCAAGTGGTAGATGATCTAATTCTAGAATAAGGCTTCTTGATACTCTGAACATTGCCTGTATGTTCTGCCAGTCTTGTGTCCCTTCTCACGTACCTTCAGAATCTCATGAAATGCAAGGCGCCAAAACGCCATACAGTGTTGTTTGAGGGGTGTTATGTGGCACACACACACACACACACACACACACACACGGCACACTTGTCCCCAAGCCCATCATCTATTTTGGCTCCTTGTTCCCAGCCCTTCTCCCAGTATAGCTCCCATGCAGGTGTCTCCACGTGAGTACATGATTTCTTGTACTCTCTATGAACTTCTAGCTCAATTCAATTTAGGGAAACATTTGAAAAATGACAATTTTTCTGCTTACTATGATATAATGGCCTCAGATATTCATTCAATTCTACTTTCCTCATCTGTGAAAGCTGAGTACTTGGAAAGCAATAATTACTTACAAATCATCTATTTACACATATTATTGAGCAAACAAAAGGGCTCTTAGTTGCACATATATAAGTATGTACAAAGGATTCATATTAGACAGGACAAATAACACTTCAAATGTTTTTACAGTCATCTACTATTTATGCTAGGCATAGGCGTGTCTCCAAATCATACTAAGTAGGAAGCTATGTAGAAATAAATTGGTTTAACATTTGTGTTCAAAAAACAAAGATGAATCTGAGAAAGTAGATCTAGTAAAAAATGGTTAACATGGCTTTCATATATTTGTGGTTTCTGAGTTTTTGAATTATATTTTGTGAAGATTTATGTGAAATACTTGAAACTTTAAAAAAAATAGAGAGATGCTTATTGCTCCAACTGTTGAAAAACAGTCATGTAAAAAATATAATGAAATGGTCCTGTTGATAGATCTGTGAGATAAGCATTAATGTTTTAACCGAATGCAATACAAGTTTCAAAGTAGATTTGGTATTCAGTACTACTTGAAAGCCCATCCAGATATATATTCTGTATATTAATGAAGTTTCTGCATGTCAGGGAATGAAGAATGACATGGCAGGTAAAGAATAAATAAATCATGGAGCCATCTTTCATTGTAAAAAAAAAAGGCATTAACTTCTTGACCACTTACCAAATCAGAATACCATAGCCTGAAAGAATCTTTCATGATAATTTAATCCATACTGTAATTCAGGATACTGAATCCCAGAAAAATAAATGATTTACACAAAGTTCTAAAACTGAATCAGTTTTCTTAAAACTCTGTTTTGCTGATAATTATGATATTCAAGTGTCTAGACACATAGAACTTAAGGGAGAGTCCATCTTCTTAAGTCAATTACTTTTCCTTAGAGTTACAGAAAAGAAATAATGTGGACAAATAATATATTCATTTCATCCTTTGCTATAATAGGTTCATTCATCTGTTTACATAAAATCAATCAGGAAGTTAATCTAACTTAAAGGCATCATTACCAGTGCCAGTAACTTTTAGCAAAACTTGAGGTAAATTTCAATGCAAGTTTTTATAAAACTACATGGTCTGTTTTCTTTGGAAAGTGTTTTCTTCATTTTCTACTTTCTAACCTACTTTTAATTAACTTTGACTCGTACAGTACTTGACAATATCCTTAAAATAAAATCAAAGCAAAAGTAAAAGCTTTCAAATGAAAGGAAAACATCTGCAACATAGCAAGATAATCTTAAATTGACCTAATTATGGGCTTCATCAGGCTAGTCCTTAAAATCCCTTTAAACAACATTGGCTAAAACCACACCTATGGGCTCAATTTTCAAAAGGAAAATATCACACTGAACACTTCTGAAAGAAACTTTATAAGAAGGCTCATCTACGTAACCTAAAAAACAGACATGGGGAACCAAAATGAGAGAGTGTGAAAAACATTTTTAAACTTTATTCCTTACACCAAAATGCCTAATTGTGGCACCGAGATTGGAAAAAACCATACCAGCTGTATTTAATGCCCTTCATATTAAAAAAAAAAAAAAAAAGTCTGGCATTGAAACAAAGCAATTACAGATACTTGTAACTTTCCAAACTCTACAATTTAACTCAAAATTTCCTCTCCTTATTCTAGAATTTCTTTCAAAAATTCATGTTGAGGCTGAGGGATATCATTCAACCAGTTCTCACAGAGCAACAAGAACTATCATTACTATTTCCTGAATAGAGGCAAAACCTGCTCGAGCATCTCTCAGATTTACCATTCTATTTTTACCCATGTTTCTTTCACAACTGGGGAGACAAAGTTCAAAGAAACACTCTTTTCCCTGAGTCATCCTCATTTTTTTCCTGTATGAATTATCTCATATAATGACCCTTTGCATCCACAAATGATATTCAATCTATAAATTTTAAGTTGAGTCATCACTGCCTGCTTGCAACTCATTAAGATTTATTTAATAATTCTATTTATTTAATGTTTGTAACATGCAGGTTACAAACTTTAGACTTTATTTTGCAAATAAAGGGGACACCAGAGAGATCTGAGGAGTACAAATTCTTCCAATTTTCAATTTACAAATCAGTGTGGTAGTAATGTGGAGGATGGCTTATAGCAATTTGTGACCTGAGGGAGACCAGCTAGAAGACGCTTCAGCTAGTCTAATAGAGATTTTATGTGCACTTGAGCAAAGGCAAGTGTCAAAGGAAATGGAGTGCTAGAAAGTGGTCTAAAGCTGTGATTCCTCAAACTCTAGTTGGCATCAGATTCAGAGCCGAAAGATATACATTTCTGAGTTCCAAGGTAGTAGTAATGTTGCTGGTCTAGGACCACACTCAAAAGACAACAAAACTAAAGCCTTTCTACTCCAAGTGGACTTTGGATCAGAAGCACTGACACCACCACTATTACTAAAAACTGATATTATTAATAATTTAGTTATGAGATATCTCGTCCTACCTTATCCAAGTCTGCCTTTTACGAGATCTTCCAGTGGTTTCTATGAAGATTGAGACTTGAGATGTGATACAGTGGTCTAAAATAAAGAACAGGTAAGATAAGTAGAGTTTGGAAAAGATGAAAGAGTATCTAACATGACTGATGCTACTGCCTAGAGCTGCAGACTTCACTGGTGGCTCAGATGGTAAAGAATCTGCCTGCAATGAGGGAGACCTGGGTTTGATCCCTGGGTTGGGAAGATCCCCTGGAGGAGGGCATGGCTATTCACTCCAGTATTCATGCCTGGAGAATCCCCACGGCAGAGCAGTGTGGCGGGCTACAGTTCCTAGGATTGTGAAGAGTTGGACATGACTGACTAAGCATAGCCCAATAGAACATTAGGTAGATAGTGGTGATGATGCTTACTCAGCTTATCCAACTGATGGGTGGATAGGAAATGTCCTAGTGATTAACAAAATTTTCACAAATCTCAGAGTCAATTTTAATATATATATAACTCCAAGCTTGTGTAACACCAGCCAACGTATAAGGACAGTCCAAAGAGTTCACACAAGTCATGAGACTTTTCTGAAACTTGAGAGTAAGTAACTACAAATAGGAAAAAAAAAAATCAATTCCTGGCTCTAACTCTGGATTTATCTCCAGATACACTATTTCCATCAATTTTTGTGGCGAATCAAGTTCCAGGCCACATGGCTAAGTGACTGCCTTCCTTCCCATAGGTAAGGCAATTTTTTTGCTGTGTGTGTGAACAAAAATGGAAAGTAACTGCACCTGGGTTTTAAATGAGAAACTGGCTTCTGAAAAGAAGAGGATAAAAACTCAATACAAAGGCAAGGCTGCACTTTCGGTCCACGAATGTGTTGCTCGTTGGGACTTCCTCTTAGGAAAGATGAAACTTCTGCCAACTTTGCTTCTTTGAGAACAAGGCTCAGAAAATGATGTTAGGAACCAAGAATCACAGTTAGAAAAGTTTTAAAAAAATGAGTGGCCAAACGTATGTTCCACTCACTAGGGGAAATGGCAGACCTGAGCAACTACCCCGGCCCCAGTCCAAATCCAGGTCACCGTTAAATGGCTATAAGACCTTGGCAAATTCCTTCATCCCTCTAGTCTCTTCAAAATAACCTTGACACGTGGTTTATAAGAAAATTAAACGAACAATATATAAGAAGCATTAAAGTTAATAATTTCCCAGTAATTTCAGGCATTTCCTGTCTTATTCATTGGCCGCCTTAATAGATAAACATGCCATTATTTCTTGGCTACTACAGAATATCTAGACTGGCTCAGAAGCAACTGGCTAAAATTGTAAGCATTAAGTAGTTTTCAACTACTGGGCTGCACACTAATAGGCCAAGTGTGCCTTTTTTTTCACAAATATGCTACTCCATTACACTCAAAACTATAAATAAACACTGGTTTATTGGAAGTGAATGTATATGCCTTTACAGTGGTGATTATGTAAAAAGTGAAATAGAATATACAGTGACATTTATAATACCATCAAAAAACATACTTCAGAGTAAATTTGATAATGCATGTGCAAAACCTATATACTTAAACTATAAAATAGCACTAAAAAAATTAAGACTTAAAATACACATACACATGTATCATGTTCATGGATCCAAAGATTCAATATTATTAAGGTGGCAATTCTCTCCCAAACTGATTGATGGACTGAACACAATATCAATAAAACTTTCAGTAGATTTTTTTTTTTTTTTTACAACAAGCTGAAATGAGCAAGGCTATGCAAAGAACACTATTTGTAAATAAGAGCCAAACAACTTTACAGGACTCAAATGATCACAAAAGATATATCAGTTCCCCCCTCCACCAATATATCAAATCATTGTTCTATGATTATTCAAGAAAGTATTATTAGAGAGAAAAAAGCTCCCCTCAAACCATAACATAACACAGAGTTGACTTAACAACTATTTTGATGTACAGTGTTGAATCTGCCTGTCAATTCAGGAGACTCAGGAGATGCTGGTTTGATCCCTGGCTTGGGAAGATCCCCTGGAGAAGGAAATGGCAACTTAATCCAGTATTCTTGCCCGGGAAATCCCATAGACAAAGAGGCCAGTCGATGGGGTCACAAAGAGTCAGACACGACTAGGCACACACATACACACAATGTAATTACCTGTGAATTTTTGTAGTTATTTTAGTTATGTTCTGAATCTTTTAATTTTCACCCTAAAAAACTGAGGTTTTCAAAGTTTTTAAAGAGAAAAGGAAAGACAGAGATTGTGAACTTTGTAGAAGCATCTCTTTGCTGAAGAACAGTCAACAGAAGGAAGAGGGACTGATACCAGAATTGCAGAGGCCAGTTACAGACAGACTGACTGACCTTGATACAGAAATATACCTCAGTTTTCCTTGTCCATACACACCCTGCTGTCTTCCCCTGACTCACTTTAAAACAGCGTTTAATTCTGTCTGGTTTCCTGAATATTAAGGGGCCTCCTGCCCCAGTAAGGTTAGGGAGGGTGAAGAAAATTAGAGAGGCAAGATCATGCCAAGGTAAACATCCACAGAGAGGCGACACTCTGTGACCCACACAGGGAGCTAGGTGAAGTAGCTGGGAAATGTACCGTTAAGTGATAGACTGGCAAAGAAATACAGTGTTTTCCCTCATGCTGTCACATTTCTGGCAATAACTTACCTTGAAATATTCCCTCAAGTATGGTTCTCTTACGGTGTCAGAGGAAAATATAGAGAGTATATATCAGGATATAAATGTATCTTTGAGCCAAGAGGTACAACATTAGCTGAGGATTCTGATTGCCTGTAAGGTACTTATATTTTCTCCCTCCCAACGGAAACAAATGACCCTTCTAGATCGTTGAGCCAGACTCCGCAAATTCTTTCTCTTGACCCATCAAAGTAAAATTACTTCAGATCAGTTCAGTTCAGTCGCTCAGTTGTGTCCGACTCTTTGTGACCCCATGGACTTCTGCACGCCAGGTTTCCTTGTCCATCACCAATTCCCAGAGCTTGCTCAAACTCAAGTCCATCGAGTCGGTGATGCCATCCAACTGACTCATCCTCTGTCGTCTTCTCCTCCTCTTGCCTTCAGTCTTTCCCAGCATCAGGGTCTTTTCCAATGAGTCAGCTCTTCACATCGGGTGGCCAAAGTATTGCAGTTTCAACTTCAGCATCAGTTCTTCCAATGAATATTCAGGACTGATTTCCTTTAGGACGGACTGGTTGGATCTCCTTGCTGTCCAAGGGGCTCTCAAGAGTTTTCTCAAACACCATAGTTCAAAAGCATTAATTCTTTGGCACTCAGCTTTCTTTATTGTCCAACTCTCACATCCATACATGACTGCTGGAAAAACCATAGCCTTGACTAGACAGACCTTTGTAGGCAATGTCTCTATTTTTTAATATGCTGTCTTGTTTGGTCATAGCTTTGTTCCCAAGGAGCAAGTGTGTTTTAATTTCATGTCTGAAGTCACAATCTGCAGTGATTTTGGAGCCCAAGAAAGTCAAGTCTCTCACTGTTTACATTGTTTTCCCATCTGTTTGTCATGAAGTGATGGAACTGGATGCCATCATCTTCATTTTTTAAATGTTGAGTTTTAAGCCAGGTTTTTCACTTTCTTTCACTTTTATCAAGAGGCTCTTTAATTCCTCTTCACTTTCTGCCATAAGGGTAGTGTCATCTGCATATGTGAAGTTACTGATAGTTCTCCCTGCAATCTTGATTCCAGCTTATGCGTGATACAGTCCGGCATTTTGCATGATGTACTTTGCATAAATGTTAAATAAGTAAGGTGACAGTATACAGCCTTGTCATGATCTTTTCCCAGTTTGGAACCAGACTGTTGTTCCATGTCCAGTTCCAACTGTTGCTTCTTGACCTGCATACAGATTTCTCAGGAGGCAGGTAAGGTCATCTGGTATTTCCAACTCTTGAAGAATTTTCCACAGTTTGTTGTGATCCTCACAGTCAAAGGCTTTAGTGTAGTCAAGGAAGCAGAAGTAGATGTTTTCCTGAAGTTCTCTTCCTTTCAGAAGTTGGCAATTTGATCTCTGGTTCCTCCACCTTTTCTAAATTCAGCTTGAACATCTGGAAGTTCTCGGCTCACATACTGTTTAAAATTACTAGGGTAAAAGAAAAAGCAGAGAAGGGCATGCACTGAAGGTTGAAAAATTCTCTTGTGTGTCTGGCTCTGGTTGTAGCCCATTCATTTATACATGAACTTTCCATCTGCCTCCATGGCTAAGGTGAGAAAGTCACTTGCACTTGCCACAGGTTTGGGTATTAGTAACCTTACTCAATAAATTTCAGCATATGAAAAATAAAATATGGATTTAACAAAGTCATAAACATAAAGTCAACTTGTGAAAGTAAGAAAAACTGTAGATTTCCACTTATCTTTTGATTAAATAAAGTACTCTAGAAAGTTAATATGGAGAAGGCAGTGGCACCCCACTCCAGTACTCCTGCCTGGAAAATCCCATGGATGGAAGAGCCTGGAAGGCTGCAGTCCATGGGGTCGCTGAGGGTCGGAGACAACTGAGTGACTTCATTTTCACTTTTCACTTTCATGCATTGGAGAAGGAAATGGCAACCCACTCCAGTGTTCTTGCCTGGAGAATCCCAGGGACGGGGGAGCCTGGCGGGCTGCCGTCTATGGGGTCACACAGAGTCGGACATGACTGAAGTGACTTAGCAGCAGCAGCAGCAGAAAGTTAATAATAAAAGCAAAAAGTTTTAGGTGCTTGTCCTCACAATCCCTAAGTAGAAAAAAAAAATGATTAAAACATATAGAACCATTTAAGTTTTTGTTTTTCTTTTTTTCTAATTTTTGGGCCTCACTGATTTTTTCTGTGCTATAATTAGAAAGGGGCAGTGGTATGGATAATTATAGATAAAACATCTGTGAAGTTCACTTTGGAATCACAAAATATATATATTTAAAATGAGTCTTTAATTTTTGAAAATGTTTCATTTTCCTTGTCCTCTTATAGTAAGGGAAAAGCCAAGTCAATTCTCTCTCCATTCCTCTGCAGTGAATTTCCACCAGCCACAAGTGGGAAAGCATTTCATATGTTTTTAACACTTTATTACCACACAGGTTTTTTGCCCTTCAAAGACTAAGAGCAGACTCTACATTTATTGGTTTGTGATGATGATTCCTAGGGAGTCAGTGCTTACCACACACCAGAATGCAATCTATCCCCGTACAGACTGTGAAGATTACACATTAGGTAAACAAAACTTTGCTCAGGCACATTTTATTTCATTTCTTAGGCAAATAATTTCACTCTGATTTTTAAATATCCTTTAAACACCTTTCAGCAAATATTTGGTTTCTATGGATGTTCACCGTCAGTGTTTGAAGGCAGATTTATTGCCAGAGATGAATGAATCAGAAATTTTCTGAATAGTTTGCCAGTTAGAATGGTGCATTTTGTCCTAATCATTGTCAGTGCCAGGACACATTTATTTGAACAACAACAAAACATGGCACCATGCCTGACAACAAATTGGTCTATAGCAAATTCAATACTCTCTGGTAATACGGAAAAAATACTTCAGTACCAGATTGTATTTTAACTATATTTGCATGGAAACTAGGTTCATAAAACCATCACACGATATAAAGAAGTCTGTTGAAGTGATTGGAAAATAGAAGATGGATCCTTGGCAATCAGGAAACTGTAAAGTGTTTCTACTTGGACGGAACAGAAGGTAAAAATTGAGGAACAGAAGAAATTAAAAAATATATATATAAAATAGATTTTCAAGAAAAATTCACATATTCAGTAGAAAGCAATTTTACTGTCAATACAGAATCTATTTAATATTTAATTAAAGACTTAAAAGGAATATTTAATCTAGTATAGGAAGCATAGAGAATAACTTTTAAAAGATTTAACAAATTACAGATTGTAGATACATGACAAAGAATCAAGAAAATTTAAGATGAATTTTTTTGGCTTAGAAAGTGGAAGACAGGATGTGCATATAATGACTCTATACTGAGTTTCACAATCCCAAGAAAGAAAAATATAGGAGCAGAGATGGAGGAAATATATATTAGAGAATAAAAGTAAAAGAAGTCTTCCAACAAATTACGGTTACCAGAGGAAAATTTGGGGAGTTATAAATTGGGAGATTGGGATTGACAAATACATACTACTTTTGTAAAAGAGATAATAAGGACATACTGTATAGCACAAAGAACTCTACTCAGTGCTCCGTAATGGTCTACGTAGGAAAAAGGATCAAAAATAGAGTATATATATATGTATATGTATAACTGACTCACTTTGCCATACACAAAACACTAACATGATATTTTAAATCCTTATAAATTTTTTTAAGTAAAGGAATTTAGTATTCAAAATATTCGTAATCCAGACTTTTAAGATGAGAGCAACTTTGAGATCCTTAGAAGCAGTACAAATTGGTAAATAAAATACAAACAGCTAGCCATATTCCCCCAAAACTTGTTTTTATAAATGTACAGAATTTCAAATCAGAAGAATGTTAAAAAAAACCCTGATTCATAGTAAATTATTTAATTATAAAAATATATGGCAGAGTAAAAATGTTTAATACTTATTAAACAATTATTATGTGCTAGACATCTATTTAAGCTTCAGAGAAATTAGACATGGCACAATTAAAGCTACAGTTTAAAAAAAAAAATCTGAGACCAAAACTGGTTAGTCATGTGAGTGTTAAACACCTAATCATGTTCAGTTCAGTTCAGTGGCTCAGTCGTGTCGGACTCTTGGTGACCCCATGAATCACAGCACACGAGGCCTCCCTGTCCATCACCAACTCCCGGAGTTTCACCCAAATCCATGTCCATTGAGTCAGTGATGCCATCCAGCCATCTGATCCTCTGTCGTCCCCTTCTCCTCCTGCCCCCAATCCCTCCCAGCATCAGGGTCTTTTGCAATGAGTCAGCTCTTTGCATGAGGTGGCCAAAGTATTGGAGTTTTAGCATCAGCATTAGTCCTTCCAATGAACACCCAGGACTGATCTCCTTCAGAATGGACTGGTAGGATCTCCTTGCAGTCCAAGGGACTCTCAAGAGTCTTCTCCAACACCACAGTTCAAAAGCATCAATTCTTCAGTCCTCAGCTTTCTTCACAGTCCAACTCTCACATCCATACATGATCACAGGAAAAACCATAGCCTTGACTAGACGGACCTTTGTTGGCAAAGTAATATCTCTGCTTTTCAATATGCTATCTAGGTTGGTCATAACTTTCCTTCCAAGGAGTAAGCGTCTTTTAATTTCATGGCTGCAGCCACCATCTGCAGTGATTTTGGAGCCCCAGAAAATAAGTCTGACACTGTTTCCACTGTTTCCCCATCTATTTGCCATGAAGTGATGGGCCCAGATGCCATAATCTTAGTTTTCTGAATTTTGAGCTTTAGGCCAACGTTTTCACTCTCTTCTTTCACTTTCATCAAGAGGGTCTTTAGTTCCTCTTCAGTTTCTGCCATAAGGGTGGTGTCATCTGCACATCTGAGGTTATTGATATTTCTCCCAGCAATCTTGATTCCAGCTTTTCTTCTTCCAGCCCTGCGTTTCTCATGATGTACTCTACATGTAAGTTAGATAAGCAGGGTGACAATATATAACCATTAAGTAATATCCTTCCTGTCTCAACTATTTGATATAGTGTTGGATAGAGTCAACATTTGCTTATGAAAACCTTAGCTTTCTATAGGTACAAAAAAAAATTAAATACGTCTGGTATGAAACTAGCTCAAAATAAAAATTAATACAAATATTTTGCTTAAAGCAACCTGAAGAGAATTGTTCTTTTTCTTGACATTATTAATACAGTGAAAAAGATTTAATTACTGATTTTTATACTACTTTTATATGTTTAGTCTGGTCTTTTGATGTCAGATCTGTGATTTTTTCCTAGAATTGTCTCTGAAAGGCTATGCTTTCTCAACTTGATATAAAATGACAATATAATATATACATTTTTCATTAATTACTTCTAAGCAGGCAAAATGATTATTTTTATTTTTATTGAAGTAAAGTTGATGACCAATATATTACAAATGTACAATATAGAGATTTACAATTTTAAAGGTTACATCCCATTCATTGTTATTATATGGAGGAGGAAATGTCAACCCACTCCAATATTCTTGCCTGGAAAATTCCGTGGACAGAGGAGCTTGGTGGGCTACAGTTTATGAGGTCACAGAAGAGTCAGACATGACTTGGCAACTAAACAACAATAGGTATTATAAAATATGGGCTATATCTTCTCCATGTTGGACAATATATCCTCATTTCTTATTCTCTAAGCTTTGTACCTCTTAATTCCCTGCCCAATACTGCCTTTTACCTCTCCGCACTGGTTACCACTAATTTGTTCTCTATCTGAATCTGCTTTTATGTTATATTTACTAGTTTGTTGTATTAATAATAAAGTGACTGTGTAAGTGAGAGATAATAAGAACCTGATTTATAAGGAGAGGGAGGAAGGAAAGGAAGAAAAAAATGAACAGATTTCAGAGATAGTTGAAAAGAAAAGTCAATAGTCCCCAAGATCAATTGTTTATAGAAATATGAACAAGAAACTAATGAGAATCTGGCCTTTTCTTGCTTAGCTGTCAAGTGTAAGAAAATATGGCATTAATAGACATAGGAGTACATACTGGAGTGGGTGCCATTGCCTTCTCCAAGGAATACATGAGTCATCCATAATTTTGACTTTCACTCTTAAATAGCCTAATTCATAATCTCAGGTCCAGGTATCTTATGTGACTTCTCTAGAGTTCATGATACAGTGGAACATCTTCCCTTTTCAATTCCCTCCTGATTTTTTCCTTCTCCCTGATGCTTCTTATCAGTGGCCTGTTTCTCTTCCTCTGCACACTCCACTAATGCTAGTTTCCCCCAGAATTTCAGCCATATATACAAAGAGAGCATAGATTTTGAAGTCAGACCAATATGCTATTACATTTCAGCTCCTTCACTATCTTTGCAAACATGTGCAGTCTCTTTAGACGCTCTATAGACTAGCTTACAAAGCCCTCCAGTGGTCCAGGTCTAACTTATTGATCCAACTTCATCCATTAAAACTACTATCTTCTTGCCCAACCCCCTACACTATTGGTGGGGATGTATATTGGTGTAGCCACTATGGAGAACAGTATGGAGGTTCCTCAAGAAAACTAAAATAGAGTTGACATCAGTTCATTCAGTCGCTCAGTCACCTCCAACTCTTTGCAACCCCATGGACTGCAGCATGCCAAGCCTCCCAGTCCATCATCAATTCCCAGAGTTTACTCAAACTCATGTCCATTGAGTCAGTGATGCCATCCAACTGTCTCATCCTCTGTCATCCCCTTATTTTTCCACCTTCAATCTTTCCCAGGATCAGGGTCTTTTCCAATGAGTCAGTTCTTCACATCAAGGGCCAAGTATTGGAGTTTCAGCTTCAGCATCAGTCCTTCCAACGAATATTCAGAACTGATTTCCTTTGGAATTGACTGGTTGGCTCTCTTTTCTGTCCAAGGGACTCTCAAGAGTCTTCTCCAACACACTTCAAAAGCATCAATTATTTGGTGCTCAGCTTTTTTTGTATTCCAACTTTCACATTCATATATGACTATTGGAAAAACCATAGCTTTGACTAGATGGACCTTTATTAGCAAAGTAATGTGTCTGCTTTTTAATATCCTGTCTAGGGTGGTCATAACTTTTCTTCCAGGGAGCAAGTGTCTTTTAATTTCATGGCTGCAATCACCATCTACAGTGATTTTGGAGCCCCCCAAAATAAAGTCAGCCACTTTTCCCACTGTTTCCCCATCTATTTGCCATGAAGTGATGGGACTGGATGCCATGATCTTAGTTTTCTGAATGTTGAGCTTTAAGCCAACTTTTTTACTCTCCTCTTTCACTTTTATCAAGAGGATCTTTAGTTCTTCTTCACTTTCTGCCATAAGGGTGGTGTCATCTGTATATCTGAGGTTATTGTTATTTTTTCCGGCAGTCTTGACTCCAGCTTGTGCTTCATCCAGCCCAGCGTTTCTCGTGATGTACTCTGCATATAAGTTAAATAAGCAGGGTGACAATATACAGCCTTGATGTACTCCTTTCCCTATTTGGAACCAGTCTGTTGTTCCATGTCCAGTTCTAACTGTTGCTTCCTGACCTGCATATAGATTTCTCAGGAGGCACCTGGGGCCAAACTACGGTGAAGGTATTGAAATAATGGTGACCTCCTTCAAAAGGTCCCGTGCAGGCACTGCTACACTCAGTGCCCTAACCCTGCAGCAGGCCACCACCAACTCATGTGGAGACTCCTGGACACTTACGGGCAAGTCTGGCTCAGACTTTTTGGGGTCACTGCTCCTTTCTCCTGGGTCCTGGTGTGCACAAAATTCTGTTTGTGCCCCCCAAGAGTCTATTTCTGCAGTCCTGTGTAAGTTCTGGCAGGTCTCTGGTGGGGTTAATGATGACCTCCTCCAAGAGGGCTTACGCCATACCCACTCTGCTGCACCCAGAGCCCCTGCCTCTGCGGCAGTTCCCTGCTGACCGGTACCTCCACAGGAGACACTCAAACCCAGTTCTGTCTCAGTCTTCACGGGGCCCCTGGGTCCTGGTGTGCACAAGGTTTGTTTGAGTCCTCTGAGTGTCTCTGGCGGATATGGGATTTGATTCTAAATGCAATTTTGTCCCTCCTACTGCTTTGCTGGGGCTTCTCCTTTGGCCTTGGACGTGGGGTGTATCCTCACAGTCATTCCAGTGCCTTGTAGCCACCACTCCAGCACTGCACAGCCACTGCTCTATATGATCCAGTAATCCCACTCCTGGGAACATTGCCGGACAAAACTATAATTTAAAAAGGTACATGCACCCCTATGTTCATAAAGCACTGTTTAAAGCACTATGTTTAAAATAGCCAAGACACGGAAACAATTTAAATTGCTAACTTCATTGTCAGATGAATGGGTGAAGAAGATGGGGTCTGTGTGTACATACACACATACATAATGGGATATTACTCAGTTTTAAAGGAGAATAAAATAATTCCATTTGCAACTAGCTAGCAGCCGACTCGAGTATTCTTGCCTGGAGAATCCCATGGAGAGAGGAGCCTGGCAGGCTACAGTTCATGGGGCTGCAGAGTCAGACACAAATGAGCGACTAACACATACACACACACACACACACACGCACACACAAACAGAGACCTAGAGATCATCATATAAAGCAAAGTTAAGTCAGAAGGAGAAAGACAAGTATCGTATGATATCACTTATATGTGGAATCTAAAATAAGACACAAATGAACTTATCTATGAAACACAAACCGATTTAGAATAGACTTGTGGTTGTCAAGGGGAGGGGTGGTGGGACAAACTGGGTGTTTGAGATCAGCAGATGCAAACTACTACATATAAAATTAATAAACAACAAGGTCCTACTGTATAGCACAGGGAGCTGTAGTCAATACTTTGTAATAAACCATAAGAGAAAATAATTTGAAAAGATATGTATATATGTATAACTGGAACACTTTGCTGTACATGACAGTGTAAATCAACTATACTTCACTGAAACAAAAACAAAGCTTCCCTCTTCTTCTCTTGCATAATCCCCATCCATACTCTGGGCTTCAGTTGTTTTCATTTGTTTTTTCCATTATCCAATGTAATGTTCTCCCATTTTTTCAGTTATTGATGGGTTATTGCTTCTGTGTGTCATAAACCTCTATTCTCTTTTCTCTTGGATGAACCTGAATTGTAACTCAGTTCCAACTAGGCACTGACAACCACTTCCTCAGTGATATCATTCCCAAAACTTCCAAATTAGGGTTAGTGCCCCACCATAACCCGAATTAAGGTTATGTCTAATGGTCCAGTAGTTTTGATGGCTCTGTAATTTATCTTCCAAACTGGGACATAATTGAGGGTAAAAGGTGGTTCCTATTATGATAATGTCAATAAAACAGATGTGACCTGGGACTACTCTACCTTTAGAAAGTTCCTTTCTCAAACATAACATCGTTAATTTGCCTTCTAATTTTCTAGTCCTTATGTAAAGCATTCCATGAGGATGGGTACAGTGACCTTTATTACTCTGAACTTATGAAATTTATCCCAATGACTGATGCACAGTATGTACTCCACAAAGCTTATATGTAAATTTTGTTAAGTTTCTTACAAAATAGATATTTTTAATATAATTATGCTTATAAAACTGTATTTTCATTTTATTTGTGTTTACAGACATTTTCTTTAAAATAAACTGTTAAGTGTACCAGTAGCACTGAATTTTAATTTTAGTTACTCAGTGGTTCTCCAAAATTTCTACATAGAAATCATATTTGTCAAAAGTAACATTTTTGATCTTCTTTTACAATCCTGATTACTTTTATTTTATTGAATTTGAATTACCTAGGAATTTCAGTGCAGTATTTAAAAGTGATGATACTTGTCACCTTGAGCTTGCTGCTGCTGCTGCTAAGTCACTTCAGTCGTGTCCGACTCTGTGCGACCCCACAGATGGCAGCCCACCAGGCTCCGCCGTCCCTGGGACTCTCAAGGCAAGAACACTGGAGTGGGTTGCCATTTCCTTCTCCAACGCATGAAAGTGAAAGTGAAGTCTGTCAGTAAGTGTCCGACTCTTCGTGACCCCATGGACTGCAGCCTTCCAGGCTCCTCCGTCCATGGGATTTTTCAGGC
>NW_011494832.1:10007284-10007620 GCF_000754665.1 Bison bison bison | reverse complement strand
AGGTCCGTCTAGTCAAGGCTATGGTTTTTCCAGTGGTCATGTATGGATGTGAAAGTTGGACTGTGAAGAAGGCTGAGCGCTGAAGAATTGATGCTTTTGAACTGTGGTGTTGGAGAAGACTCTTGAGAGTCCCTTGGACTGCAAGGAGATCCAACTTGTCCATTCTAAAGGAGATCAGTCCTGGGTATTTGGAAGGACTGATGCTAAAGCTGAAACTCCAATATTTTGGCCACTTCATTCGAAGAGTTGACTCATTGGAAAAGACTCTGATGCTGGGAGGGATTGGGGGCAGGAGGAGAAGGGGACGACAGAGGATGAGATGGCTGGATAGCATCA
>NW_011494832.1:9991894-10007184 GCF_000754665.1 Bison bison bison | reverse complement strand
GCTGCTAAGTCACTTCAGTCGTGTCCGACTCTGTGCGACCCCACAGATGGCAGCCCACCAGGCTCCGCCGTCCCTGGGACTCTCAAGGCAAGAACACTGGAGTGGGTTGCCATTTCCTTCTCCAACGCATGAAAGTGAAAGTGAAGTCACTCAGTAAGTGTCCGACTCTTCGTGACCCCATGGACTGCAGCCTTCCAGGCTCCTCCGTCCATGGGATTTTTCAGGCAAGAGTACTGGAGTGGGTTGCCATTGCCTTCTCCAACCTTGAGCTTAGCAATCATACAAATATGTGTATATATTGGCAGTCATGTATATGTATATATTTAAATACTTTTAAACATATATATAATGCTATAAAAGTTTTTCAAGTCAGTTTCTGCCATTTCTATTATCTACATTATCTAAATATTTAGATTACTGCTTTCTTACTGTTCTTTTTATTGTTAAAAATAATACAGAAAAAATGCATGAATCATATATGAATTTTCTTAATGATTATAAAAGTTATATGCACAATTTAATAATTAAAATATAAGAAGCATTAACCATTAATGGAAATAGATGGGGAAACAGTGGAAACAGTGTCAGACTTTTTTAGGGGGGCTCCAAAATCACTGCGGATGGTGACTGCAGCCATGAAATTGAAAGACACTTGCTCCTTGGAAGGAAGGTTATGACCAACCTGGATAGCATATTCAAAAGCAGAGACATTACTTTGCCAACTAAGGTCCGTCTAGTCAAGGCTATGGTTTTTCCAGTGGTCATGTATGGATGTGAAAGTTGGACTGTGAAGAAGGCTGAGCGCTGAAGAATTGATGCTTTTGAACTGTGGTGTTGGAGAAGACTCTTGGGAGTCCCTTGGACTGCAAGGAGATCCAACCAGTCCATTCTGAAGGAGATCACTCTTGGGTGTTCTTTGGAAACAATGATGCTAAAGCTGAAACTCCAGTACTTTGGCCACTTCATTCGAAGAGTTGACTCATTGGAAAAGACTCTGATGCTGGGAGGGATTGGGGGCAGGAGGAGAAGGGGACGACAGAGGATGAGATGGCTGGATAGCATCACTGACTTGATGGACATGAGTTTGGGTGAACTCTGGGAGTTGGTGATGGACTGGGAGGCCTGGCGTGCTGCAATTCATGGGATCGCAGAGTTGGACAGGACTGAGCGACTGAACTGAACTGAACTGAACCATTAACCTGCTCAAAAATAGCACATTAACAATAGCACAGAATGATCCACTTTCTTTTCAGTGTTTTTAAACCTCTCTCCCTGCTATAACTATTTGTGAAAACTATATCCTTGTGCAATTTTCTGGACTTACCACCTAGGTACATCTGAACAAGATAAGTGTATCTTTAAAAGGTATAGTTTTATTTTCCATGTTATGGAACCATATGAGTATGAATTAAGGCTTTATGCATTCTTTTCACTTCTTTCTTTCAACATTGTGCTCTTGAGTTCAGATGAAATTTGTTTATATTGATGCTTGCTAAATAATTTGGATGTTTTCAGTGAAGTATTGAGCAACATCACTTCTCTAAAGTTATTCAGATACACTACAGCAGATGGGCAAAGTATTTTCTAATTTATATCCTATGACTGGCAAAAATTAGTCAGAGTATTGATATTCTTAACAAATTATGTTTTTTCTCCAAATATGGTTATTCCCTCACCTTAAAAAAAAAAACAGGAGATTATATACAACATACTTGTTTGTTCCCAGAATTTAAAAAAAGAATGATTTTTGGTAAATTTATACATTTATAGAGCTGTGCAACTATCATCACAACACAATTTTGAGACGTTTCTCATCACCCTATGCATATTTCTCATAGCCATCATTCTTCATTGTCACATCTATCCTCAGGCAACCATTAGTCTTCTTTCTATCTTTATGGATTTATCTTCTTTGACCCTTTAACAAGTTGTTGCTTATCATTGTCAGACATTCCAATTTTGATAACCTGATGGGTATGTAGTTTATTTTACAGTTTTTATTTTCATTTATTTTTACAGTTTCTATTTTCATTTCTCTAGTTATTTATGTGGCTAAGTGACTTTTCTTATATAACCCCTTTGGTATTTATCTTTCATGAATAGCTTTTTCAAGACTTATTTCCTTTTTCCTATTAGATTATCTATGTGTGTGTATGTGTGCATGTGAAGTCAGTGATAGGGAGGGGGTGAGAGACTGATTTGCAGGAATTCTAAAATTTCCTCATCAGTTACAGGTGTTACACATCTTCTATCTCATTTCCATATCTGACTACTCATGTATTCTTCACTGTGGATGAATGCCTGTTTAATTTAATATAAACAAAATTGTCTTATGCTTTATGGCATCTAAGATTATCTGTCTTTTTCTTTACTTTTGCTCAAGAAAATAACTTTTTATATCAAAGTTATAAAGATATTCTCTATAATATTTTATTAAAGCTTTATAGTTTTGCCTTCCATACTTTGTTTTGGAATCCTTCTAGAACTGATTATTTTTCTCTGTTTATATGAAAGGGTTCTTTATCATAGTTTTCAATAAGTATATCCATTTTTTTCTGCATATTTGAAAAGATCATTCTTTTCTTGCTGATCTGCCACATCATCTCAGTTATTTATCAATTGCCATGCATCGCTAAAGGCTATTTTGACTGTAAATACTGTTATAATTTTACTATGTTGCATCTATGAATAATATAAGATTTGGTTATTTTAGATCTGCATTTTATAGCTTATTCTCTGTAGAGATTTCCCGGCTTTTATTTCTTTAAAAACATTATATACATATGTGTTTCTAGTATCTAGTTTAAAAATTGTTTTGATTGTTTTGCAAGCTCCTTATCTTTTATATTACTTGTTAGGTTCTGTCATGATAATTTTTGGCTGTGTGTTTGGTTTTCTTTGCCTGGTGCTCCTTGATGACCTTTTACAATAGCTTCTTGAGCTTCCCTGGTGGCTCAGATGTTAAAGAATCTTCCTGCAGTGGAGGAGACCTGGGTTCAATCCCTAGATTGGGAAGATCTCCTGAAGAAGGGAATAGAAAGTTATTCTCTCCAAGGGCAGAGGAGTCTGGTGGGCTACAGTCCATGGGATCATGAAGAGTTGGACACAACTGGGCGACTAGCACTTTCTAGGGATGTTGCACCAGGAGGGCAGCTAGGTAATGTGCAATGACCTAGAGAGATGGAAATTGGGCGGAGGGGGCGCTGTGGGAGGGAGGCTCAAGTGTGGGAGGGTATAAGTACACATATAGTTGACTCACGTTGTTGGACAGCAGAAACTAACACAACATTGTAAAACAATCATACTCCAAATTTAAAAAAAAGAAAAAGAAAAAGAAACACATCATAAAGTTACTGATTATTTCAAAGATGCAAAAAAAAAACCACAAAAAACACAAACTCAGGTTTAACATGAAAGGTTATGTCGTCCAGGAATTATTTGCCTTTTCATTTACTTCGGCCAAGTACTTTAAGTGCTACCAAGTGAAACTATGCTTGAAGATTCTTTGGCCAATCAGAATCAGGCAGACTCAAACTGAAATTCATGTGATATCTTTCCAAGGGTTCATTTCTTAGGAAAAAGATTTAGCTGTTTATTTTTATTTTTTCCCCCATGTTCAACCTTTCTATGAAACTCTAATATATCACTATCTTATCATCATTGTCCTAAAGAGAACAGCCCACATGTCCCCTGCTTAGGTTGCATATGGATATCTAGCAGTCTCCCAACTTTGGAGGGCAATGCTTATTAGAATGGATTTAGGTTCCATTGGCCCCTTGAGCCTTCACAGTTATAGCTCAGTTTCTCAACTGTGTTCATACCAAATGTGACCTCTTCTGATTTTTAATTTGGTCTTTAAAGTCTTACTATCTTGATATTCCTATCTTTGAAGAACATGTTTTGTTTTGCATATGTTTATCAAAAGTGTTAGCTTATTTTTGGTGTTAGTTTGAAAATGTAAATTTGTGGGACTGCTGTTGGGATTGAGAAAATTGGAAAAGTGAGATTGTATTTTTAGAGAAAGTAGTATTTATTGGTAATGCCAAAGTCTAAATTTTGAATTTGGTAGTGGGTGACTGAGTACAGTAGAGAATAAGATCACTAGAGGATTGGGAGCAAAAGGACAAAAGAAATAAATGCGGACACAGAGACTAGTTTTCTGACACCTATTGCTGAGAAGTAATGGATCTGGCCTTTATGAAGCCTGTGTACATTATGCATTCTGTTTTCATTCTCTCGAGATAGTTGTGTCTTTTATTGCTGTATAAACCCTAATAATTAAGCTCCTCTTATTTAGTTACAATGACGAACATCTATTTCTCAAAATAGACATTATCCATTCATTGGAAATAGTATTTGGATGAATGCCTCAAGTTTGACACACTGAAAATAGAATTAGTAACAGGATATAAATGTCTACTAAATAAAAAATGAATTCACATTATTAGTATGGCCCTATGTGTAATATAACAAATTTATCATTGTTAATGGAAATATTCTAAAAATTTTAATTTTTACTTAAATTTCTCTACTTGTTGGTTTTATTGTTTTCCCTTTATTATTTACTTCATATTTTAAAAAATTAGTTCATTAAAATTTTTTCATGTATTTACTAAACTACAGTTTCTACCTTGACCATCACTTTTTTTTTTTGATAATAAATTGTTCCTTTCTAAGAGAAAAATATGTAGTTTGTTTTTAATAAGATTTATGTAACTATATTACACTAGTATTTGTAAATATTTAACACTGATTTATATTATAAATTAGGATTCCTTGCTATGTCTAATTTTAATAAACCTCTGTATTATTATTTTATTTTAATGAGTTCTTCATTTAAAAATCACAAATAGATATATCTGAAACATAATTAAAGTAATTGTAATATTTAAGTGACAGTTATTCTTCTCTGTGAAATAGTCATATCTATTCTATTTCAAAATGGTTCAATGGTCAGGAAAATAATTTCCTTAGAATTATGGGGTATAGAGGGCTTTTCTTGTAGTATACACAAGCAGTGCACAAATGCAGCAAGATTTAACTTGTATAAAATTAAAAATTTTAGGATTTGATACCAAGCTCATCTCTGCAGAAACTGGACACATGAGCTATGAACCATATCTTAAGCTTTCTCATTTAGAAAATGGAGAGCATATGTCTTCTAATGTGTTCCACAAAGAGTAATATATTGGGTTGGCCTAAAAGCTTGTTTGAGTTTCATAATATGGTATGGAGAAACCTGAATAAACTTCTTGGCCTACTCAATACTAAAGAAGACTGGTGTATGTGTCAGAATTGTACAAAATAAAAACTATCATGGACATAATAGTACATAATCTATACAGTATATAATATCCTCAATATATGTCAGCCATTCTCAATT
Source organism: Bison bison bison (assembly GCF_000754665.1). NCBI lineage: Eukaryota > Metazoa > Chordata > Mammalia > Artiodactyla > Bovidae > Bison > Bison bison. The sequence continues at coordinate 10,001,801 of NW_011494832.1, read as the reverse complement.
AGGCCACTTAAAAAGAAAACTCTTTGTGATACAATGTGAAAAGTTATCCTGCTTTCCTCCAAAATATCACTGTCCAATTTTCACAGTAATGTGTAATAATTAACGCATAATGCACTCATGATGATTTTTGCATTATTAGATAATAATTTTATTTAAAATAGAGACTCTGTGATATATGTGCTTTCCCTTTGCCTACTTTTATGCAAGCAGCTCCTTATGCTAATTTTTATTATAATGTTTAGTAGCAAGAGCCACATCCTCTCTTATAAATAGTGGCCCAGGTGGTCTTCCCTGGTTGCTCAGTGGTAAAGAACATGCCTGCCAATGCAGGAGATGTGGGTTTGATCCTTGCGTCAGGAAGAGCCCCTGGAGGAGAAAATGGCAATCCACTCCAGCATTCTTGCTGGGAAATCCTATGGACAGAGGAGTCTGGCTTTACAAATTTTAGCTCTTCTCTCAAATGAAATTTCCAAAATATACATATATTTCTTGGCTTTTCAAATAAATCCTTTAGTGTCAAGTTTTATAATTTTATTCTTATTAAAATAATACATACATGGATGGGACTGTTAATTTATTTTCTAATCTATGTGAAATCACTCTTTTATGGATATATGTTGTTTCACTTATTAAAAACTAATCATGATTACTTGGGGCGTAAATTAATCAGTCATTGACTTACATACATTTTAATTGCATCTAGCTACATTTTCATACCATTGTATTAAAAATAAGAATTCTCAAATTTTTTATCATTACCTTTTTTTATGATGCTACGCACAATGGACCAGAAATAGTGATGACATTATCTCCCCACTGTCCTAATAGGTCATGTATTCCTGTATCCTGTCTTAATATGCTGGTAAAAATATTTCATAACTGTAAAAAATAAAGGCTAAATAAAATGTTTCTAGCTACTCCTGATTTCAGTGTGAATGTTTATTAATTCACTTTTTATATTTAAACAAGCAAAAGTATGTCAGTTCTTGGAGGAGAAAAAAAATCACTATTCCACAATAATGATGGCAGTAACTGATTCAGACAAGAAGGATTAGTAGATGATTAAACAAGTGGGATCATGTTTGCTGAAAAAAATATATGACACAGCATTCATCACAAATGTTCATCACAAACATTAACTGCAAAGAGAAAAGCAGTAACTGTCTTGTGTAATAACATAGTGGATTCCATTTTAATGATGTAATTAAAATTAATATTGTGATTAATGGTGCAAATTGATACTGTGTGATTACTGCTGCGATGTACTGAGAAGGACACACAATCACTCTTATCATTTTGCTGCTGCTGCTAAGTCGCTTCAGTCGTGTCCGACTCTGTGTGACCCCATAGATGGCAGCCCACCAGGCTCCCCCGTCCCTGGGATTCTCGAGGCAAGAACACTGGAGTGGGTTGCCATTTCCTTCTCCAATGCATGAAAGTGAAAAGTGAAAGTCAAGTCGCTCAGTCGTGTCCGACTCTTCACGACCCCACGGACTGCAGCCTACCAGGCTCCTCCGCCTATGGGATTTTCCAGGCAAGAGTACTGGATTGGGGTGCCATTGCCTTCTCCCATCATTTTGCTAGACATATACAAAATGAACCAGATCATGAAGAAGTAGCTAACCTAAACTGAGGGATATTTTATGAATGTAATGCCCTGTGCTCTTTCAGAATCATGAGAGACAAAGAAAAACTGAGGAATAAAGGAAAACATAGAAACATTTCTGCTAAATACAATGCATGATCACTGACTCAATTTGGACTGAGGGGAAAAAGCCATATAGAGATTAGATGATGAATGAAATTTAGATACAGGCTTTCAGTTAGCTAAGAGAACCAATAATAATTTCTCTAATTTTGGCAATTTCACTGTTTAAAAAAGATTAATCTCTGTTCCTTGGAAATAGATACTAAAGTATTTAAGGGTATAAAATATGATTTCTATTGCTCTTATATGGTTAAGAAAAATGTCATAGCTAGAGATAAAGCAAATATTAAAAAATAGTGAAAAGTAAATAATATAGTAATTACATATTAGAATTCTTTGAAATATGCTTGAAATTGTTCTGCATGTTTGGAATTATATTAACTTAAAAACATCAGCTTTCCTTTATTGGATATCTTAGACCATAGGATAACATTTCCTTTTTAATTACAATTGCTGTGACATCTTGTATTAGCTCTATCAACCTAACTCTGTCACTAAATTACTCTTTAGTCTTTGTTACCTCTAATGCTTCCTGTATTCATTCTACAAATGCTACAGTCTAGAAGAGAGACAGAGTGGTCCTCCCTTGGTTCTTAAAACCTTAATTCAATGGTACTCAGTGAGCTCTCCTACTCGACTGTGTTTATCTAATTAACACCTTTCTTGGTCTGAACATGTCTCTTAGTAGGAATAGGCTAGGCAAGGAGTCTCTGGTAAGGCTTGTTCTGATATGTTTTTTCCTTCCCTCTGTCTCTGTGTTATCACTTGGGTGGTGATATGCAGTCGATCCATCAAGATCACCAGGATGTACACTTGTCCTTCTATCCATGCATTATCCATAAAGAAATGGTAGTGGGGCATGGTCTTGGAACAGAGGCATTTGAGGTTTACATTTAAGTATGTAACAAAAATGTTAGTCTTAATAGCAGCACAGTTTTTGATATGCTTATATCTTTCCATTAATGTTAACTTTTGCTAAAATAATGATTTGCACTCTTTTAGAAAATATATTAACATTAGAAAGGCTGGTTGATTCAATTCTTCATTTAAGTTATAGGCAGAATGTTTCAGGTAGATTCATAACCCAACAATGATGGTTAAATAGTTCAGACCCTGGCAGAAAATGTAGTTTTAAGCACACAAAAGCACTAGAAGCTTCCTAGTTTCATTCCAATTTTAATCTCCCACAGGGTTCCCTAAGAGTTGAAGACTTTGGCAAGACTTGAATGCCCTAATGAAATGTGAATAATCCAGAAAGCATAAGTATGTAAATTCTGTAATGCATTTAAAGAATGACAACTGAAGGTAGATATGTATATAATTACTTCATTTATGGTTGTAGGGGGTAGTAATAAACCTTTGGCACAATAAGAATAATGTTATAATTAATTACTACATTTTTTAGGATGTTAGTGGAACAGACCTGCTCTGTATATACAGTTTGGAGGTCAGTAGAATAGCTATTCGGCATATGATATTCATAAGGAACAGGAAATGGTACATGTCTTTGAGTGAACTCATATGTGTCAGCATACTTTATTATGTAGTTTTATCTAATATAACTTGAGGGAAGGAGATTATATAGTTCACAGTGACTCAGAGGAAAAAAATATTCTTAAAAAATTTTTAAGTTTTAGAAAAATAAATGTGTTACAACCTTCAATGAATTTTTTAAAACAGACTAAGCCACAGAAACCAAGTACTTTAAAGAAAAAATCAGATAATGTGCAAGTGTGACTTTTCCATTAATGGGCACTCATCTTATTAAAAATTAAAATTTTGATAGGAAGTTTTTTTTAAACAAAGCACTAAGATGTCAAGTTATTAAGATAATTAATTTATATATTACTTGACCTCTAATTATCATACTCTGAGTCAGTAACTTAATAATCTCAAAACCAAGATTTCTCCATATCATCTTCAGGGTAATTGTTTACATTTAAAAAAAATACAAAAATCTCTTTACAAAATGAAATTTCTCTTTCTTATTGAAACTTTCCCTATCCCTTTCTCCCTCCTTCTGTCTTAAAAAACAAAAACAAAAATACCTCCTTTGTCCTCACATTCTTCTCCAGCAAGTGCTCAGTTCAGTTCAGTTCAGTTCAGTCACTCAGTCGTGTCCGACTCTTTGCGACCCCATGAATTGCAGCATGCCAGGCCTCCCTGTCCATCACCAACTCCCAGAGTTCACTCAGACTCAACGTCCATCGAGTCGGTGATGCCATCCAGCCATCTCATCCTCTGTCGTCCCCTTCTCCTCCTGCCCCCAATCCCTCCCAGCATCAGAGTCTTTTCCAATGACTCTTCGCATGAGGTGGCCAAAGTACTGGAGTTTCAGCTTTAGCATCATTCCTTCCAAAGAAATCCCAGGGCTGATCTCCTTCAGAATGGACTGGTTGAATCTCCTTGCAGTCCAAGGGACTCTCAAGAGTCTTCTCCAACACCAGCAAGTGCTAAACGTACATGTTTTCAGTTTTTTCCCTCAGTTTCTTCTGAACTATCTCCAGTTTGGCCTCTGCTGACTGAGCACGCACACAGGCATGCACTACAATTTCACCAAAATTCATTTTCTACAAGATCACCAACACTTTCTTCCTTACCAAAACTGATAGTTGTTTACCAGTCTTAGACATTCTTGACCATTCTGGAGCATTTGAAAAGCTTTTCTTTCTTAGGTGAAGTCGCTCAATCGACTCTTTGTGACCCCATGGACTGTAGCCTACCAGGCCTACCAGGCTCCTCCGTCCATGGGATTTTCCAGGCAAGAGTACTGGAGTGGGGTGCCATTTCCTTCTCCAGAGGATCTTCCCAACCCAGGGATTGAACCCAGATCTCCCACATTGCAGACAGACGCTTTACTGTCTGAGCCACCAGGGAAGCCCTTTCTTTCTTGAAGCAGCCCTCTCCCTCTTGGGCAAGATTCCTCTCAGAGTGTGCCACACTCCTCATGTCACCCCATTTCAGTCTCTGTTTCTCTCTAACTTCTGACTATTAGTATAACCCAAGGTCAGCCCTCCAACCCTGCTCTTTTTTTACAGACCCTTTCTCCTTCAGCTATGGCTTAATTATGCAAGTGATCCAGGCAGAAAGAAAAGCTTTTCTTCCTGTAGGGCACATGGCAGACACAGCAAGCTCCAGGCTTCTTCCTGGAGCCAAAAAGCTCTCTTAAGTTTATCCTTTTATTCATTTAAATAGTCTTTAAACATTTAAAACTTCCTGCTTTGTGATGGCCTATACTTTTTTTGTCCTTTTCTTTTGTGGTCAACTTTTTAGATTTACATCCATAACTGACTCATAGACCATATCATGCTTAGTAAATTTTTTCAGGGTTAATTTCTTGAAGTAACTTTGTTTTTGTCACTTTATTCTTCTAATGTTGTTTTACTTAATTTACAAAATGATGTAATTACGTCTTGTCTTTAGTTCAACACAAGTGGCATATTACAAAGTAGTTACATCAGGCTACCCACATGTACTCTTTAGGCACACAGGAAATTAAACTGATCAAATCTCAAAGTATTTAAATTATTACTGAAAGAGCTAATATCTAGATTTTTTTTAAAAGGACAAATATTTTTTTTCTTCTTTGTTATTTACAGGACAGTGGACAAAGGATATGTAGATAAATGAGACATGAATCTTTTTCTCAAATATTTCCTATATATATATAAAGTATGTTAATAAACATATTAGCAGGGCAAAGGTTATCAGGGTTTTGGGAAAAGAACTAATTAATGGTCATAGTAAACACCCTCTTTCAAGAACACACAAGAAGACTATACATGGACACCACCAGATGGAAAATACTGAAATCAGATTGATTATATTCTTTGCAGTCAAAGACGGAGAAGCTCTATACAGTCAGCAAAAACAAAACTGGGAGCTGAAGTGAAAGTGAAAGTCGCTTACTTTGTGACAGCATGGACTATACAGTCCATGGAATTCTCCAGGCCAAAATACTGGAGTAGATTTTCCCATTTCCAGGAGATCTTCCCAACCCATGGATTGAACCTAGGCTTCCCACATTGCAGGCAGATCCTTTACCAGTTGTGCCACAAGGGAAGCACAAGAATACTGGAGTGGGTAGCCTATCCCTTCTCCAGGAGATCTTCCTGACCCAGAAATTGAAATGGGGTCTCCTGAATTGCAGGCAGATTCTTTAAGAACTGAGCTCTCAGGTAGACTGGGAGCTGACTGTGGCTCAGGTCATTACTCCTTACAGCAAAATACAGACTTCAATTAAAGAAAGTAGAGAAAACCACAAGGCCATTCAGGTATGACCTAAATCAAATTCCTTACCATTATACAGTGGAAGTGACAGATAGATTCAATGGATTAGATCTGATACAGTGCCTGAAGAACTATGGATGGAGGTTCATGACATTGTACAGGAGGCAGTGATCAAGACCATCGCCAAGAAATAGAAATATAGAAAGGTAAAATGGTTGTCTGAGGAGGCCTTAAAAATAGCTGAGAAAAGAAGAGAAACTAAAGGCAAAGGGGAAAAAGAAAGTTATACCCATCTGAATGCAGAGTTCCAAAGAATAGCAAGGAGAGATAAGAAAGCCTTCCTCAGGGATCAGTGCAAGGAAATAGAGGAAAACAATAGAATGGGAAAGACTAGCGATCTCTTCAAAAAAATTAGAGACACCAAGGGAACATTTCATGCAAAGATGGGCACAAAAAAGGACAGAAATGGTATGGACCTAACAGAAGCAGCAGAGATTGAGAAGAGGTGGCAAGAACACATAGAAGAACTGTACAAAAAAGGTCTTCATGACCCAGATAACCACAGTGGTGTGGTCACTCACCTAGCGCCAGATATCCTGGAATGTGAAGTGAAATGGGCCTTAGAAAACATCACTATGAGCAAAGTTAGTGGAGGTGATGGAATTTCAGCTGATCTATTTCAGATCCTAAAAGATGATGATGTAAAAGTGCTGCACTCAATATGCCAGCAAATTTGGAAAACTCAGCAGTGGCCAAGGACTGGAAAAGGTCAGTTTTCATTTCAATCCCATAGACAGGCAATGCCAAAGAATGCTCAAATGCTCAAACTACGGCACAATTGCACTCATCTCACATGCTAGCAAAGTAATGCTCAAAATTCTCCAAGCCAGGTTTCAAAAGATGTTGAATGTTCAATTCCAGATGTTCAAGCTGGTTTTAGAAAAGGCAGAGGAACCAGAGATCAAAATGCCAACACCTACTGGATCACAGAAAAAAAGAGAGTTCCATAAAAACATCTATTCCTTTGTTGACTATGCCAAAGCCTTTGACTGTGTGGATCACAACAAACTGTGGAAAATTCTTCAAGAGATGGGAATACCAGACCACCTGACCTGACTCCTGAGAAATCTGTATGCAGGTCAAGAAGCAACAGTTAGAACCAGATATGGAACAACAGATTGGTTCCAAATTGGGAAAGGAGTATATCAAGGCTCTATATTGTCACCCTGCTTATTTAACTTATATGCAGAATACACCACGTGAAATGTTGGGCTGGATAAAGCACAAGCTGGAATCAAGATTGCTAGGAGAAATAATAGCCTCAGATATGCAGATGATACCACTATTACGGCAGAAAGCGAAGAAGAACTAAAGAGCATCTTGAAGAAAGTGAAAGAGGAGGTTGAAAAAGCTGGCTTAAAACTCAACATTCAGAAAACTAAGATTATGGCATCTGGTCCCATCACTTCATGGCAAATAAATGGGGAAACAATGGAAACAGTGACAGACTTTATTTTTTTGGACTCCAAAATAACTGTAGACGGTGACTGCAGCCATGAAATTAAAAGAGGCTTGCCCCTTGGAAGAAAAGCTGTGACCAACCTAGACAGCATATAAAAAGCAGAGCCAAACTTTGCTGACAAAGGTCCATCTAGTCAAAGCTATGGTTTTTTCAGTAGTCATGTATGGACGTCAGAGTTGGACTATAAAGAAAGCGGAGCACTGAAGCAGTAATGCTTTTGAACTGTGGTATTGGAGAAGACTTTTGAGAGTCCCTGGGACTGCAAGGAGATCCAACCACTACATCCTAAAGGAGATCAGTCCTGACTATTCATTGGAAGGACTGATGCTGAAACTCCAATACTTTGGCCACCTGATGTGAAGAACTGAATCATTTGAAAAGACTCTGATATGAGAAAGATTGAAGGGAGTAGGAGAAGGGGATGACAGAGGATGAGATGGTTGGATAGCATCACTGACTCAATGGACATGAGTTTGAGCAAGCTCCAGGAATTGGTGATGGACAGGGAAGTCTGGAGTGCTGCAGTCCATGGGGTCGCAAAGACTTGGACGTGACTGAGTGACTGAACTGATGGTCATAAATAATTATAATATAAAATCATCATGAGAAATACAGGTAGTGTTATCAGATTAGAAGGAGAAGGATCACTTCTTCTTACAGAGTAGCAGCGACATCTCCTAAAAATGACATTTAAAAGGAATCTGGTGAACCACCCAAAATGTCATCATTTGGAGGATACTGACAGCAATTCTGGGTCACCCTAGTATCTCCTCCTATATGATATCTCAGTTTTATTCCCAAGCTTAAAAAAACACAAAATATATATTTCCTTCTGTATTAAAATTTTCGACAAACAAAATGTTAAGATCCAAATTTCATGATATCATTGATAACATTTTCTAGAAAAAAAAATCAAGAATATTTTAATTGTATTAAGAAGAATCCTGACATATGTATCTCAGCATTTATGACTGGTTACCATCAGTTGTAATGATCATTTTCAAAGCTCAAATTGTCCCATCTTTAGCAAGAACATTTAAAAAAAATTAATTGGCACTAGTGTTAAAGTACCCACCTGCCAATGCAGGAGATGTAAAAGAAGTAGGTTCAATCCTTGGGTTAGGAAGGTCTCCTGGAGTTGGATATGAAAACCCACTGCAGTATTCTTACCTGGAGAATCTCATGGACAGTGGAGGCTGGTGGGCTACAGTCCATGGGGTCACAAAAAGTCGGACATGACTGAAGCATGTACACGTTTATTTTGATGTGATCCAGATGGTAAAGAATCTGCCTGTAATGCAGGAGACCTGGGTTCTATTCCCTGGGTTGGGATGATCCTCCAGAGCAGAAAATGGAAACCCACTCCAATATTCTTGCCTGGAAAATCCCATAGATAGTGGAGCCTAGCAGGGTGACCCCAGGGTCACCCTGAATCCATGGGGTCACAAATAATCAATAGGACCTAGTGACTAAGCACACACAAGCACAGAAGTCTTTTCATTATCCTGTGTGACACTGTGTTTCAAGATTTCCTTGGAAATTTTCTCTCCAGAATTGGAACTGGCCATTATTCTAAGAGAAAAAGTAATTAAGACTGCAATCTGTATATAAGGACTCTTACTGGTACTAGGTCGGCCATTCTTTTTAGGTCTCCTCAGTGGACTGAGCTAAGAATATATGTTGATCAAAGATTAGATAGATGATAAATAGCGACAGGCACTTTTAAGAGATACTATGCTTTGTGAGGTCTTATTGATATTTCCGTTCAAATTTACGACCACAAGACTTTTTACATATCATGTTCTATATTACATTCATGACTGCTTTCTTTTACATTGAGAATTCAAGTTGCCTAGGGCACATGGCACAGCAAAATTTTTATAGTTCATAAGTATTATTTAAAGTTCTCCCTCTTTATACACACACTGCCAGAAAATGATATTAACACTTCTCTTATGTGTATAATTACTGAGAACAGTTTATTTACATGTGTTTTCCCAATATCCCCTAGTTTTAATAGTTGTTTTATATCTAATATAAATAAATATAATATCTAAGCATATGATCATTACATACTGTTCTATTTCATGTTTATTTCAATTTTAAGTCTAAAAGTAACTCTGTTTAATGTTCACCATCCTCCTTATGTCCTTGCTTTTAAAGCTATTTTGGCTGTCTGAGATCATTCTCTAGTAGATTTCTCTAGAAGACTCAAGGGAACAAAATTCACTGAATTCTTCCATGTTGAGAAAACACTGATTATGCCTTTATAATGGAAATCAGTTCTGCCAGATTTTATGCTGACTCACATTCATTTCATTTTCTTGAGTATACTAAATATGCAGTACTACTTTTTTTTTTGACAAAAAGCACTGCTGTTGAAAGTGTAATGATAATCTAATTTTCTAGCTCATGTAAGGTTTTGTCTTAATGCCCAAATAAGCTTT
>NW_011494832.1:9985892-9991794 GCF_000754665.1 Bison bison bison | reverse complement strand
AAATAAGCTTTTGTTTTAAATTTTTATTAAGTTCAATAATTTTAATAGAATATTTCCTGGGTTTGATCATTCTGTATGAAAATTCATAGGAACTCAATGGGTATCAGTACAAAATTCCATTTTTTTAAATGATAGGAAAATTTTCTTAAGCTATAGTTTTTTTTCCTTTTCTATTGATTCTTTTTCTATGCTTTGGATTTCTTTACAAAGTTCTATTGTGTCTTTAAAATCTTCTTTGCCTATCTTCAGTAACTAACACTTTGTATTGAATCTTTTTATCTTTCTGATTTTCACCATTGCACTTTCAATCTAAATTTCAAAAGGCATTTTATATTTACTTGTGTTCTAAGTAAGAAGCCATTTATTAATATTTCTTTCTATTTTTTGTTATTTAAGTTGTATCACCAAATTCATGATTTATTCTAATTCTTATTTATGTTGCTTTTTAATTTTCAAATGATTTAAGATGATTTATAACTCATCTTAAAAATGTTCATTTTCTGTAGGGATGTTTTTCTTCACCTTATTACCTTTTTATCTTATAATAAATGTGTGGAATTTGACCTTGGCAACGATCTCTTGGTTATTTTTATGGAAAAGTTTTTCTGATATTATAAAAAGGTAAGGTTCAGAGACTTTTTTAACTTAACAGTGCTTCATTTTCTGTTATTATCCAAGAGTGTTAGAAAAATACAACCATGCCTTCTGAAGTTTTATTGGTCTTTTAAAGCAACCTCACTTCATCCAGTCATTTTCCTTTGTCTGTCTCTGTCCATACGTTGCTTAATTTTCATTGCACTCAGCAATTTCTCCTCCGTGTGTAGCTTTGTCCTGGCAGGGATCCCCAGTCAGTCTGGGGAGTTTTTAATGTCTGCCTGCAATGCAGGAGACCCTAGTTTGGTTCCTGGATTGGGAAGATCCCCTGGAGAACGGATAGGCTACCCACTCCAGCATTCTTGGACTTCCCTGGTGGCTCAGATAGTAAAACATCTGCTTGCAATCCGGGAGACCTGGGGTGGGATGATCCCCTGGAGGAGGGCATGGCAACCCACCCCAGTATTCTTGCCTGGAGACTCGCCATGGACAAGAGCCTGGCGGGCTACAGTCCATGAGGCTGCAAAGCATAGGACATGACTGAGTGCCTAAGCACAGAGACCCCTAGTTCTTTAGTGGTTACTGGGCAGTCATTGTACCCATCAACAAAGCAAATCTTCTCTCCATTTCAGCAATTGTTTTCAAATTGGCCCTGAGGATATCCATTACTTTCAGGTCAGGGACCTTGTAGTTTTTTGTTTTTTTTTTTTTTCTTTCCCCCTCACAGATAAGGGTGCCATGCAGGTTTTTTATCTTTTTTCAAAAATTCTATCTACTTGTAATTTTGCATCCATAGCAATAACTTCCCCCTTAGTTTTGCTATAAATACTGTCTGTGAGTTGTGTGTGTGTGTGTGTGTGTGTGTTTGCTAAATAATATGTTTTGATGTGAAAATTTAAAAACATTGAACTATTTGTCAAGAATACCCCACAGTTCTTGAATACTTTATTGGGAAAATTTTTTCTGAATATCCAGTATTCCATATTGCTAGATACAAAACTCCTTTCTAGAGATTTAATTTTCTTGCAATTACTGAAATATTAGGATTTATTCTTTGACTTTTTCTATGTTTATTTTATACTTATTTTGTCATTTATTTGCATGTTATTTTCTTATATGTATCTGCTAATTTGAATGTATATTTCTCATTTTCCTTTTTAGAAGTAAAGAGGAAGATCCATGGATATCTCTCCCTCTCAATGTTTCTTTAAGTGTTCTTGGGGCTGGTGGGAAAATGAGGAAAATCTCAAAAGCTCAGAATAGTAAAAAACTACCAACTCTTTACCACGACACTGATGCACAAAAATGCATATAAATTATATAATTATTGTAATTTGGATCTGTGAGTTTATTTTTTTGCTTTTGAAATTATAACTCCCCAAGCAGGCATTCATATAGGGACATTTAAATAAACAGTGTCCAAAGTTAAAATCCTAAAACATACATGCATGAAAATTCAAAACGGATAATCCAGATTGCCGGACACCTACTCCATCCTCAAAAGCTTGACATAATTGCCCTGGTCATCAGGTTTAGATAGACAAATGAGAGAAGAGAAAACCTAGCTTCCTTTAAATCACATTTTATTTGAGAACCAGTCCAATGGCCAGAGGTAGATATAAAGGAAATGTGGTCTGTGTCTACTCAGCTACTTACTAGAATAGTTGTTTAGTTGGTAACTTGTGTCTGACTCTTTGCAACCCCATGGACTGTAGCCCACAGGCTCCTCTGTCCATGGGATTTTCCAGGCAAGAATAGTGGAGTGGGTTGCATTTCCTTCTTCAGGGGATCTTCCCGATGCAAGGATCAATCCTACCTCTTCTGAATTGGCAGGCAGATTCTTTACCACTGAATCACGAGGGAAGACCATATTTTCTAGTATACTACATTATAGAATAAAGAAGGAAATGGCAACCCACTCCAGGGTTCTTGCCTGGAGAGTCCCAGGGACGGGGGAGCCTAGTGGGCTGCCGTCTATGAGGTCGCACAGAGTCGGACACAACTGAAGCGACTTAGCAGCAGCAGCACACTATAGAAGGGTACAGGCTTTAATCTCTATTAGGTGTTTTCAATGACTGTCAAAAACTCAAAACACTCATGGGCATTTTAATGTGTGATTAATGTGATGACTGGGGATAAAACCCCACTAAACCAATATACTGTTCATTTAGTTTCTCTTTAATTGATAGCTTAAGATCTCTGAATTGTCTTTCTTTTAATCTTAGACTCATTCAAAGAAACATATGTGTTTGTCAAAAGAGCTAAATGATACTAGCCTAGTCGAATGGCCATTGATATGACATCAGTAGATAGCCTGGCCCCATCATTTTCTAAATTTGTTCTCTTGGCCAAGTTATTTAATCTTTTTGCTTCTTTTTATTTAGGTATAAACTAGACATTAAAAAAAACCTAAGTCACAGAATAATAGAGAGGGTTAAATAAATTACTATTCATATTACACATGACATAGAATGGTACCTAGAAAATGCATTTGCTGTTCTTGTTTTATTATTTTTATTATTAAATATACTCTGTCTACAAAATTGAATGTTAAAAATTATGAGATGGCATTTACAAAGTATCTTGAATACAATATATTCCCATGCAAATGCAAAGTATTCTTATCCCCAAAATGCTATTTAGCTTTGGCAGACTCTCTGAATTTCCCATTCAATCACCTTTTCTGCCCTGATTATTTTAATTGGTAATTAGTGGATGTTCCTGTCTTAATAAATCTATTTTAAGCTAGGTTCTATCCCCTTTAGACATGAAATAGTGTGAGCCTGTTTCCTTTTACATATCCCACTAAACACATGGCTCTGGTTAAGACCCAAGGTGGAAAAGGGATGGAAAGCACTAATATACAACCTACATATTTCCTCTGTGGAAATCAAGATTGATATCAGCCATCTTCTGAAATAGTCCATGTGGTACATAATAACCCTCTGGTAACTCAGAATAGGATTTCTTTAGTCATTTACATGGTAATTGTGAAAGACATACATCTTGTGAAGTCCAAGCACAATTGTATTAAGTCTTGAAAGATAACCACTACTGGTGGGAGGGGCCGATAGAATTTAACCAAAATGAGGACACAACCTGAAGGAATAAATCCATATAATGTTGTAGTAATTTATATCCAATCTCAACAAATAGCTTTAAAAGAATCAAGATAATCAAAGAGCTGCCAAGTTGAGTTGTCCATGTGCTCTACCCTAGTGGTGTGGTAAGTGGTTTACAGATTGAGTATCCATGGAAAACAAAGAATCTTTTTTATAATCCTCCAGGAAATTTAGGCCATCAAACGTTATATTATTGTCTCTAATTATATACGAAGAAAATCAGGAATTGTAGATGTGTGGGATGCATGAATTTCCATATTTTGTAAGAAATCATGCAAATATCTAAAATATAGTTCTCAGTAAAAGTTATTATCTTTGGAATACCATTCATATCACATGCTTCTTTTTAGTGCCTTCTAAATATCCGTTCCCTCTAGAGTTGGCTTCTTTTAAGTGTATGTTCTTCCAGTTGCCTATCTTTTACCAAAGAATTTAGAACTTAATAGATAGCATACTTCTGGACCAGACCAATTCTCTTTCTCTCACTATAAAGAGAAAGAATCTGCAGTCCAAAGAGGTTAATTACCAAGTGTCTAAAATAATGCCTTAACATACTGTGCTCACAATCTATCTTGTTGAATGCATGAATTAATTAATGTCACTCATAAATGGAAATACTAATGCAACACAGATTTTTGTTCTTAACTCTGTTCTGTTAAAGACTTAATGCTCAGGCTCCAGCCTTTTGTTATGATATAATATGTGCTAAATAGAAGTTTAAAGTCATTCTAAGTGAACAATGATTTGCATAACTTAGTTCTTGCTGTCAGCATGAATTGCAGAGACATGATTTTACTGCTGAGTTTTCTGTATTTTATATTTCTTCTCTGTGGTAAGCAAGGAAGTTTATGGTTATTATTTCATTTGAACTTTAAAAAAACTTTGTGAGAGACAGAGCAGCTTTTAATATGAGAAAACTGATCATCTGGTTTTAAAAAACCTGGTAGGAATTTGGGGATGCAATTTCATATAGCCTCAAATAGTTTTTTTTTTTCCCTCTTCTATTCTTTACACAGTCAAAACAATGTTTTATGCACAAATATATTACACTTGTATGTGTGTACTTAAGGTGGGGACAGTGAGAATGTGCCACTCTCCTTTTATCATAAGCTATTTGGCCACTAAGATTCCATATGTCTAGACATGTTTATAGGCCTCTTTCAGGAGCTTATTTATGAGCACTCTACAAAGCTTACTGGTACATATGATAATTCATGGAAAGAGAAAAACACAATTGATATGAAAGCTTCAAAAAAGATAGTTCCCTTTGCTAAAAGCATAGAGGCAATATATTTGTTCAGCTGATCTCCAGTGACTTGTGTCTCAGTGTTTTAGAGAAAATTTACTGGAGGAAAAAAATAACAAAAATTTAAAATAACTGTTTTTCTCTCCCAACAAATGTGTCCAGGAACCAATGATTCACAGATCAATTCTTCAAACATTTAAAAGAGAACACCAACCCTTCTCAAACTCTTCCAAATAATAGAAGAAAAAGGAAGACCTTCAAACTCATTTTATAAGGCCAGTATAACCCTGTTCAGAGAAGGCAATAGCACCCCACTCCAGTACTCTTGTCTGGAAAATCCCATGGATGGAGGAACCTGGAAAGTTGCAGTCCATGGGGTTGCTGAGGGTCGGACATGACTGAGCGACTTCACTTTCACTTTTCACTTTCATGCATTGGAGAAGGAAATGGCAACCTACTCCAGTGTTCTTACTTGGAGAATCCCAGGGATGGGGAAGCCTGGTGGGCTGCCGTCTATGGGGTCACACAGAGTCGGACATGACTGAAGTGACTTCAGATCAGATCAGATCAGATCAGTCGCTCAGTCGTGCCCGACTCTTTGCGACCCCATGAATCGCAGCACGCCAGGCCTCCCTGTCCATCACCAACTCCCAGAGTTCACTGAGACTCACGTCCATCGAGTCAGTGATGCCATCCAGCCATCTCATCCTCTGTCGTCCCCTTCTCCTCCTGCCCCCAATCCCTCCCAGCATCAGAGTCTTTTCCAATGACTCTTCGCATGAGGTGGCCAAAGTACTGGAGTTTCAGCTTTAGCATCATTCCTTCCAAAGAAATCCCAGGGCTGATCTCCTTCAGAATGGACTGGTTGGATCTCCTTGCAGTCCAAGGGACTCTCAAGAGTCTTCTCCAACACCACAGTTCAAAAGCATCAATTCTTCAG
>NW_011494832.1:9980181-9985792 GCF_000754665.1 Bison bison bison | reverse complement strand
CTCAGCCTTCTTCACAGTCCAACTCTCACATCCATACATGACCACAGGAAAAACCACAGCCTTGACTAGATGAACCTTTGTTGGCAAAGTAATGTCTCTGCTTTTGAATATGCTATCTAGGTTGGTCATAACTTTCCTTCCAAGGAGTAAGCGTCTTTTAATTTCATGGTTGCAGTTATCATCTGTAGTGATTTTGGAGCCTAGAAAAATAAAGTCTGACAGTGTTTCCACTGTTTCTCCATCTATTTCCCATGAAGTGGTGGGACTGGATGCCATGATCTTCGTTTTCTGAATGTTGAGCTTTAAGCCAACTTTTTCACTCTCCACTTCACTTTCATCAAGAGGCTTTTTAGTTCCTCTTCATTTTCTGCCATAAGGCTGGTGTCATCTGCATATCTGAGGTTATTGATATTTCTCCTGGCAATCTTGATTCTAGTTTGTGTTTCTTCCAGTCCAGCAAAAATAACCCTGTTACAAAAACCAGACAAAGATACTACAAGAAAAAAATTATAAGCCAACATCTCTGTTGATCACAGATGCAAAAATCTTTAACAGCAACAAAAATAGCAAACTGAATTCAACAGTACATTAAAAGGATCAGATACCATGATCAAGTGGGATTTATTCCAGAGATGCAAGAATGGTTAACCAACCACAAATTAATATGAAATACCACTTTAAAATGGATGATAAAAATTGTTTGTCCATCTCAACAGGTACGTAAAAAAATCTGATGAAGTTCAACACTTATTTATAATAAATTCTTTCAATAAAGCGGGTACAGAGGGAACATAACTCATCATAGTAAAGGTCATATAAGAAAAAACCCACAGCTAACACAGTACCCAACAGCAAAAATAATTGCAAGCATTTCCTCTAAAGATGCCCACTGTCTTCATTTTTGTTCAACATAGTATTAGAAGACCTAGGAACAATAATTGGGTTAGAAAAAGGAAATAAAAGGCATTCATATTGGAAATGA
Organism: Bison bison bison; assembly: GCF_000754665.1. NCBI lineage: Eukaryota > Metazoa > Chordata > Mammalia > Artiodactyla > Bovidae > Bison > Bison bison. The sequence continues at coordinate 9,984,810 of NW_011494832.1, read as the reverse complement.
AGAAGTAAACTGTCACTCTTTTATATGTAGAGATACAGAAAAAGAAATTGAGAAGACAATCCCATTTCCAAATGCATCAGAAAGAATGGTGCATTCTTTTTGATGAATCAAATGATGAATTCTAAATGATGAATCAAAATATCTAGAAATAAATTTAACCAAGGAGGTAAAAGACCTGTACACTGCAACCATAAGACACTATGAAAAAAACTGAAGATGCCACAAGTAAATGGAAAGACATTTCATATTGTGGAATACAAGGATTAATATTGTTTAAATGTCCATACTACCCAAAGGCAACCTACAGTTTAAATGTGACCCCTATGAAAGTGCCAAAAACATACTTCACTGAACTCAAGCATGTAATTCTAAATTTGTATTAAGCTAGAAAAAAACAAAAGAAAAACAGTAAGAAAGCAAATAACCTAAGTAATCTTGAGGAAGAACAACAAAGCTAGAATACCATGCTCTCTGATATCAAATTATACTATAAACCTATATTATTTAAAAGTATGACACTATGTTAATGGAAAAAATATAGAACAATATTAACAGTATGGTTCTATTTAAGGAAGTATCATAAAAATATAAGTAAACAAGATTAAGACAATCAAGATCTTCATTGACATTAATATTTTGGTGTAGTTTCTAAAGTTTGTACAAGGATTATGCTTTATTTGCAATAAAAAGTAAAGCAAAAAAAAAAATTGAAACAATGTGATACTGGCATAAAAAAAAGACACATAGATGAATGGAACAAAATGTAGAAACCAGAAATAAACCCACAGATACATGGATAATAAATTTATGATGAAAAACCAAGAATATACAATGGACGATCGTCTTTTCAACCAATGGTTCTGAGAAAACTGGACAGTCACAAGCAAAAGAATAAAGTTTGACCACTATCTTACACCATACACAAAAATTAACTTAAACTAGATTAAAGACTTGAATGTAAGACCTGAAACCGTAAGTTCTAAAAGAAAACCTATTTGGAACCTCCATGACGTCATTATTAGAAGGTTTTTGTGGATCTGATTCCAAAAGCTAGGGAAACAAAATAAACAAGCGGGACTACATCAAATAAAAAGCCTCTTTACAGCAAAGGCAACCATCATCAAAATGAAAACACAGCCTAATAAATGGGACAAGATACTTGCAAGTCATGTGTCTATTAGGGGTAATGTACAAAATAAATTAAAAATTAATACAATTCAATATCAAAAAACCACAATCTGATTTTAAATGGACAGAGGATATAAACAGACGTTTTGCCAAAGAAAACATAGGCTGACAGGTTGATAAAAGATATTCAGTACTGCTAATCAAGGAAATGTAAATCAAAACCACGATTAGGTGTCACCTCACATTTTTTAGAATGGTTCCAAAAGGACAAGAAATAACATATGCTGGTGAGAATGCAGAAGATGTGCATTGCTGATAGGAATTTAAATTTCCATTGATAGCCACAGTGGAAAACAGTATGAAGAGTCTTAAACAAAATTAAGAACAATATACCCATATGACCAAGCTATTCTACTTCTGGCTATTTATCTGAAGAATACAAAAACACTAATTCTGAAAGATAAATGCACCCCTGTGTTCATTATAGCATTATTTACAATAGTCAATATATGGAAATAGCTTAAGTACATTGATGGTTGAATGGATAAAGAAGATATGACATTATATATATATCATTGTACACACATACATATATATAGAGAGACACACACACAATGGAATGCAATATATTCTGCTATAAAAAATGAAATCTTGCTGTTTGTGACATCATAGATGAACCTTAAAGATAGTAATTTAAGTGAAATAAGTCATATGGATAAAGAGAAATACCATGCAATTATACCCTTATGTGGAATCTAAAACAACAACAAACAAATAAACACTCATTGATACAGACAACAGACGAGTGGTTACCAGAGGTGAAAAGAGTTGGGGAGTGCAAAACAGGTGAAAGGAGTCGATTGCAAGCAATACTTATTGTAATGATCATTTCATAATTTAGCACACACATATAAAACCATTATACTGTACAACTGAAACTAACAATATTATGTGTCAAGTGTATCTCAATTTTTTTAATTAAAAAGAAGATAATTGAAATAAAAATAATAAAATAACTATTTTGTGGATTGAGTAGGGTCACAGTGAAGTACACCGTGAGAGTGCAGTAAACATTTGCTGTCCTAAGTCACCTGGTGGCCTATGGGAAACAGTTGTTCCTCATGACCAGCAGTCACTTCAGTTTCATGGAAATGGAGATGTATCATCTGATGGATCCTGACTGGTCAGTTCAAATGAAATTATCCTCCAGATGGACTAGTCCAACTTTTTTCACAACCAACACAAATGCTGCAGAAAACTCAATGAAAAGGGCTTATAACATAAACAAACAACAACAAAAAAACCCCTCAAAACTCCTAGAATTATATTGCACAGCAATCAGAAATGCTAAAAGAGCCAAGATACCAAGTGTTGGCAAGAATATAAAGAAACTGGAACTCTCCCACATTAGGAGTGTAAGTTTTATCAAAGCATTCATGTTGAAAGATTGTTTGGCAGTATCTAAAGCTAAATATACATAATCCCTGTTACCCAGATTTTCAATTTAATGGAAACACAAGAAAAAAATATATATATATATATTTGATTACCAAAAATTGTGTTTAAGAAACTTTATAGCAGCACTGTTTGTATTAACCTTGGCAGAAAATAACCCCAAATCCATCAATAGTACAAAACAACTGTGGCATATTCATTCAATATGAAAGTTAAACTAACCAATAGTAAAGTTAAACTAACTAGTGTTTGCTTCCCAAGTGTCTCACTGCTGAAGAATCTGTCTGCTAATGCAGGAGACACAGGTTCAATACCTGGGTCAGGAAGATCCCCAGCAGTAGGGCATGGCAACCCACTCCAATATTCTTGTGTGGGAAATGTCATGGACAGAGAAGCCTGGTGGGCTATAGTACATGGGGTTGCAAAGAGTCAGACACAACTTAGTGACCAAACAACAGCAACAAACTAGTGTTAAGCGCAACAACACAGATGAATCTCACCCACAAAATGTAGCAAAAAGATTCCAAATATAAAAAATACAGCACTTAGGACTCCACTTATATAAAATTTAAAACTGACAAAACATCTTTAGTGCAAGGAATCTAGACGGGAATGGGGGAGGAGGTGTGTAATTGACTGGAAGGACGTATTATAAGGCCTTCTAGGTGTTGCTGATATTCTACTTCTTGACTTGTCCATTTATGTGTATGTTATAGATAAGCTACTGGAAAGCAAGCAAGCAAGCCCAAATACATCCATTAAGAGGAATATCTGACTAGCAACTTCTATTAAACATACGTCTCCTTAATCAAACTCCATAATATCTTTTAGTGAAGCTTGAAAATATACAAAAGTTAGGCACAATTCCTGTTTACAAAAAATAACAAGTAGCAAGGATCACTGTGACTATGCTGGAAATGAGTTTTAAAAAACTGTAAGGTCTTTCTAGCCATGAAAACCTTCTCATAGTTTTAAATAATCTGGAAGAATTCTTTTACCCACTGGTGAATGCATTTATTCTTATTATTTCCTCCCAAATAAATCTAAAATCAACATCACAAAGTTTGTCTGCCAAGGCAAATGTATAGCTTAAGCCACTTTTATACAGAAAGGAAAAAAGCATTTAAGTTTCCCACATCCTTACAACTTCCCCATAAGTGGGCCCAAATCACTGTGTCCCTCAAGATGCAATCATCTGGTTGGAGATGGCACAACTCACAATTTTATTTGGTGACTCCCTCAGGGATAATCACCCTAACTTCACATTTTTTCATGTAAATTTTTTGTTTTTAGGTTTCTTTCCTGGAAATAGCACCATTTTTAGACCTGTTCTTAACTCCCAAACTGACAACACTGAAATATAGGCTCATTTATCTTTCTTATTGGTTGCCTAGTCCCACTGTTTTCCTTTTTTGATTAAGACCTTGGAAAGCTTCGACATTTTAAGGATCCTTCATCTTCATAACTCTGGAAACTGTACAATGAGTGAAGTGGGGTGGGGATTTGGAACTGGCAATGAAAGCTGTCATGTACATGTACACATATAGACTCTCTAGAATTTCAGCATGATTCCAAAAGCTTTTTAGGTGTACGAGACTGTCCAAAAGAAGTACTTGTCAGTTTCATGAATCTCGGCTGGTTTCAAATAGTCTTATCACCTGGACCTATGCGTCCAGAGTAAATGCTGAAGACTTGGGTAATCCATCTTATTTCAGTTCTCCTGTCCTTCTTCATGGGTTTCCCTGGTGGCTCAGTGGTAAAGAACCTGCCTTCCAATGTGAGAGACACAGGAGATGCAAGTTTGATCTTTGGGTTGGGAAGATCACCCTGGAGAAGGAAATGGCAACCCACTCCAGTATTCTTGCCTGTGAAATCCCAGGGACAGAGGAGCCTGGTGGGCTACAGCCCATGTGGTCACAAAGAGTCTAACATGATTGAGCAACTAAACAATAACATCCTTGCTCATCATAGTAATGCTGCTGCTGCTGCTGCTAAGTCACTTCAGTCGTGTCCAACTCTGTGTGACCCCAGAGACGGCAGCCCACC
>NW_011494832.1:9979917-9980081 GCF_000754665.1 Bison bison bison | reverse complement strand
CTTGCAGTCCAAGGGACTCTCAAGAGTCTTCTCCAACACCACAGTTCAAAAGCATCAATTCTTCAGTAGCTCAGCCTTCTTCACAGTCCAACTCTCACATCCATACATGACCACAGGAAAAACCACAGCCTTGACTAGATGAACCTTTGTTGGCAAAGTAATGT
>NW_011494832.1:9973645-9979817 GCF_000754665.1 Bison bison bison | reverse complement strand
AGCCCACCAGGCTCCCCTGTCCCTGGGATTCTCCAGGCAATAACACTGGAGTGGGTTGCCATTTCCTTCTCCAGTGCATGAAAGTGAAAATGAGTACCTTATAGACTCTCAGGAGGACTTCCTTTGGGGGAGTGCGATGTTGACTTGTCATAATTCTAACACTGCCTCTGTCATTTCCTATGAGGGTCTTTTCTTCATCCTAGAGAACAGAGTACCTTCTTGTTTTCAAAAATCCAATAAATAAGTGTGCTACCATAAAGACCAAGCAGACCTCAGACTCATTTACAGACTGCTCACACAGGATGTTTAAAAGCAGGAACCACATCCCCATCCGTAGTTCACCTAACCCCTATAAAAACATAAGCTGCGGTGCCTCTTGCAAAGCTGGGCAACTGTAGCTGACCTTGGAGGGCCTGGCACTTTTTAGTACAATGAGCTGGTTTCTTTTCACTTCCAAGATGGGCGGAAGGAGCGCTTGTTACAGCCAGATAAGAAGTAATCCTTTGGCTGTGTTTCAGATGGATTTGCAGAGTATGATTTTCTTGGAAGAAAAATGAATCCCTTAACTGTTTTCTCCTGCCACCACAATAGCACTAACTGTGATTTACAGCAGTATGTTGCCTAATTTTCCATCTGCATATTATTTGGAAAGGGTAAAAGTTAGGGTAATGTAATGTGCAAATGAGTGAAAACAGAATTTGTTTGCTTTCCTTCCTGCCTACACATGGTCAGGGTTTTCTGATGTGTAAAGCGTAGAATCTGTTTGCTTGGTATGTGAGCTCTTTTTTGATGTGAGTTCCAGCGGCTGTCTTAGACTAGGGCCAAGGAAACTTTTAGGGATGTTTTATAGGTACAAAATCAGGAGACAGTGTCTATGTGAGAGAAAGTGAATGGCAGGTTATCAGCCATTCTGTCCACACAGTGAAAGGCTCTTACTCCTTTGACGAGTGAACAGGAAAAATCCCCTACTTCTGTCGGCTTACGTTACAGTAAGGAAAGAAGATAATTTTCTGTTAGTTGTTTTCAGCCCCTCAAGAACTTGGAAGGGGATGGAGGTAGAGCCAAAAGGTGGAATTCTCCATCCAACATCTGACTCTTCAACTAGATCTGTTCCTCTCTTCTTTCTCTTGTATGCGTTGAAAGTATAACTTTCATATATAGAAATGGTTATCTTTTTAAAGTTTGAAAGCCATGAGTGAAATCGCACTAACTGAAATAACAGTGCAAGTAGAAAGGTGGCATCAACCAGTTTGAGACTTAAAAAAAAATACTGAGCACAGAATAAGAGGACAAACTGTGTACAGCAGCACCCCCTCTAATTAAGTGAATCTCATCCACAGAAGGGAGATATCCATCGGCATAATACAGTCCCCAGGCTTAGCTGGCGACACAATTACGATTCATTTGAAATTCAGTCTTAAAAGTGGCAATTTATCTGACATGATAAATAATGCTAAGTGAAAAGAAATTGAATTCTATTCATGTATTTATCTCTTGTGTGTATGTATATGTGCTCAGTTGTGTTCAACTATTTGTGACCCCATGGACTGTGGCCTGCCAAGCTCTTCTGTCCATGAGATTTTTCCAGGCAAGAATACCAGAGTTTGTTACCTGTGTCTCCTGCATTGGCAGACAGATTCTTTACCACTGAGTTACCTGGAAAGCCTTTGTGTATTTAAGAGCTCACTGTTTATGACCCCCCGCTCCACCCCCACCAAAAAAAAAACAAAAACATAAAAATAGAATTCCACTGAATAAAAAGTTATCTGATAACTTCACTCTGTTGCACTTTGTTAATCAGCATTGAATTTTAGGATTGTTTTTCTTTTAGTTTTGGATATATGCTATTATAATCAGAAAAATCATGTGTCAGTGTTCTGCTGCCTGTTTGAAAACTTCACTTATGAGAAAATCCTTCTAGCTCACTGGAAATGGGATCTGGCATTTCAATATTTCTGCAAAATCTTCAGCAGTTCATGTACTGTGTTGCATATGCACATGGTATACACGACCTATATTAGTAAGCAGTACTAGTGTAAGAGGCATAATTACCTTATACAAACTAGAATTACTGCATTACAGACTCACATGTATTAAATCTAATTTGAAGAAAGGTGACTTTGACTTGAGAAGTAACTAGAGATTACAAATCAATGGTGTTTACAGTATTTTAGCAGAAAATATGGCAGTTTATTCACCCTTAATTTACTCCGATACTTCTGATTTTCTTTATTTTTTTTTCCTAAGAAAGATCCCAGTACATTTTTTTTTTTTTTTTTTTTTTGTGGATCCAGTTAGTCTTGCAATTCTGTGAAAGCAATCTAAATTTACTGGCTACATTATGAGAACATGAGAGACTAACACCTCCTTGTCTCAATTTTCTACTTCAGTCTTTTTTTCTTTTACAGATATGCCAAGTCATTGGGGAAACTTGGTGGTCTCTAAGGCAGCATTCCAGAGCCAGGAGAGTGCCTGGAAATGTAATCAATGGTTAGATCTAAGGATACATGAGTCCTGGCTCATCTTCCTGATCCATCAATGTGTGAGGGCTATTTCTTGTGCTTGGCTTTAGAGAATATAGATTCATTCTAAGCAGCTTCTCTTTTTTCAAATCTTTTTGTTTAACATTAAAACAGCTGATATTATACCCAGAGAATAACTCCACCACCAGTGACCTTACAATTTAACATCTTAAAAATAACCTATTCTATATTGCTCTAGCATTTTCTAATAATAAAATTGTAATTGGGTATTATTTCTATCAAGGAGTTAAACTTGAACTTGGCTGAAGCAAAGAATTGTAATTATGTATCCAAATTGCTCATGAGATAACCTCTTATTCAGAGGTTTTTAGCCTGAGGTACCAGGATATAATTCAGTGAGTTCAAAGAAACTTCTAAAATAAAAATATTTTCAGGGTTTTTTTTTTAATTAAAAAAGCATAACTTTTATCAGAATTTTATCCCAAAATTGCTAAGCATCACTGATTTTATAATGATTTTATTATTATTTTATTATTAGTAATTAATAGTACTGAAGTGGTATTTTAGCTGATGAATCAAAACTGAAATTTGTAAAACAAATTCAGAAATAGCTAGAGGTATTTTCAAATTTATGATTACCTATTATAAAAAGACTGTCAACATGCCATCTCCAATCTGAAACACAATCATAGCATGGATTCCAAAATTCCTGTAGTCAATCAAAAGTTTTCCTGAAGGCTTTGTGTTTTCTTCTTTTTAAACAGGTAAGAAAGCTATGGTACATATACACAATGGAGTATTACTCAGCCATTAAAAAGAAAACATTTGAATCAGTTCTAATGAGGTGGATGAAACTGGAGCCTATTATACAGAGTGAAGTAAGCCAGAAGGAAAAACACCAATACAGTATAATAACGCATATATATGGAATTTAGAAAGATGGTAACAATAACCCTGTGTACGAGACAGCAAAAGAAACACTGATGTATAGAACAGTCTTATGGACTCTATGGGAGAGGGAGAGGGTGGGAAGATTTGGGAGAATGGCATTGAAACATGTAAAATATCATGTATGAAACGAGATGCCAGTCCAGGTTCGATGCATGATACTGGATGCTTGGGGCTAGTGCACTGGGACGACCCAGAGGGATGGTATGGGGAGGGAGGAGGGAGGAGGGTTCAGGATGGGGAACACATGTATACCTGTGGCGGATTCATTTTGATATTTGACAAAACTAATACAATTATGTAAAGTTTAAAAATAAAATAAAATAAAATAAAAATAAACAGGTGCAACATATCTACTGGGAAACAGAGAATATAAGCTCCCAAAGATGTGAATAGTAACAGTAAGAATCAATCAATTACACAGTGATCCCTCACTTCCTGACACTATTCTAAGTGTTTTGCATATTTTGTCTGATTTAATCCCCCAAATAATTTTACAGATTAGGTACTACTGTTGTTCTCTCAGTTTTACAGATGGCAAAACCAACACAGATCAATGTGCAAACTATACCCACTGTCAGTCAGTTAGTGAGTCTGGCCTTAAAAACTCAAGGCCACCTAAGTTAACTTAAGGCCACTTAAATTAACCACCTTGGCTATGCTACCTTGAGAATCAAAGATCACACAATGCAAAGAACAATATACATTTCAAGGCTCACCTCTTAGACTGAAGTAACAGCAGGACTCCTTTTTCTTCCAATCAGCAGCATTAGATCCTCTCAACTCCTATTTCTACAGTCTCTGTAGCTCTTAATCCCTCAGTCTCATCAACTTCAGCAATGTCCTATATCGAGTACATGCACGTTTCATTATCTCTACTTATTCTTGTTTTCTTCAACCTTTCCTCAGGAAAAAGGACTATAAGGTCAATGTTAAAAATTAGAATGGTAACTTGGTATACCTCTGTCCTCCTACTGTTGCATCCCTTAGGCTATGACATAAAGGTGAACAATACCAAGACTTTTCTAGTTCAAGTCAACACAAACATGCCTATGAAATTCATCTTTGTAGAAAAGTCAGCACATACTTCAACTTTTGTAAGTATACTTCATTCATTAAATGTCTGAAAATACCAAACTTTAGGTAACTCTATTGTTTACTGATATCATATATGGTGTCATAGTCTCCCTATTTATGTTTACAGGAGAATAGGAAAGTAGTTACTGTCACTAAAGAGAGTGGAAGATTTCTCTTTAAATATTCTTACTTGCAAAATGACTAAGAATACAGATTAACTGCAAAATAGTAAAACGAGAGATGAGCTAACACATACTTCTTTGATTAACAAGTAAAATAGGCACCCAGGAATTAATATCATACTGAAATTTAAAGCTCTAACATAGAGGCTTTCCTTTGTATTAATATGTCTTTGCAACTCCTGAGTTAGCGTATATGTATACAAAACGCATTAAAGCAATTGCTTTATCAGAACTTGAAGACTGCATGAAAATATTAATTCTCAGCACATCTGACATGGAGGAAAAATTTATCATACATAGAAGTGGAGGGGAACTGGAAGTTGGCATGAGAACATCTGCATCCATTTTTAATATTTTATGTATTTAAGTTTTGTTGTGAACTTCAAGAAACACAAATACATGTCATTTAATCAAAGCCAAAATAAACTTTGATTTTCATACAATTTAAGGAAAATAGCTTTTGTAAATCTGAATGCTTCTAAATGATCAAATCAGAGATTTCTTGGTAATTAAATAAAAATACCTAGGTATGTTATTGAAAATAGTTCAGCTACTTCTGATTATCCCAGTAGCATTCAGTATACCAATAGAGAAAATTATCAATAACAATATTTGTAATGGTTGGGATATAAACTCTTTTCTCGGTATAATTCCTTGTTACTATGAAGATATGCTTGAAGATCCAATGTACGCCATCAGGACAAAAGTAATGCCACAAAAATCTTATTTGCATAAGTGGTTAATTACATGAACAACTACAATTATAAATAGCTTTGCATGACGTTCATGCTCAGTTCCTTACAAAGGACATACGACACATGAGCCAGAGTTTTAAAACTACTTTCAGAAATCCTGAAACAAAACAAAGGCCATTCACTATAGCAGTTACTTCCAGGCAGTAAGTAATAGAGAAAGGTAAATAAGTGAAGTGTGCCATCTATGGGGTTTTGTTTGTAATTAATGACATTATTTTACAGTAATAATATTATAACATAATTACTTTGAGTAATAGTGAAATGTTGAGCTTTAGGAAAACTCTACATTTTGGCTGTGCATTTGGCACAAACCAAGTTGATGCTTAAAGAAACCAGGATCCTCCATGATCACATATCTAAAATGATGCCTAGTATTAAACTCTTATTTTCAAACGTATTTAACAGAAATCATAATATGTTATTATCATTGTTTTATTGTAATACCGATGATCGTATCAAATCAAGCACTTTACCATACCTAGATCTGTAACCACAGTACACCACACAGCTTTGTTTCATGGCTATAATTATTTTAGAATTGCATTGGCTTTAGTTTGTGTGATTACATTATTATAATATGAAATTATTTAATAAATGTTGATATGTATATGTGTATCTCACAGATGTAAATGTGATTTAATGTATTGGTTAGGAAACCATTCAATCATCTTGAAATTAACCAAAAATTGAGGAAAACAAGTCATTTTATCCTCATATTCTAGCTAAA
>NW_011494832.1:9966030-9973545 GCF_000754665.1 Bison bison bison | reverse complement strand
CTAGCTAAATATTTTGACACAGGCCCATCTGGATAGAATCTTGTGTAACTTGTTTCTGACGGCCTATGATTTCGGCAGTTTGGACAGCAATTTTACAACAGTTACTTTAGTTCTTAGGTTGCCACACTGAGATTTCAAATAGAGATGGAAGGGCCTACTCTTTTAGATGCTGGTCTCAGAGGTTATATGCAGAATCATTCAAAAGATGTGGAAAGATAGAGTAAAAGGGGTAAAAATTATGGGAGTTAAGGACAAAGATAAAAAGATCAAGTGAGCAAAAGACAGAAGCACTCTAGTGGAAAAAAACACAACAGGCTGGATCTATAACAAAATATTAGATGACCACAAAAATTACTGCTTATAAACAGATCCAAGACTCAGTCTTGAAATAAGTATGAACGATTATGTTGCTATTATTAAGCATATATATTTGCCGCCAGAACTTACGCTTATCTTAACCTGAAAGATTTTATAAATATAATAAATTTGGACCCTTTAAGCAGACATTTTATTAATAAAACATTGTGTTTTTTAAAAAAATAAAAACCTCAAAGTTGATTTGGAACATAACTCCTGAATATAGACTAAGTAATCTCAATCTACTATAAACATAATACTATTCTCTAGGTATGTAAAATTTATCACACACACAGACACACCTTACAGTGCAGCATATCATTGATCACATTTTCTATATATAGAATTCTCTTTTAGGTATCAGGTTTAAGTGTAACCACATTAGTCTCTCAAATACATTTTAAGTTAGATACTGACTCTGAGATTTTCCAGCATCAAGTAAATGCATATGTAACACATTTCAAAGGAACAGACTGCCTTTTAAGGAAAAACCCAAATCCCGAATGCTGTGTCTACTACATTGCTTAAATTGCTTAAAATTCAGAAAGCATGCAAAAAACCCTTAAGTAAAACCCAAACCCAAGATTATCCTACCAAGGAAAAACAGGATGGTCATAATAATCATAAATATACATACCATATGAATATCCACTTGATGTTCAGAGAAGATAACTCAAGGAGATGAAATGGTATGAGTCATAATTAAAAACACTCCAGTTATCATCCATAAATGGTTTGTGGTAAAGTGAGAGATCTTGTCTGCAAAACCATCATAACTCAGTCTTGGCATTCGGCTTTGCCTCTGTCACCCAAAGTCTGTTCTAGGTTATTATTGCAAACTCAATGGACTCAGCTGCAGTGATGATAGAAGCCAGTTTCCATATTATTGTTAACTGACCATTGGCTTGGGATAGAGCCTAGATCTCACAAAAAGTGACTTTATACTATCAAAAGACTTTCTTTTGCTGATCTTGTAACTGCCTGTACACGTACATAGCAGGCAGCTTGCCAAAACACTCTGAAATAATGCCCCTAATTAAAGTAAGCCACTTTCACCATTTGATGTACAAACTGTTTCTTTTACAAGTTTATCAAGAAGAGATTATATATTGAATATCAAAGTGGATTTTCTTGAGTTCAGTGAGTATTTCTGCACTGTATTTTGGCATCATAGATAGTGTGGAATGTGTGTGCTTGATCTTTTCATATCTTGGATCTGCGGGTAATTTACAGTCATCAACATTGTTGACACAGCACAAAATAATGTAAAAATCTAGCCAGAATAATGACTATGGGACTAAGTTTTTTGCTTCGGTCTCTTTCTCGTTAATTCTTTGTAAATGAAGTTTAATTTACCATGCCCAATTTTGAACTTAAAATTCACTGAAATCTTGAGCTGTATTTCATTAAGTAATATAAGAAAGTGGTGGTATATATTTAATTTTTAAATTAAAGATATTTTTAATATCTAATGGTGTTTCAAAAATGACTCATTGCTGCTCCAAGTCAGATGTCTTACAGCAACTTCTCTTTCATACATAATTTGTATATTAAATGATAACAGCTTTCTAAAAATGATTCAGATTCAACTCATGCATTGTTGTGCTCTGCGTCATGGCATAATGGGCCCACTATTAAGCATGCTTTGGCACTGAATCATCTTTGCGACATTGTCTGGAAGGAAAAGTTGACTTTAAGGGCTAGTATTCTATACTCCGTCCCAAGGAAAGGTTAAAACATGTAAGAATTATTATTAGTAAATGAAACACAAAGGTACTGTGGAATAGTATAGGGTGAATAAAGTGCCAGCATTGTAATTGGAGCACTTATAAGGGGACTTGCAGGGAACTGGAAGGTACTTACTTACTTTTTGGGTTACCCTTCACCTTGACCACAATCACCAAGATATGTATGTATGTATGTATCTGTCTTAAGAAGTAGACAAAAGACCTTGGAAACTAAACCCAGAGACAGCCAGACAGACAGTTCCCAGACTATTCCAGTGTGCATCATACTCTGGAAATAGAAAACAAAATATTAAATATACAATCCAGAGATGGATGGAGGGGTGGGTGGAATGTGTGGCTTAAAACCAAGATTGTTTAAAAAAAGTATAAACATTATTGAGAGGTTTTGGAAGATATGAGTCTCAAAACACAATATTTAAAATGTCTTATATTTAAAAAGTACTTTGCAGACAGAGAACAAGGAAAATATCAACAGGCATATGATACAACAACCAATGTTTGCCAATGACATGACACAATTGTTGGAACTGACAAAGACTTCAAAGCAGCTATTAAAAAAAATGTTCCAACAAGTAAAAGTGATCACTGTTAAAATGAATGGAAAGCTAGAAAAGCTCAGAAAATACGTGGAATAAATGAAAAACAATCAAATGGGAATTTTATAACTTAAAACCAAACCCTCACTGCTTAATAACAGAGTGGATATGACAGAGAAAGAGTAAGGAAACTTGAAGGTAATTGAAACAACAGGGGCAAAACATATTAGAAAAACAAATGCACAGAGCTTATGGGACACATGGACCAGTATCAAACGGTCCTAGAAAGAAGGGAGAAGCTAAATGTAACACAGAAAAAAAATGTTGAATAAATATTGTTTGATCATGTCCTCAGTTTTATGAAAGATATAAACTTATAGATTTAAGAAACTCATTAACCTCAAACAGAATACACTGAAGAAATGTATATCCATTTCAGTTGTTATAAAAGTGCTGGAAATCAGAGACAAAGAAAAAACTTTTTCAAAGCAAGGAGAAAGGAAAATAATGCATTGATTTTGGAAGAACAACAACTTGAAGATTGGCTTCAAAATTTACTTCAGAAATAACTGAGGATAGAATGAGTGAAGCCAAAAATTTTAAAGTGCTGTAATCCTAGATTTCTATATCTAGTGAAAATATCTTTTAGGAGCAAAGGGGAAATAAAAATACTTTCGGATGAAATGAATCTAAGACAGAAGGTATTGGCAGCAGACCTGCACTCAAAGTATCACTAAACAAAGATTTTCAGCCAGAAAATCAGAAGAAAATTTGCATTATTAGGAATGAAGAAAGAACAGCAGAAATGGTAAGCACCTGGCTAAATATAATGGACTCTTCATCTGTACTTGAGTTCTTTAAAATGCATCTGATGGTTGAAAGCAAAATTGTAAAATTATCTGACAGAATTTCAGTGTATGTAGGGGTAATATACAAGTACAACACAAGGGGAGAAGTAAAAGAACACATATTGTGCTAAGGTTTCTATCTCCACTAGAAGTGGAAAAATATTCTTTCTAAGCAGAAGTAAAAAGATAAGTATGTAACTGTAATCTCTAGGACAATCACTAAAAGAATTATGCAAAGACAAAGAAGAGAGAAATTTAAATAATTTTAAAATATTCAAATAACTCAGAAGGAGATAGAAAGGGGAACCAGAGTAAGTATAATAAGAAAAACCAAACAAAAAGAAATGCCAGACCTAAATTTGAAGATATTTATCATATGGTATGTTCATGTCCCTAAACACATCGATAAAAAGAATGCCAGAGTAAAAATTTTGAAATGTGAAACAACTATATTATATCATAAGTCACTTAAAATATAATAGAAATTGATTTCCAGAATGGCAATGTGAGGAGTTCTACAGATCCTCACTTCAGTGGAACAAACATAACTGGTGAAAACAACTATTCAAATCTCTGTAAAGGGTCCTAAATGATTTTAGAAAGTGGAGAAATAGTTACTGAAGAAAATTTACTACATCTTGTGTGACAAGTGCAAGCCTTTGAAACGTGAGTCATTGTCTCCTTCCTTCCTCCTCCACCCCAGCTCAGGAAGCCCCACTCACGGCAGGTGCAACCAGGAAGACACAGCTCCTTCTCTTTCCAGTTCCCAGGTAGGGCTACTTTTCCAATCTGGCCACCAGGATTTATCATTCCTTCCCACCTCATACATTTCTTGTTGCAGAAACTCTGTTCCAGGCAAGTGAAGTTGGGAAGTCTGGGGCTCCCTCCCTCCATGCAGCTGCTTTCTTAAAGAAGCACAACTCTAGACAGGGCAGCCTGAGAACATTCTGCCCCAAACCAGACTTTCAGGCAAAGATTCCACATCATTAGAGGTAAGCTGAGAAGATCAAGGGCTACCATGGCCACTAAATGTTCCATTCATAGAACACAGGTGTCACCCCGTGAGAAGTGGTCGCTCAGATGGAGGAGAGCAAAAGTTCTGCCCAGAGGTAGAGGAGGCCTTGGGAACAGAGCTGTGTAGCTCCCACTAAGGAAATTGCGTTTATGACCAAGGTGATACATTAAATCCACAGGAAAAAAATAAAACTAGATATGACAAAAGCAAAAATTTTAATATAATGAACTCTAAACACATTTTCCCCTTTTCTTCTTAGCTTCTTGGAAAGCTATAAAATTATATAAATAATTATAACAATGTATCATTAGTTTTGTAAGACATAAAAACATAACATGTATAACAAAAAAGAGTGAAAAGGAAGAAATAGAGCTATACATGAACAGTATTTTCTATTTCTAACTGAAATTCAGCGAATATAATTCTGAGGTAAATTCTGGCTAGATTAAGATACATATGGTAAGTTCTGGAGCAACCAAAAATAAAACTCAAAAGTGTAAGGCCCTGTTAACAGTATGTTTTATCAAACACCCAGTAGCAGGCGAGTAAATACACAGTCAAGAAGCTCTGCTAAAGAAAGCAGTGGACAGACAATAGGAAATGAAAAGAAATTACTCATGTCTCCAAGAATTAACCAGGAGAAAGTCAGCTACACTGTATGCATTACAGCATTGTATCACTTGCCCTCGTTTGTGAGATCCTTGAGGATAAAGCCCATGACATATTTGTGCAAGCCTCACATGCACTCTCTAATATGTCATCGGGTCTAGTAAACTACTGATGAATATTAACAATAATAAGAAGAAAATGAATGCAGGACATTTCTATACATGGGAACTGAAAAGAAACTGGCAAAAGCTGCAGATGTTAGAAATCTTGGAAAAACAATTTAAAAGTTATGATTCAGTGTGTTATATCTGGGTCAGTTACCACACTAGACAGAACTGGACCATCCCTTCCACCAGGAAGCAAGAGGGAAAAAGACTGAGGAGGCCCTTTTATATATAAAAGGAGGAAGAGAGTCTGGATCTGGGGCTGATAGACAACCTGTTGAAGCACAACTGAATCTGGATAATTTGAAGATAAAATGGACAAAGATCATATCCAGACAAGGAAGAGCAACTGCATTTCATTTTCCTTGGAGACATATGTTTGTAAACATTCCTCACACATGAATGAGTTTCTTGAAATATGAAAAAGTATGCTAGCATCAGTATCCGGTTTGTTGATATTTTAAAAAACTTTAATGAATTATTCTAGCTCACCTTCACATTAGTCCTATGTTATAAATCGGTTTGTTCAATACTTGCCTATAGAGGAAATATTTTATGACGACAGAGAGTGTCTTCATTGACATGAATGTCACTCAGTTGTGTCCAATTCTTTGTGACCCTATGGATTGTACAGTCCCTGGAATTCTCCAGGCCAGAATATTGGAGTTGGTAGCCTTTCCCTTCCCCAGGGGATCTCCCCTGGACTCAAGGATCCAACCCAAGTCTCCCGCATTGCAAGCGGATTCTTTACCTGCTGAGCCACAACGGAAGCCCAAGAATACAGGAAGGGGTAGCCTATGCCTTCACCAGCGGATCTTCCCAACCCATGAATCCAACCGGGGTATCCAGCATTGCAGGTGGATTCTTTACCAACTGAGCTATCAGGGAAGCCCAAAAGGGGGCGCTGTGGCAAAAACAAACAAACAAACAAACACACACACACACAACAAAAAACAAACAAACAAAAAATCTTGTTCATCTTGTTCAGTTAAATTCATTTTAGTCTCTCAGTTATGTCTGACTTTTTGCGACCCCATGGACTGCAGCACGCCAGGCCTCCCTGTCCATCACCAACTCCCGGAGTTCACTCAAACTCATGTCCATTGAGCCCGTGCTGCTTTCCAACCATCTCATCCTCTGTCGTCCCCTTCTCCTCCCACCTTCTGTCTTCTCCAGCATCAGGGGCTTTTCAAATGAGTCAGTTCTTCGCATCAGATGGCCAGAGTATTGGAGTTTCAGCTTCAGCATCAGTCCTTCCAATGAATACTCAGGACTAATTTCCTCAAGCAGGTCAATAATCATGTTACCCCATAAGTATTGATTGTGCGAAGTGGGACTTCCCAGGTGGCGCTAGTGGTAAAGAACCTGCCAGCCAATGCAGGAGACATAAGAGCTGCAGGTACCATCCCTGGGTGAGGAAGATCCCCTAGAGGAGGGCACGACAATCCACTCCAGTCTTCTTGCCTGAAGAATCCCCACAGACAGAGGAGCTTGGTGGTCTACAGCCCATAGGGTCGAGTTAAAGTGATGTGCATCCTATTCACAGAAGCTCCAGGCTGGTGTCCCCACAAACTAACTTGTGATAAGATCTTCCTTAGCAGCAACAATGTAAGGAGAAGAAATTAAGGATCTATTTTTTATCTGAAATCCTTTCTATCTTGCCCCTCTCCCTTATTTTTTGGAGGGTAGGGATTAGAATATTCTTTCAGTTATAATAGTCATAGGAGCATTTTAAAAATAGCTGTAATAGCAAAAAATGTGAAAGATTTCTCTCAACAGGAGTGACTGGAAGTATGAATAAATTATCTTGTATGATACCTCATATATTATGGAAGATTCTATATTAATGTATTATGATATCAGTTAAAATGTGCATACGTCAGCTTCAAAAACATAAGAATTTCAAACGTGGAATGTTGAAGGAAAATAGCAAGGCATGGAAAAATAAAGAGCTGAAAGCACTTAAAGTTCAACAACAAAATTATATTACATATATCACATAAAATTATTTTAAAAAAAACAAAAGGTGAAAACACAATTTGGAATAGTATTACCCTTGGGGACAAAACCATAGCCTTGACTAGATGGACTTTTGTTTGCAAAGTAATGTCTCTGCTTTTTAATATGCTATCTAGGTTGGTCATAACTTTCCTTCCAAGGAGTAGCGTCTTTTAATTTCATGGCTGCAGTCACCATCTGCAGTGATTTTGGAGCCCCCAAAATAAAGTCTGACACTGT
>NW_011494832.1:9964322-9965930 GCF_000754665.1 Bison bison bison | reverse complement strand
ATCTATTTGCCATGAAGAGATGGGACCAGATGCCATGATCTTAGTTTTCTGAATGTTGAGCTTCAAGCCAACTTTTTCACTCTCCTCTTTCACCTTCATCAAGAGGCTTTTTAATTCCTCTTCACTGTCTGCCATAAGGGTGGTGTCGTCTGCATATCTGAGGTTATTGATATTTCCCCCAGCAATCTTGATTCCAGCTTGTGCTTCTTCCATCCTAGCGTTTCTCAGATGTACTCTGGGACTGATGCTGAAGCTGAAACGCCAATACTTGGCCACCTCATGTGAAGCGTTGACTCATTGGAAAAGACTCTGATGCTGGAATGAATTAGGGGCAGGAGGAGAAGAGGAATACAGAGGATGAGATGGCTGGATGGCATCACCAACTCGATAGACATGAGTTTGGGTAAACTCCGGGAGTTGGTGATGGACAGGGAGGCCTGGTGTGCTGCGGTTCATGGGGTCACAAAGAGTCGGACATGACTGAGCGACTGAACTGAACTGAACCAGGGACAAAAGAAAGGAGGATAAAATAGGAAGGTGAAACATTAGAACATTCGTTGGAATTGGTAATATTCTAATTTTGAAGAAGGGGAACTAAGCATAGTGATTACTTTTATATGAATATGCATAAATATATAATGCTTGTTATATAATATATACTATTTATATATTTTGATATATATTTATATATAAACTTCAAATTACAAATTAAGAAAAAAATATGGTTACAAGGAAGTACTCACATTCCTTAACCCTTGACTATCTCTTTGAAGGACTTGACATAAAAAGTGCAATCATGTTCTTAATTAAGATATGATATTGGTAAGGAAGTGAAAATAAAACACTGGATCTTCTTTCTATCTTTCAAGTATCTCTCAAATGGTATAGTATCAAGCTTACAGAATTTTAGGAAAAGATAAATCTTTTCTATTAAACATTGTAATGACTGTGGATAAGTTTCTCCCCCCAGTATTTCCTTAACAAAATACTAAATTTGTTAGTTCTCTAAATTTACTTTGTAACATTTTCTGTTGCTTTCACCCTGACATTTGGGAGTCTCTGCCCTCAGTATCCTTGTCCAGAAACCAGTCTCCTGACCCATTTTCCTTTTCAGCAAAGCTTGTGGTTCTGAAAGAACAGCTTCATTAAATATTGCAAATGAGTCGTGAATTAAATAAAACTGTTTGATTGTACCAGCCAATTGACTTAAAATTAATTTAAAACCTGATTCAGTACCCCGGCACAAAAACTGATTTAGTTGATGTATTGATAGTACTGAATAGTAGTAGATTGAAATAGAAATCATGAAAATAAATGGTCAATGCAATCTTTACCTATCTTTTAATATAATATCTTATAGTAAAATTATATGGTTTAAAGAGTGAAAATGCTGCTTGAAGGGCTAGAAACATGATGAAAACGACTATACCTCTTAGAAACTTCATGGTATTTTCATTATTTCCAGTACATCAACTTATTGTACCTTATAATTTGCTTGTCAGTTAACTCTAATAATTATGAAATGGGAATAAAGAAATTGAGGCCCTTTTAAAATTTGAATACGAAATGTTATTAACTGAAAATCATCTTTGGCAAGTGTTTTACAAT
>NW_011494832.1:9960332-9964222 GCF_000754665.1 Bison bison bison | reverse complement strand
TTTAGTAAACTTAATTAAATGCCAATAAAATTTTAATAAAGTTGTATTTTCTTTTGCAAGTTTATATACATTACGGTATATAAAATAAAGATAATGCTAAGTGTTGAGGCAATTACATTGTGTAGATTTCTTTTTGCTTTCCTAGGGGAAACAAATACCCTGTACTCTCAGAGCCAGCTTGAATAGGAGAGCCCTGTAAATGAGGCATGAGGCAAGAATGTGGCTTCTTGGCTCAAGCCTCTTCATAGGAAATCCTTGACAAGTTAAATGAATAAAAACATATATACACATTTTAAAAGATTAGGAGTAAAATAAACAATAATGAGAAGTTCACTGGAATCTGGTGATCAAAGCAAAAGCATAATCCACCTTAAGAAAGGAAACTTAAGAAATTTTTCTTTATTAATGTTGCTTGGGAGGGGCCCGCCTCCAGATGCCTTAGTGGCAGGTAGTACAAGGAAAGCTATCAACTGTTCAAGTCTGATCCAAATCATTGAGAAGGTGCTGTTTTCCTTCCATAATAAATTCATTTGCCATATGATTCTTTAAAAAGGGGTATGTTTCTGCAATGTACCCTTTTATAAAACAATTTAGTATGTATTTTCTTTCATTATGAGCTTTCCATGAATATTTTGTCTATATATAATTTTGAAAGCTTGTATAACTTAGTCATTTGAGTTCTTGCAATAAACAGAACTCTCTGATAAATATAGGCTATTCCAATTTGAACTAAGATAAATCTCTATGGAGATTCAGATGTTTCTGGACCCTGTTAATGGGGCTATTTAATAAGGTTTAGAAAAAAACAAAGGCTTCCTAGGCCTACAGGATTATAAAGCATCGCAACACTAAATCCAATCTCTTCTCCAAATGGAAAAGTTTGACGTAATATTCTCAGTCTAGATAGTTTCAGAAGCAGACCTTAATATGTTGGATGAGCACCATGTCCCTGGGCCACTGAAAACTGCTTTACCCTAGGATATGCATTTCAAATACTATCTTTGGACATTTGTTTGATTTCTAGACTTCTATCCTTATGATTTTTCATTTCCTTTTCTTGACTATGTCTTTGTTACCTACCATCCTTAATGCTTCCCTGCCTGGGCTTCCTTGGTGGCTCAGACAGAAAAGAACCTGCTTACAATGCAGGAGACCTGAGTTCAATCCCTGGATTGGGAATATCCCCTGGAGAAAGGAATGGCTACCCACTTCTTGCCTGGAGAATTCCATGGACAGAGAAGCCTGGTGGGCTATAGTCTACATGGTCACAAAGAGTCAGACATGGCTGAGTGACTAAAAAAATGTAATCCTAAACTTTTGGCAATTCCCAGTCACATTCGTATAACTGCAGCTCTCCTTTATTCTGATCATCTCAATTTTGAGCCCATTCTGAGTCCATCCCAATTCTGATCCCAATCTCAGTTTCATGTCCAGTGTGTATTCTTTTTAAAACCAACTTCCACTATACCTGCAACCTTGGCCCTCTCTCTGCCCCCTGTTTTCACCTTCTTGATAATCCACATTATGTAAGGCACAGACTAAGTTCTCTAGGGGATGTCTGGGATTATCTACTGTATTTTCATTAGATATGCACATTCCAAATAGGCTGAACAACAGGCTTAAGATGATAGATTTAATTAGTGGAAAAAGAGAAACAGGTTATTGTATCATGACTCCTAGTATAGTGCTGTTTCTATCAAATCAGAAGTACAGATTTGTCACTAAAAGATGTTAAAATATGATTTAATGCTGTTGGGAAAACTGGACAGCTACATACAAAAGGATCAAACTGGACTACTCTTTCATACCATGCAGAAAAATTTCAAAATAGATTAAAGACTTAAATGTAAGACCTGAAACCATAAATTCCTAGAAGAAAACACAATCGGTAAGCTCTTTGATATTACTCTTAGCCATATTTGTCTGGATATGTCTCCTTAGGCAAGAGAAACAGAAGCAAAAACAAAGGGGACTATATCAAACTAAAAACCATTTACCCAACAAATGAAACAAAACATAAGGATCTCCTACTGAATGAGAGAATATGCTTGCAAATGATATATCTGATATATAGTTACTATCCTATGTATATATATAATAAAAACTCATATAACTCAATATCAAAATATAAACAACCCAATTACAATATTGTAAAGTTTAAAAATAAAATAAAATAGACAGGAGCTGAGCAGACATTTTTCCAAAGAAGATAGATGGACAACATGCACGTGAAAAAATGCTCAACACAACTAATCACAGGGATATGAAAATCAAAACCACAGTGATATATCATCTCACACCCATCAGAATAAATATCCAAAAGATGACAAATAACAGGTGTTGGTGAGGATATGGAGGAAAGGGAACCCTCTTGTACTGTCGGTGAGAACGAAATTGGTGCAGCCACTGAGGAAAATAGTATGTAAATTCCTCAAAAAAATAAAAATGGAACCACAATATGATCCAGGAATTTCATTTCTAGGTAAATATTCATCTGAAGAGAGTGGAAATGCTAATTAGAAAAAGATATATACATCCTTATGTTAATAACAAAATTATTACAATAGCTAAAATATGGAAGCAATGTAAGTTTTCATTACCAGATGAATGGATAAAGATGTGGTATATATATATATATATTGCCTTGTCATAAAAATGAAATTTTGTTATATATTTGATAAAATAGATGGACCTAGAAGGGATGATGCTAGGTGAAATAAGTTTATCAAAGAAAGAAAAATACTGTATGATTTAACTTATATGTGGAATCTAAAATACAAAACATATTAACAATTATAACAAAAACCAGAAACAGTTATAAACACAGAGAGCAAATAGGTGGTTGCCAGAGAAGAGGGGTTAAGGGGGGAAAGAAAAAACTAACGGAGATTAGAGGTACAAACCTCCAGGTGTGAAATAAATGTGTCACAAGTATAAAATATACAGTGTGGGAAAAATAGAAATGTATTAGTTAGTAGTTCAGTCTCTCAGTCGTGTATGAATCTTTGCTACCCAATGAACCGCAGCACACCAGGGCTCCCTGTCCATCACCAATTCCCGGAGTTTATCCAAACTCATGTCCATTGAGTTGGTGATGCCATCCAGCCATCTCACCCTCTGTCATCCCCTTCTCCTCTTGTCTTCAATCTTTCCCAGCATCAGGGTATTGTCATTAAGTCAGCTCTTTGCTTCAGGTGGCCAAAGTATTGGAGTTTCAGCTTCAACATTAGTTCTTCCAATGAACACCCAGGACTGATCTCCTTTAGGATGGACTGGTTGGATCTTCTTGCAGTCCAAGGGACTCTCAAGAGTCTTCTCCAACACCACACTTCAAAAGCATCAATTCTTTGGTGCTCAGCTTTCTTCACAGTCCAACTCTCACATCCATATATGACCACTGGAAAAACCATAGCCTTGACTAGATGTATCTTTGTTGACAAAGTAATGTCTCTGCTTTTGAATATGCTGTCTAGGTTGGTCATAATTTTCCTTCCAAGAAGTAAGCGTCTTTTAATTACATGGCTGCAATCACCATCTGCAGTGATTTTGAAGCCCGCAAAAATAAAGTCTGACACTGTTTCCACTGTTTCCCCATCTATTTGCCATGAAGAGATGGGACCAGATGCCATGATCTTCGTTTTCTGAATGTTGAGCTTTAAGCCAACTTTTTCACTCTCCACTTTCACTTTCATCAAGAGGCTCTTTAGTTCCTCTTCACTTTCTGCCATAAGGGTGATGTCATCTGCATATCTGAGGTTCTTGATATTTCTCCCGGCAATCTTGATTCCAGCTGTGCTTCCTTCAGCCCAGCGTTTCTCATAATGTACTCTGCATATAAGTTAAATAAGCACGGTGACAATATACAGCCTTGATGTACTCCTTTTCCTATT
>NW_011494832.1:9956505-9960232 GCF_000754665.1 Bison bison bison | reverse complement strand
TCATAATGTACTCTGCATATAAGTTAAATAAGCACGGTGACAATATACAGCCTTGATGTACTCCTTTTCCTATTTGGAACCAGTCTGTTGTTCCATGTCCAGTTCTAACTGTTGCTTCCTGACCTGCATACACGTTTATCAAGAGGCAGGTCAGGTGGTCTCATATTCCCATCTGTTGAAGAATTTTCTACAGTTTATTGTAATCCACACAGTCAAAGGCTTTGGCATAGTCAATAAACCAGAAATAGATGTTTTTCTGGAACGCTCTTGCTTTTTCCATGATCCAGTGGATGTTGGCAATTTGATCTCTGGTTCCTCTGCCTTTTCTAAAACCAGCGTGAACATCTGGAAGTTCACGGTTCACGTATTGCTAAAGCCTGGCTTGCAGAATTTTGAGCATTACTTTACTAGTGTGTGAGATGAGTGCAATTGTATGGTAGTTTGAGCATTCTTTGGCATTGCCTTTCTTTGGGATTGGAATGAAAACTGACCTTTTCCAGTCCTGTGGCCACTGCTGTTTTCCACACTTGCTGACATATTGAGTGCAGCACTTTCACAACAATATTTCTTTTAGGATTTGAAATAGCTCAACTGGAATTCCATCATCTCCACTAGATTTGTTTGTAGTGATGCTTCCTAAGGCCTGCTTGATTTCACATTCCAGGATGTATGTCTCTAGGTGAGTGATCACACCATCGTGATTATCTGGGTCATGAAAATCTTTTTTGTACAGTTCTTCTGTGTATTCTTGCCACCTTTTCTCAATATCTTCTGCTTCTGTTAGGTCCATACCATTTCTGTCCTTTATTGAGCTCATCTTCGCATGAAATGTTCCCTTGGTATCTCTGATTTTCTTGAAGAGATCTCTAGTCTTTCCCATTCTATTGTTTTCCTCTATTTCTTTGCATTGATTGCTGAGGAAGGCTTTCTTATCTCTGCTTGCTATTCTTTGGAACTCTGCATTCAAATGGGTATATGTATCCTTTTCTCTTTGCTTTTTGCTTCTCTTTTCAGCTATTTGTAATGTCTCCTCAGACAGCCATTTTGCTTTTTTTCCTTTCTTTTTCTTGGGGATGGTCTTGATCCCTGTCTCATGTACAATGTCATGAACCTCCTTCCATAGTTCATCAGGCTCTCTATCAAATCTAGTCCCATATATCTATTTCTCACTTCCACTGTATAATCATAAAGGATTGATTTAGGTCATACCTGAATGGTCTAGTGGTTTTCCCCATTTTCTTCAATTTAGTTCTGAATTTGGGAATAAGGGGAAATGTATAGAAATAGAGAATCACTAAGTTGCACAACAGGAACTAGCATAGTGTAGTAGGCCAATTATACTTCAAAAACTAACAAACATAGGAAAAATTTTTTTTATTTTCAGATGTGGAGGGTGAGGGGAGGGTGAAATGGATAAAGGCAGTCAAAAGGTACACACTTCCATTTGTAAGTACAAGGGATATAATGCATAAAATGATAAATATTACTAACACTGTTGTATGTTATATATAAAAACTGTTAAGAACATAAACCCTTAGAGTCCTTATCACAATAAAAAATTAATTTCGTTAATTTTGTATGTAGATGAGATGATGGATGTTCAATTATTTCATAACATATGTAAGTCCAATTACTAAGTTGTGATACCTTAAGTTTATACAATGATGTATGACACCTACATTTCATCAATGAAACAAATAAAATATATCTTACTAAATTTTGGTGGTTTTTTTTTTTAGAGGTGCTCTTTCCAGTCTTTAAGATTCTTGTGTATTCCTTTATGATTTCCTTAGGACCTACACAATTTTGGTAAACAATAATGTGGAGTCATAACATTTTAGTGTCCTAAGCTTAGGCACTCATTTGAGTATTTTCAAAGTATAAGCCAGAGATAGCTTCTTTCTCACTTCATTAATTCAATCTTGATTTAATTAATATATTTCTGTGTGTTAAGCTCAATCTACTAGTGTTTTTAAAAAATACTGATTAATATAAAAACAGCCATTTTCTCCTCCTCACTCCAAGAAACCTAATATAAAAAAGGAAAAAAAAAAAACAACACAACGATCCTGTAAGAGTGTTATGTTCTGTCTTTGATTCCTCCTCTCACCCCATTTTAAGACCCCTTTTCTTAAACTTTTGACTAAATATTTATTTCCTTGAAGAGACTTTCAATTCTGGCACACCACTAACATCTTGGTGGCCCTGATCAACTTGTGCCTCTTTTTTCTCATCTAAGACCAGTATATGAAATAATAGAGACCCACATTTGTATTTCAAACAATGAATAAATGGGATAGTTACTGTAATATCAAATATTACAGTTATTATAAAGGGAAATGATTGTTTCAAAAGAAATAATGTCAATTTATTTCTTTTAATTTCAAAAGGAATTCATTATTTGGCTAGATATATCATTTTGCATTATTTTTCAGATTAGAGAACATAACCCTTCAG
Organism: Bison bison bison; assembly: GCF_000754665.1. NCBI lineage: Eukaryota > Metazoa > Chordata > Mammalia > Artiodactyla > Bovidae > Bison > Bison bison. Next base: position 9,957,775 of record NW_011494832.1, on the reverse strand, counting down.
ATGAAAGTACATTATATTTATAGAACATTTGATTTCAGTTGTTATTTCAGATGTAAATACTAAGACCATTCAGTCTAACTGGACTGACCCTAGAAACAAATCCTTGCTTTCATGAAATTCTATCTACACAATTCATTTGCTTTTATAGTTTCCTGGCAATATTCTGTCTCTGTGGCTTATGTGTCTTTCATATGGCCAAAGAATTTCTCTCAATTTCCCCTATTAACCCAAAAAGAAATTTGAACTGAGATCGCTGGATTCCAGAATATCTGTATCAACTCCAGAATTTCCAAATACAACTTGAGATTAAGACAAACACTAGATGCCCCAAAGGAGCTTCCCACTAAATTTTATGTACAGTTCTCTAATAAACTTCACACATTTGTATTGCTGGTACTTTAGTTTAAACATAGAAAATCATGTAAAAAAATAAGTTTGTTTCATATCATTGATATACTTTTGACTTCATATTTTTATATCTTTCTTAGAGGATTAATGATATTATATAAACACATTTATATCAACTGAAACTTAGTTAACATGTAGAACCTTTTCATAACGATACAGCCATCAGTTAGACAAAAACAAAACTTACTGAAATGGTTACCTCTTTTCTGCCTCACCATTATTAGATAAACCTGGAGTTTGACTTGCGTCTTATCGGTTTGTGGGAACTGGCTTCACAGAATAAATGTTTACAAGATTAGTCCTCAAAAGGACATTGTCAGCATCTTTAAGCCATGGGTTTGATAATTTTATTCATCTCCTGTTTACAGAGCAATTTTATTTTTTTAACTTCCAAAAATATTATCCCAACAGTTGGGCTTTATAAAATTGCTTTTAGTTCTTTCATCTGAAATATTCTTAGTTGAATTCAATTTTACACTAAAAAGTTGAGTAAAAACTGTAATAATAAAATTATCTATATGCAATTAATTCTTTTTTTCTAAATGGTGAAGTTTTGCTTCTTTCTTTCATTACTGTAACTAAATGTTACTATAACTAAACCAGACTGTTAAAATATAATTTTTTTGCTCAAAGTTTTGGCAAAGAAAACAAACTTATTTGTAAGTTGCTTCTCTTAAATTTGAGATATACTGATTATTTCTGCTTTATTGACTATGCCAAAGCGTTTGACTGTGTGGATCACAATAATCTGTGGAAAATTCTGAAAGAGATGGGAATACCAGACCACCTGATCTGCCTCTTGAGAAATTTGTATGCAGGTCAGGAAGCAACAGTTAGAACTGGACATGGAACAACAGACTGG
>NW_011494832.1:9955855-9956165 GCF_000754665.1 Bison bison bison | reverse complement strand
CAGAGACATTACTTTGCCAACAAGGGTTCATCTAGTCAAGGCTATGGTTTTTCCTGTGGTCATGTATGGATGTGAGAGTTGGACTGTGAAGACGGCTGTGCGCTGAAGAATTGATGCTTTTGAACTGTGGTGTTGGAGGAGACTCTTGAGAGTCCCTTGGACTGCAAGGAGATCCAACCAGTCCATTCTAAAGGAGATCAGCCCTGGGATTTCTTTGGAAGGACTGATGCTAAAGCTGAAACTCCAGTACTTTGGCCACTTCATGCGAAGAGTTGACTCATTGGAAAAGACTCTGATGCTGGGAGGGATT
>NW_011494832.1:9947176-9955755 GCF_000754665.1 Bison bison bison | reverse complement strand
GTGAACTCCGGGAGTTGGTGATGGACAGGGAGGCCTGGCATGCTGTGATTCATGGGGTCGCAAAGAGTTGGACACGACTGAGCGACTGGTCTGATCTGATCTGATGAATATAAACTACACTAACAAGTAACACAATGGGATGGTATAGGGCAGTATGTTACATGACCTATTAATATAATATCACTATTGATTTTAAATAGTTATCTCTGGTAGATATTTTAGATTACTTTTTTCATTCCACTCTCCTAATTTGAGAGCTTGGGCATTTAATGATATTTTTAAGACTTCAATGCTGCTTATATAACATTTACATTGTATTTATGAATCATAAGTAATCTATAGATTATTTAAAGTATATGGGAAGATGTGTGGAGGTAATATGCAAATACTATGCCATTTTATACAAGGGACTTACATATCCTCAGATTTAGGTATCCATGGGGGTCTGAGAACATATCCCCTTTAAATATTGAGGGATGACTATTAGTTGTTCTACCATCAGTTCTGTATTAATTTAGGGTCATTCATACAGTCACACACCTTCAGCATTCCATCGATTTTGGGGCATACTCAATTCCTGTTACTGGTAATCTATGAGAAGCAAAAATTAGGTTGATTACTATTTCTAGGCTAGACTTGATTATGGTAACTGTATTTGAGGACTCTGTTAGATTTAGTTTTCTCTTACAATATAGCTTCTATTATTTTTAATTGGACTTCAAATAAATCTGTAGAGTCAGACAAGACTTAGAGACAATAGTGAATGATAAATCATTCTTGCTTTGCTTTATTCATGGAATAACAGCATTATTTTAACTTCAAAATGAGAAAGCAGTGATTCACTTTTTTTCATTTAAGAAATTCACTTCTGGATCCTTGTATTGACTTTAAATCATACTTTACCAATATATTAATTTATTTTTAAATAAAATATTTTCTCTAGACTCTTATTCTTTGAATGACTCTTTCTTGAATAAGAAAATACAAAGATTTCAATGCTATTTTTTCTACTAATTTATCTATTAATAATTTGCCAATAGCTTTCTCTGGCTTGAATTTAGAATCTATAGTAATTCTTTCTTATTTAATTTATGTATTCAGAAGTTTTATTTACAACAAAAATATATTAAGCCATTGTGAGTTATGTAATATTTCTTGAGTACCTGGATAGAAAATAACATGTCCAAGCCTGGGGGAAGCAGGTATATATCACTTAGACATTATGATGTGTCTGAGAGAAAAACAGTGTATTTTCATTTAGGAAATAAAGTGAGTAGGGAACAAGATTCAACTTAAGATTGCTTTGATTTAAAAATTGAATACATTTAATTTTATGCTTAGCACTCAGTTTCACCTATTACCTTTGTTTTTGTTATCCAGTCACTAAATCATGTCTGACTCTTTGCAATCCTATGAACTGCAGCATGTCAGGCTTCCTTGTCCTTCACTATCTCCTGGAGTTTGCTCAAACTCATGTCCATTGAATGGGTGGTGCCATCCAACCATCTCATCCTCTGTCGCCCCCTTCTCCTTTTGCCCTCAATCTTTCCCAGCATCAGGTTCCTTTCCAATGAGTTGGCTTGTTGCATCAGGTGGCCAAAGGATTGGAGCTTTGGCTTTGGTGTCAGTCCTTCCAGTGAATATTCAGGGTTGATTTCATTTAGGATTGACTGGTTTGATCTCCTTGCAGTCCAAGGGACTCTCGAGAGTCTGCTCCAGGACAATTTGAAAGCATTAAATCTTTAGCACTCAGCCTTCTTTATGGTTCAACTCTCACATTCGTACATGACTACTGGAAAAATCATAGCTTTGACTATACAGACCTTTGAGGCAAAGTGATGTCTCTGTTTTCTAACACATTTCCTAGGTTTGTCATAGTTTTTTTTTTTTTTTTCCCCCCAAAGAGCAAGCAGTTGCTTGCAGTCCATACTGAGGTCTATTACTGTTGCTTTTGGATAAATTGTAATATCTGTCTCTATGTTTCCTAAACTATAAAATGGAGTTACCATTGACTGCTTGGCATGGGTAATTGCTCACTCTCTTTCCAGAGGCTTCCCTGGTAGCCCAAATAGGGTAAAGAATCTGCCTAAAATGCAGGAGACCTGGGTTGCAATCCCTGAAGAGTTGGACACAACGGAGCAACTAACATTTTCTATTTCACTTTCATATATATACACCCTAACCCATTTGCTCTAAACATGTTCTTTGATATTTGTGATTAAAGTTCTTTCCTTGAAAGTTATTAGTATCTACATCAGAGAATTTTTAGTCTTTTGCGATATTTTTAATATACCTTTAGAACCATGCTTAGTAAAAATACAAAAAAATCTGAAATATATATTTTATATAGTAATGTGTCATAAAACTTGGAAAGATTGTACACTTACAGATATACAATATATAATCACTGACAAACTTTACATAGAAGTGTGTGTACTTTCAGAAATATCTGAAACATACAGGATTCAGCTAAATAATAAAGATGATTTTGGAGTCAAAAGTGGTTCTTAGAACAGACTACTTTAACTCCTAGGAAAGGGAAATGCTAGGGAGCTATGAGGATAAATCTTTATCTGATGTTATTGACTTGACTTTTGAAATCATGTTTGGACATAAAATAACCCAGAAATGTCTAGCTCTCATGAGGAATATGTGACAGAATAAGCTGTGGAATTAGAAGTTACAATCGCTTCTCAGCCTTTTGGCTAAGATCAAGTGTAGAAGCTACAGGCTCTGAGTCCGCTCTTTTGATCCTAATCCAATAGGATCTAGAGTAGATGTGGGCACTTTACTTTTTGGAGATACACAGAGCTGATACTCATCCCTGTTTGAAAACCACTAAGCTACATTATTAAGTGTGGTAAACATCTATAAGATTTCAAATCTATTCTAAATTTAAACATTGAGTTTCTGGACAGAAACAGCCAAATTAATTCAATAAGATATTAGAATCTGATTATTTAAAAGTTATTTAACAATATAAAAATTGATTCAGACCACCTTCAGACGAGTCAACAGAATCAGCTAAATGCCAAAACTATTTTTGCGACTGACCTCGAGGCTGGGCACATATGTGCACTGCTGCTTATGTCTAACTCCAGAAAAGAGAATTTAGGAATGGAAAGAAAATTCCTGAAGAACATTCCCCATTCCCCACCCCATCTCCCTGCCCAGAGCAGTAACTACAAAGCAAAGACTTGAGATGAATATATTCTTAGACCCTGAATTTCATTATGAAGAAAGCAAGTTTTACTTAATTTTCTGTGATAGCTCACGTGAAACAAGTTAAAAGGAAATACTGAGGCAATTTTATGCAAACTTCCTTCTCTATCACAATATCCACTAACATGTAGTATCTACCAAATCATATCTGATTTTAGTTCCAGGGAGAATAAATTAACTTTTTTATCTCTTTTTCTGAGACTTTCTGAAAATGCTTAAATTTCTTCTGGGGCATTAGCAGTAACCATTTCATTTATTGGGACACTTAGCAGAAACTTTTTGTGACTTAACAATACCCATATCCTCATCCTTATTAACAAAGCATAGATCTTTGACCTGGAGAGTAACGAGCTCATGTAAGTATTGCCGTTATTCCTCTCTTTTGCTGTTAGATGTCAGCATACAACAAATTTCTTATCAAGTGGGGCAAAACTGGAAATTTGTGAAATATTTCTGAAAAAAAAACCAAAACACCTTTCATTTTCTGGTGAATAAAATAAGAGTCAGTTGGTACTACTACACTCTTCCTACAATGAGCTGGACATATAGTCTGAGCTGCAATAACCTTACTGTGCAAGAACCAACTGTTCCTTTTCTCAAGGGAAATGTCCTTTTTATCCTGAATGTGGTTTCATTTATCCCTCTGTTTTCAGCCAGGCTAATAGATATTTATTGAACTGAATCAAAGGCTTTGGAATTTAGAGTGTGCTTAATCTGGATTAATGCTTAATCTGGATTAATATTTACCTAAACTTCAGAATTTTTATTTCTCACAGATACACTTTTTTCCCAAAATGCTTTGGCAAATGGGACTGGGACAGGGACAGCAAGGAGCAAGGGCTAAACATTTTTTTTTTTTTGAGGGGTAGGGGGTAGACAAGAGCTAACTAAGCTCCTCACACATTATTTCTCCCTTTTATGTTCTTACTCTTTCATATACCTAGGTGTGTATATACACAATATGGATAGAAAGAGAGATAAAGAAAAAGAAAAAAAAAAACACAGCTACTTAAAAATATGCAGTTTTATCAAGATCCTAATAAAAAATTACAACCAAAATAATATGTAAGATTTAATGATTATAATGCAGTCATTATCATTAAAAATAGGTTGATATCTTGCCCATGATTTTGACTTTTACTTCCTGTCCTTTTGTGAGGCTGTTTTCCATATGTATACAATCTCTGTACTTATTCAAGCATGTCACAGATACAGCAGTGCTACTACTAATTATAGTTTTATAGTTTCACATTCCTGTTCTCATCTAGTGTTCCCTCCAATCTCTTCAACACTCCAGGTAGATGAAAATAATAAATATCATCAGTTCAAAAACAAGAAGCAAAATTTTATCAAATTATAAACAAGAAATCTAATTAGACTTATAGAAAAGCTCAGAAGAAAATTCGTAATTAAAAAAATACAACAGCAAATTTTAAGGCAATTAAGATGTATTAATAACAACTGAATAAGCTACACTGATATTCCCCAGTGTGCCAAATGATCTGCATGCAAGTGTTTTGGAAGATATGGATTTTGATTGAGCAGAGAAGTGAGTGAACACTTCCCCATTTTCAGAAGCAATGCCAATAGCTTGGATTGAAGATGAGCACAGTTTGTGTTGTAGGGTGTATATGACTCAAGAGTTGAGGATTCCAGATGCTGATGTTTCATGGGAGAACATAGGAGCAAAAGAGAAAGAGAAATCTAAGGAGGGATCTGACACCTGCAAACCAATTCCCTTTTTTTCTTTAATGGAAATTATGCTCAGACGTGTGTGCTCTGATGAGTCAAACTGAAGTCATTTATTACACACAGCTTATTGTAGAGGTGGATAATCTATTGACACTGGCTCAGAATCATTCCAGGAAGACCTTTTATTCAAGTAAATAGCAATAGGAAAACTCCTGATTAAATCATTCTTGTTTCTGACATTAAGATGGCTTCCAAAAATTAGAACTTGAAGCAATACCATCTTGAAATACTTAATTGTATTCCCTGATCATCCTATAAATCAAAATTGATTTGGTTTCTCTTTCTAAAGAAAAAAAAAAAACTATCTTTTTTTACAAATTCTTTTTTGCTTCAACTACAGAATAAAAATGAAGATAATACTTAGACATCTCTTTTTATACTTTAATAAAACTCTGCTATGCAAAAAAAAATACTTAGACATCTTCATGTTGTTTTTGTTAATACAACAAAGAAAGAAAAATGAAAAGCTTTAGGATGGTAAAGGAAGGCAAATCATAACTTTTTTACCCATCATGTTGGTATTAATAACTTGAGAGAAGAGCCACTTCATATTTTGTTTCCCTTCTTAGAAAGCATATGCACCCAAATAAGAATAAACTGGATTCTCTGTTCCAGGACCGTGTGTATAAGAAATGTTGGCTTTAAAGTGTTTACTGTATACTAGTTTCTGTGCAAGGTATTGCACATGTACTACATAGTTTAATTGTACAACACCAGTGAGGTATTACTATATTCAATTCACAGATGAAGGAACTCAAGTCAGGCAGACCATGTCAACAGTACACAATAGGGAAGTTACCAGGGCCCAGCTTGTCTTTTCACGAAAACTCCAAAATGCCCTACTTCCCATACTCCAAATATCTGAGGTCTGTGAAAAAAATCCAAACCCAGCTGTCTGAAATTACACTGCCTAAACCAGAACACACCCTGAGCCATCTCTCTTTTACAACACAAACACAATTAAAACATGATCACTGTGCATCCAGCAAGCAAAGGGTGTGTGCGTGTGTGTGCTCAATTGTGTCCAACTCTTTCCGACTTCATGGATGGTAACCGACCATGATCCTCTGTCCATGGGATTTTCCAGGCAAGAATGCTGGAGCAGATTGCCATTTCCTTCTCCAGGGATCTTTCCAACCCATGGATTGAACCAGCACCTCCTGCATTGGCATGTGGGTTCTTTACTGCTGAACCACCAGGGAATAGACTTTGTGAAAACAACTAAACGCATAAGTGAAAAGAGCCCTGTGGAATACTGCACCAGTGGATCATTTTCCATAAGTCAGGTTTTCAAAATTTAACAGCTAGGAAGAAAGATTTCCACTTGTATTAATTAGTGTCCTACTGTTGCCATAACAAACTACTACAAACCAAGCAGCTTAAAACAGTAAAAATATTGTATCTTACAGCTCTGAAGGCTAGCAGTCCAAAATATGTATCACAAGGTGTCACTGGGGCCAAGCTCCTTCCCGGAGTCTGCCAACATTTCTTGGATTGGCACTTGCCAGCAGGATCTCAAACACCCTGACTCTGACTCTGACACTGACTCTTCAGCTCTACCCCTTGCCCCCTCCACACCTAAGTACTCTGGTGATTACATTGGGCCCACTTAATAATCAGAACTACTCTCCTTAATTGAAGATCAGATAATTTGCAATCTTACTTTCACCTGAAACTTTAATTCTCCTTTGTCATATAACACAATAAGCTTCAGGGATTGGGGTATAGACACCACCTAGGGATGAGAATGGGCTTTCCTCATGGCTCAGTGGTAAAGAATTTGCCTACAATGCTGGAGACCAGCATTTGATTCCTGGGTTGGGAAGATTCATTTGAGGAGGGCATGGCAACCCACTCCAGTACTCTTTCTTAGAGAATTTCATGGATAGAGGAGTGTGGTGGGCTGTAGTCCGCAGAGTCTCACAGAGTCAGAGGCAACTGAGTAGCAGGGATCAGTATTCTGCCTACAACAACCACTCTAAAAACAATGGAAAATCAAAAGTTGTAAGAGACATAAAAGGTCAAATGTGGGCAAAGCCTCAAATTGTTTATCTTCAAATTCTAAGCACTGGAAGTCAGTAAACATCCCTGGCACGAACATAAAGAAAAACACAAAAGTACTTATCACTTCTTGGGAATTTCAGAAGCAGCATGGAAGGATAGCTTCAATTCTAGTATCTAAAAATTGTGTGACTTAAAGCATGTCTGTGAACTTGTATTTCTACACCTCAGATTCTTCATCTTCAAAATCACAGGATGTGAATAAACAACCCTCACATCATATCTAGAAGATAGAGTATGATCTCTGAAAGACAGGGTTTTGATGAAGATATGAAACTGAGAAATGTGGGTAATAGCAACCTGTAAAGCACTGCACCTAACAAAGGCAATTAACATTTTATTACTTAAAAAATGTATAATCTGACGCTGAGGTAATACTTGTTATGAGCAAGGATCTTATTTTTATTAAAATTTGCAGATGATGAAGGAAAGACAGAATTATTTTGGTCAAAGTGAATACCTATGAGTACTATTATATGAAATAATTTTTACTTTGTTATTCATTGTCATAGAATATAAAAATTAATCAAAATACTATAAACAGAAACATAAAAATGTCTTTATATGGTTAAAAATCAATTGCACTGAAACATGATTAATGGGCTAGTGAAAGCAGTTGTCTTAAACAAAAATCTATAACTGACATAGACAATAAAAGAATCCCATATTTATGATATTTCATATAATATTAAATTAGGATTTATGATTTTACATTATATCTCATATTTTAACATCAAAATGAAAACTCAAATTCCAGTTACTTAAAAAGACTAAATCTTAAAAGTGGATAAAGCAGAAAAGTACTTTCTAATATCAAATATGGGAAATTTTTTTAAAAGCACATTAGTCAAAAGTATTCTTTGAACACACGTACCCCTTTAATTCATATTAAATATAATTGTACACATATTACTTAAACATAATTTTGTGGGTGATGATTTTATAATAGGCCATAACTTGCAATTCAAAGAAGAGACATCTTGTGGCTAGCAAAAAAAAAAAAAAAGCAACTTCAGGTAAAAGCAGATGGGGGTAAGGCAGAAATATAAAACCAGTAAGGGAAAGACATTCCAAGATACGTAAACTGTAATCCCTTTGGTCCTTATTGTCTTTATTCACAACATATATAATATTTCCTATCTATCAAATCTATGATTCTATAAGAAGTGAACTGATAGGGTCCAGGAGAATCAATCGGAGAAGGCAATGGCACCCCACTCTAGGACTCTTGCCTGGAAAATCTCATGGATGGAGGAGCCTGGAAGGCTGCAGTCCATGGGATCGCTAAGAGTGGGACACAACTGAGCAACTTCACTTTCACTTTTCACTTTCATGCATTGGAGAAGGAAATGGCAACCCACTCCAGTGTTCTTGCTGGAGAATCCCAGGAACAGAGGAGCCTGGTAGGAGGCTGTCTATGGGGTCACACAGAGTCAGACACGACTGAAGCGACTTAGCAGCAGCAGCAGCAGAAGAATCGATTAACAAATTAAAAATAAAATTAAAAATAAAATAAAATTTAAAAATATATATATATCTAAAAA
>NW_011494832.1:9942465-9947076 GCF_000754665.1 Bison bison bison | reverse complement strand
AAAAAAAAAAAAAAAAAAAACACCAAAGATGAAGAATACATTATTTCTACTTCATAAATATAGCTAATACAAGAACTACCAATATGAGAGGAGGAGGAAGTGGACCATGCAAATTTCCCTCTTTTATAGACAACATTAACAAACACTGTTTAAAAATGATAAATGAAGAAATGGTAACATTTATTTTGGTAGTTTCAGAAATTTGGAAACTGAAACAATAAAAAAAAAACGTTTCCTATTGAGATTTGGGAGTGAGGATGAGAAATAATAAGAAAGGGAACTTTTACTTTTTATGTTTTACTCTTCTCTACCATTAACAAGAGAAAGGCAAAAGTGATATTAACATAGATAATAATCATGGCTACCGTGTTTACCATGATTGAGATATTGAACAAGATATTCTGTACAATTTATCTGAATTAAATCTTCACACTTGATATTCTGAAAAAAAAAATAAAAATGAAAATTGCTCAATATTAAAAGGAGCAAGAGTATTCTAAATAAAGGCTGAAGAAATAAGACTCTCAGGAAGTGACTGAGATGAATAGGGGTGGGGCAGGCAGTGGGGAAGAAGTTGAAAGTAGTTTTAGGTAAAAAGATGTTCTGTGCTTGGGATTTGGGGCCAAGTTAAATTAGCAAAAAATGCAAGTAAGTAATTAGAGTGTGCTTTAGGCCTGGAATCATTTGGGATTATAGGGATTATAGGAAAAGATTGTTTTCTAGAGAGTCACCAAGAAAACTGAGGTTTAAACAGGCTGAAATTGAGGTAGAGAAAGCCAGAAAAGGAAATTACGAGATAGGCAAATTGTCGTTGGTGGCTAAAATTTAGTGTGAGAGCTAATACGTAGTTGATACTCACCAATACATTGCCCATCTTATTTTACACATCTATACACCATTTGGAGGAGGGCATGGCAACCCCCTCCAGTATGCATGCCTGGAGAATTTCATGGACAGAGGAGCCTGGCAGGCTACACTCCATAGGGTCGCAAAGAGTCGGACAGGACTGAAGTGAATTAGCACATACACTTACCGTTTATACACTCAGATGATGGTAATTACAAACACTGTGCATTCATTGTTCCTCAGAACCTTGTAACTAAGTTATTTTCTTCTTAGGAAAGCTATAAAGGTACTCGACTGAGCGACTTGACTCCTTCACTCACTCAAGAAGGAGAAATTCAAACTTAATATTTATTGGATTTCTGTCTTATTAATGGCATCAATATAACTAGATATTGGAGCAAGAAGAAAATACTATAATAGATAGTAAGGATAGTGTTTACTTTTTCATGTAAAAAGTGAAGTTTTACATCACTCAGTATTTCTCATATGACTACTATTTAATTAATGTTGATAGTTATGATTGGATAATGAATCAGAAGTCTTAGATATTAATTTTAGTTCTGCTACTTACCAGTTATGTTTTATTCTATGTCATTTAACCTCTCTTTAATCTCAGTTCTCACATTTATTAATTCATAAAGAAAAATATCTGTTGTATCCCTATTGGATAAGATTGTTGTGAAAAGAGAAGATAATATATCTATCTGTCTGTCTGTCTATGTATCAATGCTCTTTGTAAACACCAAAAAACAATAAGAATCCATATGGCTATGGCAAAGTCTTGTCTATACAGAGACTGTAAACTAAAAATTTAGGTATAATACATGTATAAAGGCTATAAAAATACATCCAAAATGCTGATAACAGAATGACAGATTACAGCAAATGCTGTAAGCAAAGTACAGTTTCATTTTCACGAATACATAATGAAAGATTATATGCTATTAACACCAATTGATTCAGTAGACTTAATGAAATGGATCAGAATAGATAAAAGAAATAACTCACTAAAAACCAAGTTAAAGAAATCTGTATAAATATTACATAGAGCATATCTGCAGTGGCAGCCTGTACTTAGTCACTCCCACCCTTTAAAAGTTTCAGTTTTAAACCATATCAGACACTTGAAAACCTAATACACATTTCAGCCTAATAGTACTCCTTGATGACTAAAAGAATTATTTTAAACATTGCAAAGAAAATGTCAAAATGGCCCCTGATTTATATGCTATCAGCACAATATTAGGTATCCCATAAAAGAGGAAGAGTGACTTACAGTCATAGAGAAATAATAATAAAATGTATATTGGGTTGTATAGAGAGGAAACCACAGAAGAGTTTATGTTAAATTCTAGGGAAACCACAGAATGATTAGATTATAGAATCCTTCCCTGGGGAAGTAAAAGATACCCTGTGTCTAGTAAAACTTATCAGGGGAAATGAAAGAGGGTGGAGACAAGACAGGAATTCTACACCAAAAGGGGAGGAGAGAGAAGGATGAGGACCTTTGATTTTTTTTTTGTAGCATTCTTGGACACAAAACTGCTCAGAGCCAGTAATTTTTTTTTTTTTTCTGAATTAGCTGTAAATAAATCAGAAACATATGTATTATAATTTCACATTCTAAAACTGACCCTGGTCATCCCTAATGGAGTGGGGAAAGTTACTCATTAAATTCCATATATTTTCAATTTAGCAAGCTCTGAACCAAGGGCATGAGGATAGATATAGCCAGTCAACATCAATACTAGAAAAGACAAGTCTATGCAAGAGGTATCTGAGGATGTCTCTCTCCAGTGCCTCTTTATCTGTGCCAGTCATCTCCTTCAGACAAAATGTATTCTCAAATGACAGAACTAATTTTGACACAAAATGTTCTGTTGATTTCTGGGATTCTATTGTCCTCTGCAGATTCCTGTTGGACTGAACAGGAAAACCACTTTGATCCATAATTCAATAGAAAGCCCAATATAACTTTTCAAATTTACCACTGACATCTGAGAAGATGAAGAATGGCATCCCATCCTTTTTCTTGGAATTTCAAGCACAATGAATAAAACTTTTCTGTCCAAAGGGCATATTTTGCATAAGGAGCCACATCAATGGGGAGAAATGTACCAAAAATGATCCAAGTTTTTAAATAATAAAGGAAAGGATGACTGGGTATAGCTGTTATGTGCTTTTCATTACATTCTACACCCTAAGGAAAAGATTAAGGATGCCAAGATTAAGGCCTTTGTGCCATAAAATGCAGCAAAATGATGTTTTAGGCTCCTAATTTTTAGGAGCCTAAAATGATGTTTTAGGCTCCAGATTTTAGGCTCCTAATTCCATGTGATCCAACTTGACATTCTAGCTGGATATAGAAAAAACAAAGGGATCAGCAAAAAATAAGGCTGATTAGTACTATGCTTTTCAACTACCTTTCATGACATATAGTTAAGAATTTCTCTTAAAATTATCACAATTTTCATTCACAAAAGAATTTAGATAAATACCATATATTTGGTAAAATGTATACAAATCATGTTATTTTCAAGGCAATACTTGTGAAAATTTCAAAGATATATTCATAAAATTTCAAACTGCTCCACCATAGTAAAATGTAAAATAGTTTATCATTTTATGGTATTATGCTTTCTTATTTATACATTTATCAATAATGCATTCAAATATTACTCAGAAATATATAAATACCTTTTTGACTTCTATGAACTATTGATAGCATTGTTATAATTTTATGCCTGAGATAATATGAAATCTGAGAGTGGTTTATGTTTATCATACCTTAAATTTGCTTGACAAAATTCTCAATCCTAAAATAATTGAAACTCTTTCAAGATTAACCCATTACTGACTGGGAGAGTTTTGCTGAAACTAATGCCTGTGGTCAGTGAATTCTTATTTAAGTGATACTAGAAAGTTATGACCAACCTAGATAGCATATTCAAAAGCAGAGACATTACTTTGCCAACAAAGGTCCGTCTAGTCAAGGCTATGGTTTTTCCTGTGGTCATGTATGGATATGAGAGTTGGACTGTGAAGAAGGCTGAGCGCTGAAGAATTGATGCTTTTGAAGTGTGGTGTTGGAGAAGACTCTTGAGAGTCCCTTGGACTGCAAGGAGATCCAACCAGTCCATTCTAAAGGAGATCAGCCCTGGGATTTCTTTGAAGGAATGATGCTAAAGCTGAAACTCCAGTACTTTGGCCACTTCATGTGAAGAGTTGACTCACTGGAAAAGACTCTGATGCTGGGAGGGATTGGGGACAGGAGGAGAAGGGGACGACAGAGGATGAGATGGCTGGATGGCATCACTGACTCGATGGACGTGAGTCTGGGTGAACTCCGGGAGTTGGTGATGGACAGGGAGGCCTGGCATGCTGTGATACATGGGGTCGCAGAGTTGGACACGACTGAGCGATTGAACTGAACTGAACTGAACTGAAAAATATACTACAAATGAATCTGTATAAAAATGGAAACAAGACTCACAGATATAGAAAACAAATTTCTGGTTAGGAGTATGGAGTTAACAAACTACTATATATAAAATAGATAAGCAGTAAGGATTTACTTTATAACAAAGGGAACAATAGTCAATATTTCATAATAGCCTATCATGGAAAATAATCTGAAATAAAAAATGCATATATAACAATTACTTTGCTGTATACCCAAAACTAACACAATATTCTAAAACTAACAAAATATTGTAAGTAGACTATACCTTGATAAAAAATAATTTCAAAACATTTAAAAATTAT
>NW_011494832.1:9917029-9942365 GCF_000754665.1 Bison bison bison | reverse complement strand
TATATATACTGGGCTTCCCTGCTGGCTCACCAGTAAAGGATCCACCTGAAATGCAGGAAATGAGGGTTTGATCCCTAGGTCAGAAAGATCCTGTGGAGAAGGAAATGGCAACCCACTCCAGTATTCTTGCCTGGAAAGTTCCATGGACAGAGGAGCCTGGCAGGCTACATTCTATGGATCACAAAAGAGTCATACACGACTTTGTGACTAAACAACAAAATATCTATATACAATATTCATATAGTATATATAATAAATACTATATTTAATATAGAAATATAATGTATACAGTTTTCCCACCCATTAGAATTATTTTCATTTTACTCAATTAATAATTATAAATTATCAAGAATAATTCAAAACCTGAGTAGAACTTTTTAACAAATTTTAGCATTGATCCAAAAGTTCAAAGATCTTTGATAGTTATACTTTTAGGCCTTGCAGATGTAATAAGTTATAGATTGGAGCTGATGTCACCTACTTCAATATGTTTAACCTTCCATTATTTGGTTGTGAATTCTAGCTTTAAAAACATGATATAAGATACACTTAAATGAATTTCCCTTTACTGCATTTTCAAATCTATAGAGAAAAAATACTCCAACTCAAGTCACAGTTTGTGAAAATGTCTCAAAAGAGAAAAGAGAAAATAAAGGTTTATAATGTTTGGAAATTTTTTAGGAGCTTTGTTTCCAGTATATTATTTTACTTATCAACCTTGGTCCAACACAAACTAACTAGAGTAGGATAAATCTAGTGATTTTCCACCAAATGAATTCCAAGCTTGCAAAAATGAGAACTGATAATAACAAGAATAATATTTTTATATCTCCCTTTCTTGTTTAGGTCCATCAAGAGGAAAACTATAAAATAAATAGTGGTCCGTCCAAAAGGCAGAAGCACAAACATGACAAGCCTTGCGGTACTATTTCTTGAATGGCTCATGTGATTTGTTGGAGTATTTTTATAGGCTAAATTACAGAATTATAGAATCATGGAATTTTTAGAACCGAAAGGAATGTTAGCAATCACTAGGGTGCTGCTTAGTAAACAATCCCTTGAATGTTCAAAACAATATGCAAAGGAGCTCGCCTAATTTCCTAAAACCTTCCTCTCCCTACAGACTACCTCCTATACATCAGGAGGTGCTGGGTATAAGGCATCATGTAACTTCACTACACTGTGATTTGGTACAAGGTGGATAAGTTTGGCTTTTTTCAGGATTCTACCCAAGGGGGTTTATTGTTAGAAGTTAAAGGGATTCATAGGCAAACACATTTATCAAAACGTAGCCCATACAGAAATCCAGACAATACCACTAGAATAAATTTCATGTGTACAAAAATGCATCTTAGTAACTAAAATCTGCAGTATATAGCAAAGAGTCTAGCTTAGCTTATTGTCTCTAAAATTCATTATACTATCTTAGTAGATTATGGGATTTTTTTAGGGTAGAGTTTTACATGCTACATGACTGCTATTCATACAGAATCTAGATTGCATAAGTAGAAACTGGATATTTATTATTTTTTGTTTATTTTTTGATAATTTATGTGACATCTGTCTCAAAACAAAACAAACCTCTACAATCTCATGCATGCATGCTCAGTAGCTAAGTTGTGTCCGGTGCTGTGACCCTATGGAGAAGGAAATGGCAACCCGCTCGTGTTCTTGCCTGGAGAATCCCATGGACAGAGGAGCCTGGTGGGCTGCAGTCTATGGGGTCGCACAGAGTCAGACACGGCTGAAGCAACTTAGCAGCAGCAGCAGCAGCTGTGACCCTATGGATTATAGCCTGCCAGGCTCGTCTGTCCATGGGATTTTCCATCCAAAATACTGCAGTGAGTTGCCACTTCCTCCTCCAGGGGATCTTCCTGATGCAGGAATCAAACACACGTCCCCTGTGTCTCCTGCATTGGCAGGCAGATTCTTTGAGAATCTCAGATTCACTGAGCCACTTGGGAAGCCCCCAACAATATCATATGAACATCTAAAATGTGCCATTTATTTTAGTAGGATTATTAGTAAAAATTTAACTGTGGTTAAAGATGATTATTTCATTTAAGCCTCACAAAAATCTAGTTTGCAAGTGAGAGGACTGCTTAGAGAGGGATAATAATTTGACCCGAGTTGCATAACTGTTAAGGTACAGCTTTGATCTTCAAGCTCAAATGTCTGTTAAAGCCCAACTGTGAGAAATGATAGAAAGCCAGAAGGATTTGCACATTAGTCCATCCATTTTTCAAAGGAAGGATAAAAAATTCTTAGAAATTTATTTCAAATAAAGTATATAATAATAAAATAACTGTATGAAAATGGAAAATTTAAACTGAGGTGTACCATGCAATCTAATCAAAGAGGAAAACAAAACAAAATCATTCTCCCCAGAAATCTCCCTTTTACTCTTCCTCAAAGTTTCTTCATATTAAAAGAGAAACACAGCATCCCCTGGACTAAAAATGATACCTGGTAAGCATGCACATGAAGATGTGATGGACTGAAGATCCCTCTATCTACATTCCTTTTGGTCTAGCTCATAATTTTGAGTGCCTGTGGTTTGGAATGCTCAGCTAATCTGTGGACTGACCTGTTTCCACATGTCCATCTAACAGGTTTCTACATTTCCCTCTCACTTTCAAGCATGCACAGATTTGGTAAATTATTTCAGTCTTTTTATAATTACTGTCCTTGATATGAGTTTTTGCCTTTCAAGCATTCTGTTAAAGTTACACTTATTCTCTGAACTCAACTGTCCTTTTACTGAGAACTGGAGATACAATGTTGATTTTACAGACTAGCACAATTTTAAACAGACTTCCCCAATAGTTGATATTAGAAGTTTATTCTCTTTATTTTCCCTTTCATTAGGCATTCTTCCCCATCTTTAAGGGGAATGTCTAAGGTCATTTGATACATTTATTTTTATTTAAGGGGTTTTCCTAAGGTCACTGGATATCTTTTACTTTTATTTAAATATCTTGGATCTTTCATTAGGGGGGAAAAAAAGAAAGTTTTCCACTGAAAATAAATCAAAATACTGGGTGGGCTTGTAAAGTTCCAAAATTATTTTAAAGTCATATTTAGCTGCCAAAATTGATATAATTTATCAGCTAGCATTTTTAGTGCAAGAAAATTTCCAATTATTTGATTCAACTTTTTAAAATAGATGATATGATTCTCATGTTCATTTTAGCAATTTTTGAACATTGTGTTACTTTGGCTATTTTGCACTCTGGCTGGATAAAATTGCCAGTCAGCATATTAAATGATTAGAGAGAATTAATAAGTTAATTGAGAACTGATTCTAACTCAACTTAGTATTACTATAGTAAGTTTATTCAATAACTTAAGTTTCATTTCAGTTCAGTTGCTCAGTCGTGTCCAACTCCTTGTGATCCAGTGAATTAGAGCACACCAGGCTACCCTGTCCATCACCAACTCCGGAGATTACCCGAACCCATGTCCATCGAGTCAGTGATGCCATCCAGCCATCTCAGCCTCCATCATCCCCTTCTCCTCCTGCCCCCAATTCCTCCCAGCATCAGGATCTTTTCCAATGAGTCAACTCTTCGCATGAGGTGGCCAAAGTACTGGAGTTTCAGCTTTAGCATCAGTCCTTCCAATGAACACCCAAGACTGGTCTCCTTTAGAACGGACTGGTTGGATCTCCTTGCAGTCCAAGGGACTCTCAAGAGTCTTCTCTAACACCACAGTTCAAAAGCGTCAATTCTTCCATGCTCAGCTTTCTTCACTGTCCAACTCTCACTTCCATACATGACCACTGGAAAAACCATAGCCTTGACTAGACGGACCTTTGTTGGCAAAATAACGTCTCTGCTTTTAAATACGCTATCTAGTGTGGTCATAACTTTCCTTCCAAGGAGTAAGCGTCTTTCAATTTCACGGCTGCAATCACCAACTGCAGTGATTTGGGAGCCCCCCAAAATAAAGTCTGACACTGTTTCCACTGTTTCTCCATCTATTTGCCATGAAGTGATGGGACCAGA
Organism: Bison bison bison; assembly: GCF_000754665.1. Lineage (NCBI taxonomy): Eukaryota > Metazoa > Chordata > Mammalia > Artiodactyla > Bovidae > Bison > Bison bison. The sequence goes on along the minus strand of NW_011494832.1, from coordinate 9,938,358 downwards.
TGCCTTAAGTTTAAAGTAGAGCAGTAGAGCAGTAGAACAGTAATCAACAAAGATTCAAATTTTTAATATATAATAGTTCAGACTGAACTATTATATGAACATAGTATTTAATAAACTATATTTCACCACATAAAAGCAAAAATATCCTTAATTTATATTTATTAAATCTGGTTAGTCAATAGTTCTTGTAAATGTTTCCATTTCAGTTAACTGTTAGATGTACATAGGCGGAAAAAATATTCAGATTCCATTTTACAAGAAGCAAGAAGTGTGTATCTATTAATAAGAAATTTGGCTTGTTACTTCAGTCACCTTTCATCTCAACTTCAAAATTACCATATTGTATACATATCTATACATATCCATATCTATAAAGTATTATATTTAATTTTAGCCAGCTTCACTTTTGCATTCTTAATACAACCCATTTAGAGCCTATTTCTTAGCAAAACCATTCCTGTCTGCTATTTATGGAGTTATTCACTTATTTCTTTGTGCTGTATTTGACACAATACATTTTTCAATTGGAGATGATATCTTACTATCTCCTAATTATTATTCATGTCTGTTTTTTCTTTTAAAATAATGGACTTGTAAATAGACCAGTCACTTTGTTTCATCTTTTCACAGTCTGTACTAGATACTCTTTCTAGCACTTAGAAGACAAACTGGAATGTAAATTTCCATCGGCCAATAAATTTCATAAGGCAAGGCTTTTGTTGTTTATTCACTGATGTATCATAATCACCAAAATTTTTTTAAAAGCCTAGAAATTCTCACTAAATAAATAATTATTGAACTCATAAAATTTTATTTAATTCCTTTAATTAGTTTATTTAATTAGAATTATTTAACTTGAATTAGATCTTAAAGTATCTAATCATGAAAATTATTATTCGCCTTTCTATTAGCTTCTATGATATAATTCTTTGAATTACACTGGTGTATAAACTATTTTCTGAATTTAAGTTTATACCTCAATTATACATTTAAGTCACCAAAATGAAGAATCAGATCTGCTTCATCAGATTGTAACCTGTGCCTGCCCTTCTGCCACAAGCACCATCTAATATGTGTCATTACATCTCCCAAGTCTGGTACTTACATCAGAAGCTTCAACCAAACTGTGTTTGAGTCTTAACACTGAAAATGGGGTAGAAACTTCACTGTACAGTCTCACTCATGATATTTCTGGCTCTATTTAGGTAATTTCATGCCAAAAACCTGCAAGAGGCCACATCAGATTTCAGAAGGACATACTACCTCTTGCCAGAAACAGGAAGATAAGCGAACATGATGAAACTCTCACAGGTTAACAATAATTACAACAGCATATTTTTCAAGCCCTCTCTTTGGCAATCTCCTGTTTCCAGTCTGTAATTTTAATTGCTCCATTCATATTGAATTAAATGTGAACCAGTAAAAGATAACTTGTTTATTTAAAACAGCATTGGACTGTGAAAATGAAGAGACCTAGATTCATGTACCAACTGAATCATTAACAAGCTGTGTGTCTGTGGCCAGTCTCCTCTGTTTTTTTCATTCTTAGGATCCCAAATTGAGAAAGCAGGAGATTGAGCTATGTGATGTTTGAAGCCTCTTCAAGCTCTAAGATTCTAAGATCCTTTTAACTTATTCCTAAACATTGATATCTCCCAATTTCACCATATTTTTATACTTGTGTTTGTTCATTAGCTATAGAATACCCTCCCTTTCCTTGTCTTTTCAAATCTTGATTACTTTCCAAGACCCAGCTTACTTCAAATTTCCAACAAGAGCCCTTCCCTGATTGCTGTGTGTGGACATACGAACAGCCATATGAATATACTATTTTTTTCTATTCAACAATAGTTTTGAATATGTATTAGTTTGTATCTTCAAGTAGCTTACTATGCTCTAGAAAAAAAAGATCATGGCCATGCTTTTTTTGTATGCTTTATGGCATTTAGTAGCAGTCTAGGTATTTATTAGTTTTCTGTATTATCACTGTAGTTTTAAGAAGTACTTGATTGCTTACTTAATTCATTTTTGAATGGGATTATATCTGTGCAATTTTAAAAATCTACAGTTAAAACTCCAGCTTTGTCTTTTTGCATATGTTCTTAAATTTAAATATGACTGAATTTGTTATACTGTTGGTAATGCTAGTAATTTGAAGGACCTTTCATTTTCAATTTTATATATACTTCATTGTTTCTGAGAATTAGTTTTGCCTGAAAAAGGTTTTTGGTGAGACCTCTGTGTGTATTCAAATAGAGTGAAATTTTACCTTTTCAGATGATTCATTTTAGCTAAAAGACATTTTTATGTGGTCTAGGAGATGAGAAGATCATGACTCAGGAGAACCAGAGCTTAGTACCAACTTTTTCAGGAAGTCTTTGGATAACAAACAAATAAATTAATAGGTTTGTGCTCAGCTTTCCTATTACATCTTTATTTCAGTCTTATCCTCCTGATTTATTTCACAGTTTAGCTGAAAATAGAATGAGAAATTTAAAAAATTAAACATAAGCATATTAAAGTGCTAGTATATAACTACTTTCAGCTTGCTTTTTCTATCTTCACTTCAATTGTTTTTGCTATCAATCAGACTTGTTAAGATTATTTTAAAATTCGGTAGGAAAAAACTCTTTCAACAGAAAAATTGTACATGAGATTGAGACAACTTTTGCTGAAAATACTTATAGGCAGAAGCAATGAATATGAGACTCCGTCTAAATAACCAGCATGGTTTGTAAAATTTAAATAACTTTAAAACATGTTTTAAAATATTTTTGAGTTTTAAAAATTTGCTTTATGTGACAGAATGAAGAGTGGCCCTATGTTGATATCCATTTTTAGTTATATGTGCTGCCAAAGTGAGAATTGCTGATTTCCATTTTTAATTTACTTCTTAATGAAAAACACAAAAGCATGAGAACCACTGATCCAGCACAATTCTACATTTTTAAGCAGAAAATAAATCAAGGCTTGGAGTGATTCCACAACTTGCTCAACTCCCAGATATATAAAGTGTGTAAAATGATACAAATGAGCTGATTTACAGAACAGAAACTGACTGACAGATCTGAAAATCAAACTTATGATTACTAGAGGGGAAACTTGGGGGGAAGTGAAAAACTAGAGATTGGGGTTAACATACACACACTGTTACATTTAGAGTCAGTTCAGTTCAGTCACTCAGTCGTGTCCGACTCTTTGCGACCCCATGAATCACAGCACGTCAGGCCACCCTGTCCATCACTAACTCCCAGAGTCTACACAAACCCATGTCCATCGAGTCAGTGATGCCATCCAGCCATCTCATTCTCTGTCATTCCCTTCTCCTCCTGCCCCTAATCCCTCCCAACATCAGGGTTTTTTCCAGTGAGTCAACTCTTCACATCAGGTGGCCAAAGTATTGGAGTTTCAGCTTCAGCATCAGTTCTTCCAATGAACACCCAGGACTGATCTCCTTAGGATGGACTGGTTGGATCTTCTTGCAGTCCAACGGACTCTCAAGAGTCTTCTCCAACACCACAGTTCAAAAGCATCAATTCTTCAGTGCTCAGCTTTCTTCACAGTCCAACTCTCACATAAATACATGACCACTGGAAAAACCATAGCCTTGACTAGATGGTCCTTTGTTGGTAAAGTAATGTGTCTGCTTTTGAATATGCTATCTAGGTTGGTCATAACTTTCCTTCCAAGGAGTAAGCGTCTTTTAATTTCATGGCTGCAATCACCATCTGCAGTGATTTTGGAGTCCCCCAAAATATAGTCTGACACTATTTCCACTGTTTTCCCATCTATTTCCCATGAAGTGATGGGAACTAATAATGATCTACTGTATAGCACAGGGAGTTCTGGTTAATATTCTGTAATAAGTTACATGGGAAAGCAATTTGAAAGGAAATGGATAAATGCATGTGTATAAGTGAATCCCTTTGCTGTACTCCTGAAACTAACATGACACTGTAAGTCAACTATGCTCCAATAAAAAATTAAAAATATATAAAAAGGGACATATGTAAAAAAAGATTACTTTTCTATTTAAAAAAATACTCTTTTACTTTCTGAAAAAGACAGTTTTCCATAAAATCTCTCTAATATATTATACTTTTTAATTTATGGACCATAAAACATGACTTTTCTACAATCAGTAAATTTGCTGAAGCATGTGTCTAGAATACATGAGCCAATGGTTGCAGTTGTGGGAAGTCTTATTTCTTACTGAGCTCCTCAGTGTCAGAGAAGACTGTTAAAACATGTGGGAGTGTCCATTAGTGTGTGATGCATTAACAATACAGTTCTTACTAAGATACATTAATTTATAAAGAAACTCTAAAATTTATAGAAGATTTCAACTATATACTGCCGCTAAGTCACTTCAGTCGTGTCTGACTGTGCGACCCCATAGACGGAAGCCCACCAGGCTCCCCTGTCCCTGGGATGCTCCAGGCAAGAACACTGGAGTGGGGTGCCCTTTTCTTCTCCAACTTTCTGATAAATATTAAATAAAAATGTCAGCAGATAACAAGTGAATTAATTGTCTGAGTTTCTTCTTGGGAGAGTACACATAACTTTTCTATTAATTAGATTTCATCTAGTTTGTTCAGTTTTAGTGAACATAACAGTCTTTCAGTTGTGTCTGACTCTTTGAGACCCCGTTGACTGTACTGTAGCCCACCAGGCTCCTCTATATATGGAATTCTTCAGACAAGAACACTGTAGTGGGTAACCATTCACTTCTCCAGGGGATCTTATGGACCCAGGGATAAAAGTAGGGTCTCCCACATTGCAGTCAGATTCTTTACAGTCTGAGACATCAAATGTCAATAGATAACAAGTGAATTAATGGTCTTGGGTTTCCTCTTGGGCAAGTACACATAACTTTGCATTAGTTGTCTATTAATTAGATTTCTTTTAGCTTGTTCAATTTTAGTATGACTTTTTATATTGTTGAATGATTATTTCTTTTAATCTCCTTTCCTGCTTTTTTTTTCTTTTGGTTCATTAATTATATTTCTTAAGAGCTAATTTTAATTTAATAAAGTACATTAACTTAATCATTTTTATCTTCACAATAGCCCATGAATAATATTATCTTTCTTTAACGAAAGACAAAGTTAAGATAACTCACCAAAGACCACATAGTGAGCAAATGGCCAAGTCATTAACAAGATACAAGCATTTCTGAATCCAAAGTAGATATTCTTAACCCTAATCCATCCTGCTTTTTCTGTCTCACTGGCATTATATGTTTATTAGTTCTTAATTCTTATTACTTGAAGAGGCTTATGATCATTCATCTTTGAAAATAATTTTCACATTTGAAATTAATTTTCACATTTGAAATTTAAAATCAGAAGAAAAATAACTATTTAAACTTTGCCTTTATATCAATACTTAAGCTGCATTACATGATATACTTCAGAAGTTTTGAGTAAACAATTAAAATGCAACCACAGAATAAGCACATATTTTACATCCACACAATTCTCTCTAATACAAACACATAATAAAGTAGACTTATTGGTTTTCAACAAAGTAATTCATTCACCTAGTTAAGCAAAATTCTTTATTTTTCATCAAGGTCATGAAAAACAAGAAAAGACTGAGAAACTGACATAGATCAGAGGATATTTAGGAGACATGACTAAATGTCATGTGGTATCCTGAATTAGATCTTGGAACAACAATAACAACCAAAAAAGACATTATAGGGAAAACATAAATTCCAAATAAAGTCTTTAGTTTAATTAATATATTACCAAGGCTAGTGGTTTAGTATTGACCAAAGCTCCATGGCATCTATTAGCATTAGGGAAAATTATGTGGAAGTGTTCGGGGAAGCACATTGACTGAAACCGTCCCCCCTGGCCAGGCACTACGGTAATCATTTGCATGAGTTGCTTTAGGACAGGAGGTACTGGTAAGGAACACAAAACTAATAAACTGCTACCAACAGGAAGAGATCAGGAAAGGTCAAAAGGAGACACCACATGTCTGACCACCTCCCAGAATCCTTCTCGCTGGCATCCATCTTGGATGAACAAGGTGTGCACCACCAGACAGGACTCTGAGTCAGAATGATTGGCTAAAGACAACTTGGAAACTAATCCCATCACCATAAATCCTGGGAGCCACATGGCAGAGCAGTTCTTCTGGGTTCCCTTACCCTATTGCTCTCCTGCTTTCTGCCTGAGCACCCTTTCCCAATAAAATCTCTTCTTTTGTCAGTACATGTGTCTTCTCAGACAATTCATTTCTGAGTGTTAGACCAAAGTCCATTTTTGGGCCCTGGAAGGGGTCCCCCTTCCTGCAACAGAATATGTACAGAAACTCCTTGGATCATCTTTGCAATTTTTATGCCTATTTTGAAGGGTTTTTTAAATTAAAAAAAAAAAATGCTCTATTGAGTACCTAGCATGTGCTATGGTGCTTCTCCAGTGGTTCAGTGGTAAAGAATCTGCCAGCAATGCAGGAGACATGGGTCCAATCCCTGGGTGGAAAAGATCCCCAGGAGGAGGGCATGGCAACCCACTCCGATATTCTTGCCTAGAGAATCCCATGAACAGAGGAGCCTAGCAGGCTACAGTTCATAGCATCATAGAGTCACACATGACTGAAGTGACTGAGCAAGCATGAGCAGGCATATATTGTGGGAGGAGTAGCCAGGAAAGAAAAGTCAAGACAGCTGCTGCCTTCTGCAGGTTCACATCTAATTAGGTTAGTAGTTCTGACTGCAAAAGAGTAGGACACTCTTTCACATGGATATGTACAGAAAGCAGATAGGGGGCCAAAGGAAGGAAGAAATGAACTCTACTTGGTCAACATGAAGAATACTTAGTGGTTCAGAAAATACTTCATTATGTTATCCAGATTTTTAGTGTGAAACAAAAATGTATACTATCTATAGGTCAATATTGCTTATTTTAAGGATAATCTTGAAAAAAATATATGTAGACAAATATTTCTCTTTATAACAAAAGTTTAGATACAGAGATAGAGTGAGTGAGTGAGTGAAGTTGCTCAGTCGTGTCCAACTCTTTGCAACCCCATGGACTGTAGCATACCAGGCTTCTCCGTCCATGGGATTCTCCAGGCAAGAATACTGGAGTGGGTTACCATTTCCTTCTCCAGGGGATCTTCCCGACCCAGGGATTGAACCTGGGTCTCTCGCATTGGAGGCAGATGCTTTAACCTCTGAGCCAACAGGGAAGCCAGAGATAGAATATAGATGCAATAAGTAGATTGGAAATAAGTTTTTTCTTTATAATACTAAAATACTTTTTTTTTTTTCACATAATAGAGCACTAAAAGTTTATTGATACAGTTTCAGATTCCACACTGCAACTAACTCTTAAAGAAACTACCATTTGTCAAATTTTCATGCAGTATCAATGAAAAGGCTATTTTTTTTTTTGTACTTATTTCTTTTTTTTTTTTTTCTCTAATTTTATTTTATTTTTAAACTTTACATAATTGTATTAGTTTTGCCAAATTTTTGTTAAAAGTAGTGATAAGCAATTTGCTTTATTCTAGATGTGAATAGCATCTAATTAGCCAGAGACTCAATAAAGGTGGAAATATTTTAACATTTCAATGGTAGTGGGTAGTATAGGTCATAGTTCTCTATCATAACATAATTCTACAAACTCCTGTTAGACTTGAAAAATTACTAACTTTTTTCAAGAAATAAGGACTTATAACTGAAGTTTTCTTAGGTTTGTTTATAATGTCATTTATCATGTTTCAGATAGGAAAATTGTATCTTACTATGGTTCTCAGGTATTCAATTACATTGACTGTGTTAAACAGAGTTATGAACACTAGTGTAATAATTGCTTTGATAAGAGGGTTAGATGAATATTTCTAAAGCACAGTATATTTGTGAGAGTAATTATAAATCAATTATGGGATCTGCTTTTGTCACTAATCATTTAGAAATCCATTAACAGAAGGTCCTGTGAACAGCTGAAATACTGTTCATGTCACTTTATGTTTGGGTACTATAAATATAGGATTAAAAAGGCCTTATGAACATTTAACTACATTTTAACTAACACCCTGCAGTCCATTTTCTATCAGTAAAATGCCTAGGAGTTTACACTTGCAGAGTTTCAAGAAATCCAGATGGACCACATTACTGTTTGGCTTTTTGTGCAGTTTGAAAACATGACCTTGTTTCTCACAAAAAACATAGAATTTTATATTAGTGTTAAGTGCGGTAATATCTCTAAGCTTTTAACTTAATTTGAGCTATTCTATTTTGTTGTTATATTAGAATTGTTATGACTCACAATGATACTGGCCAATTTGCCAGTAATGGGACCTAACATAGATATAAAATCAATAGCATCATGATGCCATCTTAGGTATGTAAAGTTGATTTTTTGATACACCATTAAACATACATGGGTATTCATTTGTTTTCGTGGTAGTGGTAATAGAGTTGACTCAATCCATTCACAGTGTGTTTTCCAGTCCTTTATATGACCTGTGGTTTTCATCTGCATTTTAGTTGTCAGAGTTCTCCGATATAGTAAACTCAGATATATTGAAGAAATAAAACTTATTTTTAGTTCACTAGCCCCTACTTTCTCTATGTTTACCTCTCTTGCTTACTCAACCTTTAGATATCCTCTCAAGAGATGCTCTCAGGATAGGAGCTAATGATTTCAGTTATATTTCAGCATAAGAAACAAAAAGCGCTTTGACTTCCCCAATGATATTTTCCTCTCTTGGCAGTTGAAAAATCTATTCAAGTAAAGGACACAACCTCTATAATACTGGATAAAAATAAGATTATTTTAAGGTCAGCTTGGAAGGAAGCATGAATCTTTTCATTATCCTAACATGGATGATACGTGGAAAGGCTTACCTCTAAGTTTGCTAGGAACAGATCCAGGTCAGGTCTATTATCCTGGCATAAGTACAAATTGAATTTCATTCCACTCTCAAAAAACATGCCAATTTGGATTTTAAACTATACAGTTGTTTAGTCCTATAAAAGACCTTGCCCATAGAGGGACTCAGATTTTGCCCCCAATAGGATATGATGAAGAATATATACATGAATGGACAGATTAATTGACGTGCATATTTTTTGAGGTCTTTTCAAATATTTAATGATCCTACAATCATGGATCTTAAGTTACATTACATTTCTTTGCTTAAGTCTTTCCTAATCTTTTATTGCACTAAGTGAAAGGAAGGGTAGATTCAATGTCATACATCTGAAAAGGCAAAGTCAGCATACATTTCCTGATAAAAAAATCTGATATCTAATACCTGTTTCAAATCTTTGTAGGTGAGATGAGTACAGAGATGACCGCCAAAAAGTCTGTGTTTGGCTCAAGATCCAAGATCCAGTACAAAACTAAAAATTTCAGGTGTTTCAACAAGCCTGAAAGACTTTATCTGTTTGAAAGAAATTGATTGATATTACATTTGTTATTATTAAAAAAGTACAGTCAGAAACAAATAAATCCCATTAATAAAATCCGTGGAGGACTGAAATGGTTCAGAAATTCTGCAATGGAATATCCTTTCAAAGCGTGTGCTGTTTGGTTACTGGTTCTAATTACATTCATGATACGAGTCACGTTTTTGCTGAAACTCCATGACACAGCCACCATGCCAGAACCTGACAATCTCCAAAGCCTATTCAAACAACACCAGGGAAGTAGAAAGATCATCTTGTCACACACTTGAGTTAGGTCCAACATCTCACACTAGTCTATATTAAAACTTGTTGAACTTGTGCTGCCATTTTGTGTGTCCTCAATTTTCAGATATTACTTTTTACATGAATAAAACTAATTATGTAATGTGATATACATTTGTAATTGAGAAAAAATCAGGTAGAGGAAAGGTTTAATTAATGTTTGTTTAAATTTCATGACAAGGCAAATCCTGAAAGCATCACAATAATTTTATAGAAAATAATATACACTGTTAAATAAAGCAAAATGAGGGAAAAGGTATATATTTCCATTTAGATCCACATCAGCAATAAACATCTCAATCATGAAAATGATTGTCAGTAATAAGTATTTCTCTGTTTATCCATTATAAATACACCTAAGTTGTAGGCAAAGAAACAAAAACCCCTGAGCCAGATCTAGTTATTTTTTAAATATTTAATATATACTTTAAAATGGGTGCTTTTACATATTTTTTAAAATCAATTCTTCTTTAGGTACAATATACTTTAATACATTTCTCACCATTCTTGTACTTGATTCTTTTCATTTCTGTACTCAGAACTCGGCATGGTGCTTTTCTTCTCTCTTTTTTTTTTTAACTTTATCAGTTGAAAAATTTTTTAAATTTACCTTCCTATACTTTCTTACAAGTAAGGAAGCTGGGAAGCTCAAATCAACTTTCCCATAGATCTTCAGCATCAAAATTCTGGATGTATCTAATAAACTCAGATTTGTTTTGGAAGGAAGAGGTGAGGTATTTCTGTTTCTAGTCGTGTCCTTGGGGATGTAAGTGCTTAGTAGTGGTTACATGGCTTGACCCAGCTTTCCAGGTCAGGGATTGCTGTCGTTGCCTACATGTTAGCACCAGGAGCTTGATAAACCCTGGATGGGGATTATGAACTGACTATTGTGATGGCAGTCTCCTGACTCTAGCCCTCCAGTCATTCCATGATGTGGTAAGGGAAGGTTTAATTCTCTACAATCATTTTGTTGTTGTTTGAAATAAATAGAAAGATATATATTTTCTGTCCTGACACTGCACCTTTTAGAGATCTCTCTTCTACACTGAAAAAGCAAGCTACTTTTAGCAGACATTCATTAAGGAAAAATCATTAGAATGATCACTCTTAGTTACACACCTGTAAATTAAACTATACTCCTTGTCCTATGAAAAAAAGTAACAGAACATTTTAGATGGCCAACCCAGCTCCCAAATCCATCATTAGGGACATACAAGTGCTTTTAAGTTGGAGGTAAATGAGCTGAAAGGTCAAAAGCATTCTAAGAAGAGGATTGATGGCTAACCTACTTCATGGATTTATATATCCCCAACCAGTATCTATTGGTAGGAAAAGGAAAGAATATCAAGAAGCACACTCCTAAACAAATGGAACTCACTGTGATGGGATAAAAATTCTAGATATAGAATTCAGAATGAGAAGGGCCATTATTAAGCAATGATGTCGAGACTAACTGCCTGTACCTCGAGTCCAACAGACACTCTAACGTGGCACATATGCTCCAAGTACAATGGCTAAGGTCAATTGAACGATATGAGATCCATTTCTACCACTAAGGTGTTGATGTACAAGGGCTCCCATATATTGGGCTTTTTGGTGAAGATAGAGAAATTATGTATGTGTGTTTAATAGAGAGATTAGCTTTCTATTAACCTAGCTAGTTGTTACTGGAGCCAGGTTTCTCATGACAGTATTTAGACCCTAAGTTGTGGATTACTTCCTATTGGTTTCATGATTGGTTTCTTTATTTGGAGAATCAGGAAAATTATTTTCTCCCAAGTTCTCTCCTTAGAATTCTTGTCTATGAAGGAATCAAATGCTTCAGTGAAATACTTATATTGCTGACAGCCTAATTATAGTCCGTGTGACTTCTTTCAAACCACAGCCGAGGTCTTATATTGGTCTCCTACCTACAGTGTCTTCTCAGCATTGAATAATTCTAACAGATTCATCATGCCCTGGTTAAAAGATTTCAGTGGTTTCTGTCATCCTGGTATATGAACAATAGCATTCTAGAATGCAGGATTAAAGTGTTTATGAAGAAGTACTTGCAACTTAATAATATATAGGTCAACAGCAATTTACCCTAAAGGTTTAATGATACAGAGTCCATTTCACTTCCAGTATACTGGCAGCAGTGATCACTGCTTTGTCTCTATGATGACATTAGGAGAACCAGAAGCATGAAGTCCTTCACCCCTCAAAGAGAAAAACCTACTGTCACACGTTGCATGGGCTGTGCTGGCTCTTCAGTCGTGTCTGACTCTTTGAGACCCTATGGACTGTAGCCCACCAGCTCCTCTCTCCATGGCATTCTCCAGGCAAGAATACTGGAGTGGATTGCCATGCCCTTTTCCAGGGGATCTTCCCATCCCAGGAATCAAATTCACATCTCTTGTATTTCCTGCATTGACAGGCAGGTTCTTTACCACTAGTGCCGCCTGGGAAGTTCCATATGTGGTGCAGTCTGGAGATATAGAGCTACTGCCCCGTAGCCTTCTAAAGAGAAGGTCATGAAGCCAACCATTCACTAGTTCCACATGCCCTAAGAAAGGTCAGTAGCTCTAGTAGGGATTATTTGATGATCTGTGCTTTTATTTAAAAAAGGAGGCCTCTCTTGACATGTAAGATAGTATCACACATGGCAAATGACTAAGCTTAAAACTATAGTAGAGATGCACACAAACAGCATGAATGCAAAAAATACAATGAAGAAGAGATATTATTCTCCCTTGGATACAGACTTACTACATCTGTTACTGTTGCATTCATATGTTGACTATAGTTTCACCGGTAAGCTTGCAGTAAGGCACATTGCTGCTGCTGCTGCTGCTGCTAAGTCACTTCCGTCACGTCCAACTCTGTGTAACCCCATAGACGGCAGCCCATTCAGCTCCCCCGTCCCTGGGATTCTCCAGGCAAGAACACTGAAGTGGGTTGCCATTTCCTTCTCCAATGCATGAAAGTGAAAAGTGAAAGTGAAGTCGCTCAGTCATGTCCGACTCTTAGCGACCCCATGAACTGCAGCCCACCAGGCTCCTCTGTCAATGGGATTTTCCCACAGGAATAGACCAAAAATTTCAAGTTATATTTCATATATGAGAAATAAAAAGCCTCCGTAATACTTGCATCCAGTCATTATCCTTATATTCGACAAATTGTTTCCCACACATTCAATACATCAGTGCATTTGGTCCTGTTTATACCCAAACATCAAATCAGCACGTATTAGTTCATTCTGAAAACATAATCACCTGTTATCATCATTAAGTTAATCTGTAGAGACAACAGTACATAGGAACTCCCTCTGCTGTTAGGAAGCTCATATTCAAGTGGAAGGGAGAGAGAGAAATGTAAGGACACCTCTACAACGCAACAACACACACGACTCTACAAGCACAGGCAAGGTGAAGAAACACAGACATGTAGGGTTGTAAGTCTTATTGAGGCAAGTCAGCAGGGATGGCAGAAAACAGTCCATGTGCCTTCAAACAGACCATGCCTGCTTAAGACTGTATGCTACTTAAAAGACAGTTTCTCCTTCCCTCTCTCTTTCCCACTGGTAATGGCCAGGAAGGCCTTGTGGAGATTGCAAAACCACAGGACAGAGGCAGCCTGGAACTCTGAGTCTACTTGAAGAAGAGGTCTTGGCAGGATTGAGAAATAAACTCTGTCTTGTCGAGCCACTGAGGCTTTCATGTGTCTGCTGTGGCAGCTAACATTTCCTATCTTGGCTATATCAGAGAAAAATAATTAGGTCAACTTAGTGAAATATTACAGCTTGGAACTGAGAATAAAAAATTGTCTAAGATTTTTGACAGGTGAGTCATAGACTGTAGCATCAAGTAGCATAGTCATAGAAGAGAGTATATACGTATATGAAGACATGCAGTTCTGAAACATTCTATAATACTCTAAAATGAGATAGTCATAAATTGATAGGATAGGAGAGATAAGCAAGATTCTCTACGTCATTCAAAAGAAATTTAAAAATCTTATGGTCAAAAATTAGGCACTGATTTTTAAAGGGAATCAAAACCATGGCCTGGTTTGTGTTTCTTAAAAAGGTTAATCCGGTGGCAGAATGGAGAATATTATAAAAGTAGTTTGACAGATAAGTTAAAAAATCTTTTACATTAGTCTGGGGAAAAAATAAGACACTGAACAAAAGCAGAGACACAGAAGTAAAAAAGTTTTAATCTAATGATGATTAACAAGGCAATTTGAAGGGGTTACGTAATTGATTATAAATAGGAGGATTAGTGAAGGGAGGGTTAGGGTTTAGCTCCTAATTTCTAGCATCTGTACAGATAAACACACCATTAACCGAGAAGTTACATAGAAAAGATTTAGAAGCAAAATAAAAGTATGACATATTGAGTTTTCAATTTTTAGCAAAGAGGTCAAAACTCAGAGGCTACCCAAAGCCTAGGAAAAAAGACTTCTCATGACATTGTGAACATAGTAAGTTCTCAATATGCATGTTTTCCTTTGTTTCTTTAATTGAATGATAGCTATATCAAGGGTTGGAAATTGAGGAACTAGACAAACGATTAGAAAGTACCATTTGCTCTTAAACCTAAATAGCAGAGTTTTCAATAGTATTGCACCGAGAGGAAGCATACAAATGCTTTAAGAAGATTTGATATTTCCAAAGAAACTCTGAAAGAATGACAACCATGTCCTGTTTGACTATTGTCCAATCTCAGCAATAGAATCCTTTTGCTGCAGAACTGTTTCCACTTATATCTGAAAATGAGCTAGAAAAGAAAATATCTTTATTTCCTGAAAATTTATAAAGAGAGGGAAGAGGATTAATCAGAGCATAGAGAGGAATTAAAAAAAAAAAACACAAGATTTTCTATAAAGTCTTATGAAAGATTCTCCATTGCAATATTTGAGATGATTGACAGAAAGGAAAAACAAATGAGAGAAAATAAAACCTTGTTAATAAAAAGGTGAATTAGCTTCTACCAAACCTAACATTTCCCAAGTCCACACATACAACGTACTTTATTAAGCTATATGCCAGTTGAATAGATGCTTTCTGGTGGTAATTTCACTAATTACAAGGTTTTAACGTCATCCTGGAGAAGGCAATGGCAACACACTCCAGTACTCTTGCCTGGAAAATCCCACGGGCAGAGAAGCCTGGTAGGCTGCAGTCCATGGGGTCATGAAGAGTCGGACATGACTAAGTGACTTCACTTTCATTTTTCCCTTTCATGCATTGGAGAAGGAAATGACAACCTACTCCGGTGTTCTTGCCTGGAGAATCCCAGGGATGAGGGAGCCTGGTGGGCTGCCGTCTATGGGGTCGCAGAGTCGGACACGACTGAAGCGACTTAGCAGCAGTAGCAATAACGTCATCCTGGTTGTCCAGAACTTGTTAATATTACGAAAGATTTTTCCCAAGAGGGTTGACATAGCACAGCTGTCAAAAATATACCCACTGAGTTTAAATAATCAGTATGACATTTTACAAATGAGTAAAAGCCAAGAAACTCAAAGTCCGGAAAACTTATCCAGAACTAACATTCTTAATTTCCTGAAGGCCTTAAAAGCAAAAAGAATAAAAATGTCCATGTTACTGGTAAGATTCTTGAAGTTGTCTCCACCTAGTTTTCTGTAACTAATTACCTTTTAAAAATAAGTTTTTGCAAAGCTAATATAAAGCAGCCTTCTCAAATGGTCAAAATCTTGGACTGCATATACCTGGCATGGGTTGTTTTTCTGTGTGACCTTAAGAAGTTGCTTGCAATTTCCTCATCTACCAAAAGATGACAAAAACACCCATTTACCCCTAAAACTCTGGTGGAAGTTAGTTAACAAATCTGAAAATTATAAAAGTACTTCATAAAATTGTCAGTTATACTTTCAGAGCTTTATTTTTTCTTTCTCAAGGGCATTTGCACTAAACTAGATATAACATGGGCTTCCCAGGCAGCTCAGTGGTAAACAATCTGCATCCCAATGCAGAAGACATGAGTTCAATACTTGGATTGGGAAGGTCCCCCCTGGAGAAGGAAATGGCAACCCACTTCAGAATTTTTGCCTGGGAAATCCTATTCTCAGAGGAGACTGGCAGACTGCAGTCCATGGTATCACAAAGAGTCGGACAGGATTTATCAACTAAACACATGTATAATTAAATTGTTCTTCTTATGTCCAACCAGATGTATAAGTAAACACTTGGAACTAAGGAGTGAATTTTTATTAATGTATATCACTCAAGACAAAAAAGGATATTCATCACAAAAGTAGCTATAGGAAATGAAGGAAATGCTACATGATTATCCATATTGTGATGGTGGTTTTGTTGCTAAGTTGTCTCTGACTCTTGCAACCCCAAGAACTATAGTCCACCAGGCTCCTCTGTCCATGGGATTTCCCAGGCAAGAATACTGGAGTGGGTTGCCATTTCCTTCTCCAGGGGATCTTCCCAACCCAGGGATCAAACTCTTATCTCCTGCATTGTGGGTGGATTCTTTACCACTGAGCCACCTGGGAATCCCTATTCATATTGAGAAATATTTATTTATAATGGTAATAATAAAGGTCACTTTCACTGATTCTAAAACACATGATTTTAATATCTCTTTTCTTTCTTTCTCTCTCTCTCCTAATGACCTCTGGCAAACCATTCAGCCTCTCTCAGTTATAATTTCCTGACAAATAAAATGAATATTAACATGTGAAGTAGTTATCCTGTGAAAATATGTCCAATAAATTGACTAAAGTTTACAGATAATTCTAGATCATGATGAATAACACTATGGAATTCTAAATTCTGCAGAAAATGAAGAAATTGGACCAGCTTAACAGAACACAGCAGGCTGATTCTGTTATTTCCAATCCAAGCCAGATCAGTGGTTTCTAAAGCAAACTTGAGCTATGCTCATATTCTAACGACTCATCTACTAGTGGTGCTACCTACCAGTAACACTGGATTTGCACAAACTGTTATGTTTCAGAAAGGGAAATATGCCTATAATCTGTGGTTTTGAAAATATATGTATAAAATGTGAAATAATAAAAACTGATCCAAAGAACATGGTTTCTTATGGTTTCAAGATGGCTTTTTGGAAAAGTCCATTAATTTTTTAAGGTAGCTCTATTGACTAAGGCAAAAAGTACATTGAGTAAAAGAGCAATAGAAAACAGCTGAAAAGAAGGAACAGATTCAAAGATTCATTGTGTCTCTAAATTCTGGTTTAAAGAGCATATCTTTTGAACATGCTTTCATAATTTGTAAATGAATTTGCCAATATTATGATGAGGTGATCAATAAAATGAAATTATATTTCAAATAAAGTATTTTTAAATTGTGGTTTATATATATTATACAGGCCGTTTTTCTTGAATAATAGGGTAATATAATTGAAATAAATAGTGAAATTGAACTGACTTGTTACTTGAAATACTTATTAAAATGGGTATAAATCTGGTGGCAGTAACCAAGTTATAAGGCTATGTATTTAGATAACTTCTTTTCCTTATTAGAAAAATGATAAATAAAATTGTAGATGCCCTAAAGTTTAATAAGATGAAAGTGAGATATAAACATGTTATTAAAGGAATCAAATGAAAAGCCATGGGAGAAAGCAGTTAGATGTTTGCCATTGAATATTAAACATTTAATATGAATTGTGTTTATATTTATCAGCTTCATTAAGGTATAATTCACATATAAAAATAATCATTTTACACAAATGCAGACAAAACTATAATTCAAAAAGATATGCACCCTTATGTTCATAGCAGCACTATCACAATAGCCAAGACATGGAAACAATCTAAATGTCCATCGACAGACGAATGGATAAAGATGTGATACACATACACAATGGAATATTACTCAGACATCAAAAACAATGAGATAATACCATATGCAGCAACACAGATGGATCATACTAAATGAAGTCAGAAAAAGAAAGGCTAATACCATATGATATCACTTATATGTGAAATCTAAAATACAATTCCAATTCACTTATCTACAAAACAGATACAGTCTCACAGAATATAGAGAACAGACTGGTTGCCTAAGGGAGTGAGATGGGAGTGGATGGTGAGGAGGTTGGGATTAGCAGATGCAAACCATTATACATATGATGGATAAACAAGGTTCTACTGTGGAGTACAGGGTGCTATATTTAATATCCTGTGATAACCATAAGTAAAATAAAACAAAAAAAGGATGAATATATATGCATAACTAAATTACTTTGCTATACAGCATTAATTAACACAATATTGCAAATCAACTTTGGTTCAATAAAATGGTTTTTTTAAATCACCATTTTAAGTGATGAATCTATGAATTTTGAAAAAGGTATTAAAAAAATACTAAACACGATCATGACATGGAAATTTCTTTCATCCCAACAAAGTCTCCTCATGGCTCTTTTCAGTCACCACCGTTTTCCTATTCTCAGGCAAATATCCATCTGCTTCTTAAAATAACACTATAGTTTTGCCTTTTGTAGAATTTCTTACAAATGGAATATAGAATATAGCCATTTTTGTCTGGCTTTTTTCACTTTAATGCAATTATATTGAAATTTATTTATGCTAATACCAATTTATTCTTTCAATTCCTGAGTACTATTCCATTGTAGGGGATATATAACAATTTTTTTATCCTCTTCCCAATTGAGGGACATTTGCATTGCTTTTAGGTTTTGGTTATCAGGGGCAAAGCTGATATGAACATTCAATAGTAATTCTTTTAGTTCACTCAGTCACGTCCAACTCTTTGCAACCCCACTGACTGCAGCATGCCAGGCCTCCCTATCCATTACCAACTCCCGGAGTTTCCTCAAACTCGTGTCCATTGAGTCAGTGACCCCATCCAACCATCTCATTCTCTGTTGTCCCCTTCTTCTCCTGCCTTCAATCTTTCCTAGCATCAGGGTCTTTTCAAATAAGTCATTTCTTCACATCAGGTGGCCAAAGTATTGGAGTTTCAGCTTCAGCATCAGTCCTTCCAGGGAATATTCAGGCATCTGGTCCCATCACTTCATGGGAAATAGATGGGGAAACAGTGGAAACAGTGTCAGACTTTAATTTGGGGGGCTCCAAAATCACTACAGATGGTGACTGCAGCCATGAAATTAAAAGACACTTACTCTTTGGAAGGAAGGTTATGACCAACCTAGATAGCATATTCAAAAGCAGAGACATTACTTTGCCAACAAAGGTCTATCTAGTCAAGGCTATGGTTTTTCCAGTTGTCATGTAGGGATGTGAGTTGGACTGTGAAGAAAGCTGAGAGTCGAAGAATTGATGCTTTTGAACTGCGGTGTTGGAGCAGACTCTTGAGAGTCCCTTGGACTGCAAGGAGATCCAACCAGTCCATTCTAAAGGAGATCAACCCTGGGTGTTCTTTGGAAGGAATGATGCTAAAGCTGAAACTCCAATACTTTGGCCACTGATGTGAAGAGTTGACTCATTGGAAAAGATTTTGATGCTGGGAGGGATTAGGGGCAGGAAGAGAAGGGGACGACAGAGGATGAGATATCTGGATGGTATCATGGACTTGATAGATGTGAGTTTGAGTGAACTCCGGTAGTTGGTGATGGACAAGGAGGCCTGATGTGCTGCAATTCATGGAGTTGCAAAGAGTTGGACACGACTGAGCCACTGAACTGAACTGAACTGAACTACCCAAAGCAATCTACAGATTTGATGTGATCCCTATGAAGTCACCCATGACATTTTCACAGAACTAGAACAAATAATATTTAAATTTATGTGGAACCAAAAAAGACCCAGAATTTCCAAAGCAATCCCAAGTAAAAAGAACAAAGCAGGAGGCATAACCTGCCCAGACTTCAGACAATTTTATAAAACTACAGTAATCAATACAGGGTGGTACTGGCATAGAAAAAGACATGTTGATCAATGGAAAAGATAGAGAGCCCAGAAAAAAACAAAACAAAAAAAACGCCACACATCCATGGTCAATTAATCTTCGACAAAGGAAGAAGAATATTCAATAGATAAAAGATAGTATTTTTAATAAGCATTACTCATAGAGTACAAAACAAGAAAATTATATTAAAATACTTTTAGTATTTAGTTTTTGACAGTGGAAAATATTTACTTAAGGGTGGCGGGCCATACGCCACATTTCATAAATTAATTCCTGATGACAAAGTATGAGGACAATGGCCAGCCACATTGTAGTTTGTCAGTATGTCAAATTGCTTTCCCTTGTCTTGCCTCTGTGCTTTTAACTGTTAGATCGTCTCTACTTAGTTAACGTTCACCAACTATCAATTGTCTCCTTCTCATTGTGCAAGGATATATGCTCATTTAGTGCCCTGTGCTTTCCCTTTTATATGATTCATCGCACTATAGAGTATGACTTCAATCTCTTTTTTTTATCTAATTATAAACTCTTTCACAACTCTACTTCTTCCTATAACTAATTACATTTCTAGAAGATTTATGCTCTTGTTAGACCTTTGTATTATATCCTGGAGTCTTTCCTTAATAATTCTCTGTGTTAATGTCTACTATGAGTAGAACTTATTTTTTAATCATATTTTTTAACAATTATGAGCATATAAGATAGCAGTTATCAATTTTGATATAATTATTTCACAAACTTTTCTTCTTTTTTTAATGTATTTATTTTTCACTGAAAGATAATTGCTTTACAGAATTTTGCTGTTTTCTGTCAAACCTCAACATGAATCAGCCATAGGTATACATATATCCCCTCCCCTTGAACCTCCCTCTCATCTCCCTCCCCATCCCACCCCTCTAGGTTGATACAGAGCACCTGTTTGCGTTTCCTGAGCCATACAGCAAATTCCTGTTGGCTATCTATTTTATATATGGTAATGTAACTTTCCACGTTACTCTTTCCATATATCTCACCCTCTCCTCCCCTCTCCTCATGTCCATAAGCCTATTCTCTATGTCTGTTTCTCCACTGTTGCCCTGTAAATAAATTCTTCAGTACCATTTTTCTAGATTATGTATATATGTGTTAGAATAAGATATTTATTGTTCTCTTTCTGACTTACTTCATTCTGTATAGTAGGTTCTAGGGTCATCCACCTCATTAGAACTGACTCAAATGCATTCCTTTTTATGGCTGGGTAATATTTCATGGCAGAAAGTGAAGAGGAACTAAAAAGCCTCTTGATGAAAGTGAAAGTGGAGAGTGAAAAAGTTGGCTTAAAGCTCAACATTCAGAAAATGAAGATCATGGCATCTGGTCCCATCACTTCATGGGAAATAAATGGGGAAACAGTGGAAACAGTGTCAGACTTTATCTTTTTGGGCTCCAAAATCACTGCAGGTGATGATTGCAGCCATGAAATTAAAAGACACTTACTCCTTGGAAGGAAAGTTATGACCAACCTAGATAGCATATTCAAAAGCAGAGATATTACTTTGCCAACAAAGGTCTGTTTAACCAAGGCTATGGTTTTTCCTGTGGTCATGTATGGATGTGAGAGTTGGACTGTGAAGAAAGCTGAGTGCCGAAGAATTGATGTTTTTGAACTGTGGTGCTGAAAAAGACTCTTGGGAGTCCCTTGGACTGCAAGGAGATCCAACCAGTCCATTCTGAAGGAGATCAGCCCTGGGTGTTCTTTGG
>NW_011494832.1:9889145-9916929 GCF_000754665.1 Bison bison bison | reverse complement strand
TGAAAAAGACTCTTGGGAGTCCCTTGGACTGCAAGGAGATCCAACCAGTCCATTCTGAAGGAGATCAGCCCTGGGTGTTCTTTGGAAGGAATGATGCTAAAGCTGAAACTCCAATACTTTGGCCACCTCATGAGAAGAGTTGACTCATTAGAAAAGACTCTGATGCTGGGAGGGATTGGGGGGCAGGAGGAAAAGGGGATGACAGAGGATGAGATGACTGGATGGCATCACCAACTCAATGGACATGAGTTTGAGTGAACTCCAGGAGATGGTGATGAGCAGGGAGGCCTGGTGTGCTGTGATTCATGGGGTCACAAAGAGTTGGACACGACTGAGCAACTGAACTGAACTGAAATGAATATTTCATTGTGTATATGTACCACAATTTCTTTATCCATTCATCTGTCGATGGACATCTAGATTGCTTCCATGTTCTAGCTATTGTAAATAGTGTTGCAATGAACAATGGGATACATGTATCTCTTTCAATTTTGGTTTCCTCGGGGTATATGCCTAGGAGTGGGATTGCTGGATCATATGGTGGTTTTATTCCTAGTTTTTTAAGGAATCTCCACACTATCTTCCACAGTGGCTGTATAAATTTACAATCCCACCAGCAGTGCAAGAGTGTTCCCTTTCCTCCACATCATTTCCAGCACTAATTGTTTATAGATTTCTTGATGAGGGCCATTCTGAGTGGTGTGAGGTAATATCTCATTGTAGTTTTGATACACATTTCTCTAATAATGAGCGATGTTGAGCATCTCTTCATGTGTTTGTTAGCCATCTGTATGTCTTCGGAGAAATGTCTGTTTAGGTCTTTTTCCCACTTTTTGATTGGGTTGTTTGTTTTTCTGGTATTGAGTTATATGAGCTGCTTGTATATTTTTGAAATTAATCCTTTGTCAGTTGTTTCATTTGCTATTATTTTCTTCCATTCTGAGGCTGTCTTTTCACCTTTTTTATAGTTTCCTTTGCTGTTCAAAAGCTTTTAAGTTTAATCAGGTCCCACTTGTTCAGTTTTATTTTTATTTCTGTTACTCTAGGAGGTGGGTCATAGAGGATCTTGCTTTGATATATGTCATCGAGTGTTCTGCCTATGTTTTCCTCTAAGTTTTATAGTTTCTGGTATTACATTTAGGTCTTTAATCCATTTTGAGTTTATCTTTGTGTATGGTGTTAGGAGGGGTTTTAATTTCATTCTTTTACATGTAGCTGTCTAGTTTTCCCAGCACCATTTATTGAAGAGGCTGTCTTTCTCCCATTGTATATTCTTGCCTCCTTTGTCAAAAATAAGGTAGATACATGGGTTTATTTCTGGGCTTCCTATATTATTATTATTAATTCCTATTATTATTATAAGTCGCTTCAGTTGTGTCCGACTCTTTGCGACCCCCATAGACGGCAGCCAATCAGGCTCCCCTGTCCCCGGGATTCTCCAGGCAAGAACACTGGAGTGGGTTGCCATTTCCTTCTCCAATGCATGAAAGTGAAAAGTGAAAGTGAAGTCGCTTCAGTCGTGTCCGACTCTTCGCGACCCCATGGACTGCAGCCTTCCAGGCTCCTCCACCCATAGGATTCTCCAGGCAAGAGTATTGAATACATTGGTCTATATTTCTGTTTTTGTGCCAGTCATACTGTCTTGATGACTAGAGCTTTGTAGTATAATCTGAAGTCAGGAAGGTTGATTCCTCCAGCTCCATTCTTCTTTCTCAAGAGTGTTTTAGCTATTCAAATCTTTTGTGTTTCCATATGAATTGTGAATTTTTTTTCTAGTTCTGTGAAAAATGCATTCGTAATTTGATAGGGATTGCATTGAATCTGTAGATTGCATTTGGTAGTATAATAATTTTCACAGTATTGATTCTTCCTACACAGGGTCATGGAATATCTCTCCATGTTCATGCCATCTTTGATTTCTTTCATTAGTGTCTATAATTTTCTGTGTATAGTTCTTTTGTCTCAGGTAAGTTTATTCCTAGATATTTAATCTTTTTGTTGCAATTGTGAATGGGATTGATTCCTTAATTTCTCTTTCTGAATCTTCATTGTTAGTATGTAGAAATGCAAGTGATTTCTGTGTATTGATTCTGTATCCTGCAACTTTGCTAAATTCACTGATTAGCTCTAGTAATTTTCTGCTACTATCTTTAGGGTTATGTACAGTATCATGTCATCTGCAGACAGTGAGACAATTTCTCTTTTCTGATCTGGATTCCTTTTATTTCTTTTTCTTCACTGATTGCTGTAGGTAGAACTTCCAGAACTATGTTGAATAATAGTAGCAAAAGTGGGCATCCTTGTCTTGTTCCTGATATTAGGGAGAATGCTATCAGTTTTTTGCCATTAAGAATAATCTCTGTTGTAGGTTTATCATATATGGCCTTTACTATGTTGAGGTAGGTTCCTTTTATGCCTATTTTTTGAAGAGTTTTAATCATAAATGGGTGCTGAATTTTGTCAAAGGCTTTTTCTGCATCTATTGAGATTATCATGTGGGTTTTATCTTTCCATTTGTTAATATGGTACATCACATAAATTGATTTGCATATATTGAAGAATCCTTGCATCTTGGAATAAACCCAACTTGATCATAGAGTATGAGCTTTTTGATCTGTTGCCAAATTCTGTTTGCTAATATTTTGTTGAGGATTTTTGCATCTATGTTCATCAGTGATATTGTCCTGTTGTTTCCTTTTTTGGTGTTGTCTGTGTCTGGTTTTGGTATCAGGGTGATGGTGACCTCATAGAATGAGTTCGGAAGTGTTCCTTCTTCTGTGATTTATTTAAAGAGTTTTTGAAGGATGGGCATTAGCTCTTCTCTAAATGTTTGATAGAATTCTCCTGTGAAGACATCTGGTCCTAGGCTTTTTTTTCTCTGAGATTTTTGATCACAGCTTCAATTTCAGTGCTTGTAATTGGGTTGTTCATAATTTCTATTTGTTCCTGGTTCAGTTTTGGAAGATTGAACTTTTCTAAGAATCTGTCCATTTCTTCGAGGTTATCTATTTTATTGCCATATCATTGTTCATAATAGTTTCCTATAATCCTTTTATTTCTGCATTGTCTGTTGTAACCTCTCCTTTTTCATTTCTAATTTTGTTGATTTGATTCTTCTCTCTTTTGTTCTTTATAAATCTGGCTAAAGATTTGTCAATTTTATTTATCTTTTCAAAGAACCAGCTTTTAGTTTTATTAATCTTTACTGTTGTTTCTTTCATTTCTTTTTCATTTTATTTCTGCTCGGATCTCTATGATTTTTTTTTTCCTTTTACTAATTTTAGAATTTTTTTGTTCTTCTTTCTCCAGTTGTTTTAGGTATAAAGTTAGATTATCTATTTGATGTTTTTATTGTTTCTTGAGGATTGTATTGCTATCAATTTCCCTCATAGAACTGCTTTTGCTGCATCCCATAGGTTTTGAGTTGTCATTGTAATTTGTTTCTAGAATTTTTTTTATTTCCCTTTTGATTTCTTCAGTAACCTGTTGGTTATTTAGAAGTGTGTTGTTTAATCTCCATGTGTTTGTGTTTCTTACAGTTTTTTTCTTGTATGTGATATTTAATCTCATAGTGTTGTGGTCAGAGAAGATGCTTGATATGATTTCAATTTTCTTAAATTTACTGAGGTTTCATTTGTGACCCAAGATGTGTTCTATCCTGAAGAATATTACTTATGCAATTAAGAAGAAGGTATATCCTTCTGCATTTGTATGGAATGTCCTGAAAGTGAGTGAAGTTGCTCAGTCGTGTCTGACTCTTTGTGACCCCATGGACTGTAGCTTACCAGGCTGCTCCATCCATGGGACTTTGTAGGCAAGAATACCAGAGTGGGTTGCCATCTCCTTCTCCAGGAGATCTTCCCAACCCAAGGATCAAACTCGGGTCTCCCACATTGCAGGCAGACACTTTACCCTCTGAGCCACCAGGGAAGCCTGGAATGTCCTAAAGGTATCAATAAATCCATCACATCTAATGCACCATTTAAGACTTATGTTTCCTTATTAATTTTCTGAGTTGATGATGGTGCCCATTGGTGTGAGTGGGGTGATAAAGTCTCCTCCTATTATTGTGTTACTGTCAATTTCTCTTTGTATGTCTATTAGTGTTTGTCTTATATATTGAGGTGCTCCTATGTTGGGTACATAGTTATTTATAATTGTTATGTCTTCCTCTTGGATTGATCCCTTGATCATCAGGTAGTGTCCTTCCTTATCTCTTGTAATCTTCTTTATTTTAAGGTCTATTTTGTCTGATATAAAGATTGCTACTCCAGCTTTCTTTTGCTTTCCATTTGCCTAGAATATATTTTTCCATCGTCTCCTTTCATCTATATGTGTCTTTAGGTCTGAAGTGAGTTTCCTGTAGACAGCATATTTATGGGTCTTGTTTTGTGTCCTTTCAGCCAATCTGTGTCTTTGAATTGGAGCATTTAATCCATTTACATTAAAGTTATTATTGATATATATGTTCCTATTGCCATTTTCTTAATTGTTTGGGGTTGATTTTGTAGATCTTTTTTCTTCTCTTGTATTTCTTAACTATATAAGTCCCTTTAACATTTTTAAAGCTGTAACATTGTAAAGCTGGCTTGGTAGTACTAAATTCTCTTAACTTTTTCTTGTCTGAAAAGCTTTTGATTTCTCCATCAATTTTGAGTGAGATCCTTACCAGGTACAGTAATCTTGGTTGTAGATTTTTCCCTTTCAGTACTTTAAATATATCCTGCCATTTCTTTCTGGCCTGCAGAGTTTATGCTGAAAGATCAGCTGTTAAACATATGGGGTTTCCCTTGTATGTTACTTGTTGCTTCTCCCTTGCTGCTTTTAATATTCTTTGTGTTTAGTCTTTTTTATTTTGATTAGTATATGTCTTGACATGTTTCTCCTTGGGTTTATTCTGTATGGGATTCTTTGTGCCTCTTGCACTTGATTGACTACTTCCTTTTCCATGTTGTGGAAATTTTTAACTATAATCTCTTCAAAATTTTTCTCATACCCTTTCTTTTTTTCTCCTTCTTCTGGGACTCCTATAATTTGAATGTTGGTGGGTTTGCTATTATTCCAGAGGTCTCTGAGACTATCTTCAGTTCTTTTCATTCTTTTTTACTTTATTCTGCTTTTCAGAAGTTGTTTCCACCATTTTATCTTCCGGCTCCTTTATTCGTTCTTCTGCTTCAGATATTCTGCTATTGATTCTTTCTAGGGTATTTTAATTTCAATAATTGTGTTGTTTGTCTCTCTGTGTTTATTCTTTAATTCTTCTAGGTCTTTGTTAATTGATTCTTGCATTTTCTCCATTTTGTTTTCAAGCCTTTTGCCATCTTTACTATCATTATTCTGAATACTCATTCAGGTAGTTTGCCCATTTCCTCTTCATTTATTTGGACTTCTGTGTTTCTCATTTGTTCCTTCATTGTGCAGTATTTCTCGGCTGTTTCTTTTTTTTTTTTAAACTTATTGTGTTTGAGGTCTCCTTTTCCCAGGCTTCAAGGGAAGTTGAATTCTTTCCTTGAAGAAGGTTGAATTCTTTCTTCCTTTTGGTTTCTGCCCCCCCAAGGTTGGTCCAGTGGTTTGTGTAAGCTGCATATAGGGTGAGATTTGTGTTGAGCATTTGTTTGTTTGTTTTCCCTCTGATGGAAAGCCTGAGTGAGGTGGTAATCCTGTCTGCTGATGACTGGGTTTGTATTTTTGTTTTGTTTGTTGTTTAGATGAGGTGTCCTTCACATGGTGCTGTGGTGGTTGAGTGATGCCAGGTCTTGTATTCAAGTGATTTCCTTTGTGTGAGTTCTCACTATCTGATACTCTCTTGGGTTAGTTCTCTGGTAGTCTAGGGTCTTGGAGTCAGTTCTCACACTCCAAAGGCTCAGGGTTTGATCTCTGGTCAGGAATGAAGATTTCACAAGTGGTTTGTTATGGCATTAAGTAAGATTAAAACAAATATCCAAAAATGAGAAACCAATCATGAACCCCAGACAAATGGGGTAACCACAAAATCAGGCAAATAATGATTAAATAATGGAATAGACACATATGCACATACACCCATGAACAAAGTCAAAACAGTCCAACAAAATAAAGTACAGTAGATTAACCCTGTGAACAAAGGAAATCAACAATTATATTTATCAGTTAAGAACAAAACTAATTAAAGCACAAACTAGAAAACAAAACTAAAGCAAGGTGCCAAGTGGGGAATGAAGCAATGAAAACAAAATTAACAAATTTTTGAGAGGAAAGGAAAGAAAGAAAGAAAGAATAGATATGCAAAGTTAAATAGAGGCAGATGAGGAGTTATATATATTAAAGATTAACTACAAGGGGAAAAGAACAGTAGGAAAAGCAAACAAAGGAATAAATGTAGAAAAACTATAACAAGTTTTAAAAATTAAAATTATAAAAAGAGAAAAAAAGGAAGAAAACAAAAAAAGGAAAATAAAAAAGGAAAACTCTAAAGAACTGCAAAAGCCCATGTAGAAGCAGAGTTTTATAACAATAAAAAGTATGACAGAATATACACATACACATATACACCCATAAGCAAAATCAAAACAGTCCAACAAAAATAAAGTCCAATAGGTTGACCTGGTAAACAAAAGAAACAAAAAATTATATCTACCAGAACAATACTAACTAAAGCACAAACTGGAACACAAAAGTAAAGCAAGGTGCCAACTCGGGAATAAAGCAATGAAAATAAAACTAATGAATGTCTTGAGAGGAAAGGAGAGAAAGGAAAGAAAGAAAGAAAGAATATTTCTTCTATTTACTCCTAGAGGAGAACATAGGCAAAACACTCTCTGACATATATCACAGAAGGATCCTCTATGACCCACCTCCCAGAATACTGGAAATAAAAGCAAAAATAAACAAATGGGACCTAATTAAACTTAAAAGCTTCTGCACAACAAAGGAAACTATTAGCAAGGTGAAAAGGCAGCCTTCAGAAGGGGAGAAAATAATAGAAATGAAGCAACTGACAAACAACTAATCTCAAAAATATACAAGCAACTCCTACAGCTCAACTCCAGAAAAATAAATGACCCAATCATAAAATGGGCCAAAGAACTAAATAGACATTTCTCCAAAGAAGACATACAGATGGCTAACAAACACATGAAAAGATGCTCAACATCACTCATTATCAGAGAAATGCAAATCAAAACCACTATGAGGTGCCATTTCACGCCAGTCAGAATGGCTGCGATCCAAAAGTCTACAAGCAATAAATGCTGGAGAGGGTGTGGAGAAAAGGGAACCCTCTTACACTGTTGGTGGGAATGCAAACTAGTACAGCCACTATGGAGAACAGTGTGGAGATTCCTTAAAAAACTGGAAATAGAACTGCCTTATGATCCAGCAATCCCACTGCTGGGCATACACACTGAGGAAACCAGAAGGGAAAGAGACACGTGTACCCCAATGTTCATTGCACCACTGTTTATAATAGCCAGGACATGGAAGCAACCTAGATGTCCATCAGCAGATGAATGGATAAGAAAGTAGTGGTACATATACACAATGGAGTATTACTCAGCCATTAAAAAGAATACATTTGAATCAGTTCTAATGAGGTGGATGAAACTGGAACCTATTATACAGAGTGAAGTAAGCCAGACAGAAAAACACCAATACAGTATACTAACACATATATATGGAATTTAGAAAGATGGTAACAATAACCCTGTGTACGAGACAGCAAAAGAGACACTGATGTATAGATCAGTCTTATGGACTCTGTGGGAGAGGGAGAGGGTGGGGAGATTTGGGAGAATGGCATTGAAACATGTATAATATCATGTATGAAATGAGCCATCAGTCCAGGTTCGATGCATGATACTGGATGCTTGGGGCTGGTGCACTGGGACGACCCAGAGGGATGGTATGGGGAGGGAGGAGGGAGGAGGGTTCAGGATGGGGAGCACGGGTATACCTGTGGCAGATTCATTTTGATGTTTGGCAAAACTAATACAATATTGTAAAGTTTAAAAATAAAATAAAATTAAAAAAAAAGAAAGAAAGAATAGATATGCAAAGTTAAATAGAGGTAGATAAAGAAGATTTATATATATTAAAGACTAACTGCAAGGGGAAAGAACAGTAGGAAAAGCAAGGAAAGGAATAAATTAAGAAAAAATAATAATAGGTTTTAAAAATTAAAAATTCAAATTAAAAAAAAAAAGAGAGAGAGAGAGGAAAAAAAGGAAAACTCCACAGAACTGCAAAAGCCCAATGTAGAGGCAGAGGTTTATAACAACAATAAAAAATATGACTGAGAGAAAAAAAAGCTCAAAAACTTAATTGGATTTCGTAGTGCCAATAAAATCAACAACTGCAACAGAGGGGTGGGGGGAAGGAAAAAGAAAAAAAAATCCAAAAGAATCTACAGAACAAATTTAAAAATAAGAATAATAAACGTTTTTCTTGAGTCACTGTGTCAGGGTCCCTCACTGGGAGTCACAGTCCACCTTACCTCCCTAGGATGCCCTCCAACACTGTGCTGATCTCTGGACCTGCTGTGGGGGCAGCTCAGATTCTAAATCTGGTCCTTCTCCTGTGTGTTCTTGCCTCCAATGTCCACAGCTATCAGAACTAGTGTGCTTTCTTTTGTGGCAGTTCTCAGTGACCTTTTATATATTCCATAGACAGAGTCTGCCTAGTTGATCATGTGGATTTAATCTGCAGCTTGTAGAGCTGGTGGGAAGGTTCTGGGTTTTCTTGCTTAGCCACACTGCCCATGGGTTTCAATTGTGTTTTATTTCTACCTCTATTTGTGGATCGTCCACTGGGGTTTGTTCCCAGTGGAACAAACTGGTAGGCTGGCCTGGAGGGCTTGGGTTTGCCCCTGTGAGGGCCAGCTGTGGAAGTGGTGCAGCTGCTTGAGTCACAGGGCTTCTGGCAGAACCAGGTACTCAGGGGAGCTGGCGGCTAGGGCAGAAGGAATTACTGTGCTCTAGAAGACTATGGCAACCACTATTGGCCAATATGCTCCAGTATTCTTGCCTGTAGAACCCCTTCCCTGACAAAGAAGCCTGGCAGACCACAGTCTACAGGGTTGTAAAGAGTCAGATACGACTGAAGCATCCCTACACACATAGACACAGGACTTTTGGGGCCTGTGGCAGCTCTGCCCCAGTGAGTTGAGCGTGAAGGTGGCACAGCTGCTTGGGTTGCAGGGACCCAAGGGGCACCAAATGTGCAGGGACACAGACTGCCTCTGCCATAGGAGTTATGGGCCTATCAGTCTTTTTTCAAGCCTCTTGTGGCTGGCGATCAGAAGGCCTCTTTAGCCAGTCTTTCTCCGTAGCTCCTCCCATTCAGGCACTTCTATCTTTTCTTCTTAATGTTGACTCAATATTCTAGAGATTCACATTTGACTATTTTGTGTTTTCTGTTACTTTTGAATGGTCTTTGTTGTTTATGTTTTTAGTTACTCTCTATGAATTCATCAACTTCTATTTTTAATTATATGAAAATTAAGTTGTAGCTTGTTATTCTTTTTAATACAATACTGTAGCCTGCTTGACCTCTCTCATACTTTTTATTTAATCTCTTTGCTAATAAGTTTTCATATATTATAAATCCTTACCTCCAAAATACAATATTTTTGGAACCTACATTCTCTTTAAAGAATAGTTTTGACAGATTTACATGAGCATTAACTTTACATATGTGTGATTCCCATGCTTATCTCAGTCCATTTTTTCTTTTAAGTTTTACGTTTAGATTTTTAATACTATTGAACTCTTAAAATGTATGTTAACATATTTTTGAAGAAACATTGCTTTTTTAATAGGCACACAAATGCTATATTTTCTGATATACATAAAAATGTCTTTCTCTTTTTCACTTTTCACTTTAAAAAGAACTCAGTTGGGCATAAAATAATTGCATCATGTCCTTTTGCTCTTAAACACTGTAGACTGTTCTTTTTTCTTATGGCAATTTGATTTACAAAGGAAAATTCCAAAGTCGACTAGTGTTTTGTTCCTTTGTAATAAAATATTTTCCAGCTGAATTCTTGTGCAGATAAGTGCACACACACACACACATTAACACACAAACACTCTCATACATATAAAAACCAATTATGGTAAACTAATTATAATTCTGGAATCTAGATAATATGTCTACAGGTTTCATTTTACTATTCTTGCAAGTTTCATGTATATTTGAACATTTTTATTTAAAAATTTGTAATTAAATCATTTCCCAAGATGCTCACAGGTGCAATTTTTTTTTCTTTGAATCAAATTAAATGAATGCTCCATACGGTATACTAACATGCATTTCAACTCAGAAAAGTTTCTATAAATACTGCTTTGACTATTGTTCCAGCTCCCATTTCTTGTTCCCTACTCTACAATGACAATAATTCTCGGATTGGATTTCAGATAATTTTTTTCCTTGCCTATCATATTCTATTTTAACTTTTATAGTTGTGTGTTTTTGAATTCTACATTTTGGGAAACATTAATGAGTTCTTTACATCCTTGGTTCCTTGTACTTCAAAGGGAATTATTTAAAAAGTCATTTTAAACATGAGTTATTTTATACGTTCTTTTTAAAATTATTTAAATAAGTACATTAAAAAGTTGATTGCTATTTAAAATTTAACTTTCAAGAGCATCACATTTATAATCATTTATAGATAGAAAGTAATACATTTGAATTCTACTTTATTTAAAAGAGTAAAATACAGACTCACATATGTATTTAATGTCTATTTAATAATGGACCTAATACAAGCACTGAAATAACAAGTAACTATACATATACTTTTACTACACCATGCTCAAAAAAGTATTTGTGTTTATTCACTATGATGGACATGATTCATTAAGTCAATAAGGAAATTATTAAAAAAGAAAAAAATGTTGAAACTAAGAATAAAAAATTAATTGAGTTACTTTTTAAAAAGTAAAAATTGGCCTCAATTCACGTCATAACTTCTTTTACATAAAACAAACTCCTCTGGCATAGGTATTCATTTTCTCTCTAATAGCTTAATATAAATTACAGCTAGTCTTTGGGTTGAGGTTATCCAAATTGGATAAAGTATACTGAGACATAATCTGGATTCAAAAATCAAGCAAAACCAACTAAGGCAGATTATCATCTCTATGACTCAAAAGTAAGAAAGCAGTTCTTGTCATAGAGAATTCTTTATTTAGGTTCCACAACTGACTCAAATATGTATCTGGAGATAGTAAATTAATCACATGTGTAAGTATGCTTAACATCTTGATGTCCAAATTCAAACAGATACAGATTTGAATGGGCTTTTACTTCTTTCAGTTCAGTTGCTCAGTCATGACTGACTGACTGCAACCCCATGGACTGCAGCATGCCAGGCTTCCCTGTCCATCACCAACTCCTCTCAGAGCTGCTCAAACTCATGTCCATCAAGTCAGTGATGCCAACAAACCATCTCACCCTTTGTCATCCCCTTCTCCTCCTGCCTTCAATCTTTCTCAGCCTCAGGGTCTTTTCCAATGAATCAGTTTTTCTCATCAAGTGGCCAAAGTATTGGACTTCAGCACAGCATCAGTCCTTCCAATGATTATTCAGGACTGATTTTCTTTAGGATTGATTTGTTTGATCTCCTTATAGTCCAAGGGACTCTCAAGAGTCTTCTCCAACACCACAGTTCAAAAGCATCAATTCTTTAGCACTCAGCTTTCTTTGTAGTCCAACTCTCACATCCCTACATGACTACTGGAAAAACCATAGCTTTGACTATACCTACCTTTGTTGGCAAAGTAATGTCTGTGCTTTTTAATATGCTCTCTAGGTTGGTCATAGCTTTTTTCCAAGGAGCAAGCATCTTTTAATTTCATGGCTGCAGTTACCACCTGCAGTGATTTTGGAGCCCACGAAAAGTTCATCATTGTTTCCATTGTTTCCCCATCTATTTGCCATCAAGTTATAGGACCAGATGCCATGATCTTTTCTTGAGTGTTGAATTTTAAGCCAGATGTTTCATTCTACTCTTCCATTCTCATCAAGAGTATCTTTAATGCCTCTTTGCTTCCTGCTATAAGGTTGTGTCATCTGCATATCTGAGGTTATTGATATTTATCCCAGAATTTTGATTTCAGCTTGTGTTTCTTCCAGTCCAGCGTTTCTCATGATGTACTCTGCATATAAGTTAAATAAGCAGGGTGACAATATACAGCCTTGACGTACTCCTTTCCCAATTTGGAACCACACATTTGTTCCATGTCCGGTTCTAACTTTTTCTTCTTGACCTGCATACAGATTTCTCAGGAGGCAGGTAAAGTGGCCTAGTGTTCCCATCTCTTGAAAAATTTTCCACAGTTTGTTATGATTTGCACAGGTAAAGGCTTTATCATAGTCAATGAAGCAGATGTTTTTCTGGAATTCTCTTGCTTTTCCTATGATCCAGTGTTTGTTGGCAATTTGATCTCTGGTTCCTCTGCCTTTTCTAAATCCAGCTTGAATATCTGAATGTTCTTGGTTCACATACTGTTGAAGCCTCACTTGGAGAATTTTCAGCATTACTTTGCTAGTGTATGAGATGAGTGCAATTGTGTAGTAGTTTGAACATTTATTGGCATTGCCTTTCTTTGGGATTGGAATGAAAACTGACCTTTTCCAGTCCTATGGCCACTGCTGAGTTTTCCAAATTTGCTGGCATATTGAGTGCAGCACTTTAACAGCATCATCTTTTAGGATCTGAAATAGCTCAGCTGGAATTCCATCACCTCCACTATCTTTGTTCTTAGTGATGCTGCCTAAGGCCCACTTGACTTGACTTTGCACTCCAGGATGTGTGGCTCTAAGTAATTGATCACACCATTGTGGTTATCTGGATCATTAAGATCTTTTTTGTATACTTCTGTGTATTCTTGCCCCCTCTTAACACCTGCTTCTGTTAGGTCCATACCATTTCTGTCCTTTATGTTTCCCATCTTTACATGAAATGTTCCTGGCTCTATGATTTTAGGGCAGTTTTTTTTTTTTTTTTAACTTCAGGATTGTTTTTAAATCTCTAAATGAGGATAATAGTATTATCTAAATCTTAGGAATATTGTATTATATAATACATCTAAAAGTCACTTATATTTTATGCCTAAAGAAATTCACTTGCAAACATCTGGCATATTAAAAAAGTTCAATCACCATGTTTTCAGAGGAGAATCACAAGTATTAACAATGAATAGTTGTGCCTATCAAATTCTGTGGACTCACAGTTAATAGAGCCCCAGATTGAACTAAAATGGGTTGCAACATAAATAAAGTTCACTGCTGATTTCTCATTTAAAGAAAAAAAGATGAACAAGCAGCCTTTTAGGGATAACATCTCAGAATAGCTTCTGATTACACACAAAGAGGAAAATGTTGAGGGATTTCACATAAAAGTCAGAATATTCATATAAGACTGATAAGAATTTTAGTAGAGGAGAGAAATGATAATTAATTATTTTAATAGTAGGCTTGCATATTTGTGATGTCTGAGGCAGGGACCATAATCTTTCTACTGAATTCTTTGATTCTTAAAATGTTCACAATTCCTCATTTCTAACCAAAGTTAGGGAAATGGCATTGCCTAGAAGACCTTCCCTTAAACTGGTCTCCTGTCTACTATCTCTAATTTATTTCTGTTTTTGTTTTTTACCCAAAACCTTACAAACTATATATGCCAGAAACTTAAGACATAAGTTCCTTCCTATAAGGGCAAGATGATATGAGATCCAAAGATTTAGTTCTAGTCCAATAACTCAAGCACAATAAATGTACAGTGAGTATTTATTATTCTGATAAGAATCAACATGTGGGTCTCCAGAAATTCTTATGGTAATTTTTTAGAACTGTCTATTGGAGAAGGAAATGGCAACCCACTCCAGTGTTCTTGCCTGGAGAATCCCAGGGATGGGGGAGCCTGGTGGGCTGCCGTCTATGGGGTCGCACAGAGTCGGACACGACTGAAGCGACTTAGCAGCAGCAGCAGCAGAGAACCACAGAATATATTATTAGAAAACACCAAAAGAGTAGGTGTAGAAGGATTCTGGGCTTGCGTTAAGCTTCAGCCACAGAAAACCTATGTGACTTGCACAAGTTATTGAACCTCTCAATAACAATGTTTTCATATGAAAGAAAATAATAACACCTACTTCAAAGGACTGATTGCACATTAACTCTCTGTTAACTATGCTTAAAATAGGTTATAATAAGTAGTAGGCATTTTTAAAGTATCTGCTCTCATTTTTATTTTTTTTGTTTTTACTATGCTATCTCTCCACTTTGGGGACCTCAAAATTAAACATTTTTAAATGTTTTAAGATAAAAGACTAGAAAATAAATGATATAAGATATAAATGAGGACAAATGAACAAAAACACAAAAATAAATAAAAAATAAATAACGTATTATGACAAAAGAGCCAAGAATATACAGAGGGGAAAGGACAATAAATGGAGCTCAGAAAACAGGATAGCCACAGGTAAAAGAATAAACCTGGAGTACTATCTTACAACATGCACAAAAAAATAAGTCAAAATAAATTGAAGACTTGAACATAAAGACCTGAAACCATAAATTTCCTAGAAGAAAATAGGCAGTAATTTCCTTGACATCAGTATTGGCAATTATTTTTTAGATTTAAGAGCAAAAGCAAAGGCAACAAAATAAAAAACCAAGTGGGAGTAAATCAAACTAAAAGCTGCTGAACAGCAAAAGAAACCATCAACAAAATAAAAATATCACCTATCAAATGGGAGAAAATACTTGCAAAATCATATATCTATTAAGGCATTAATCTGCAAAATATATTCAAAAGAATTTAAACAACTCAATAGCAAAAGTCAAATAGTCTGATTTTAAGATGTGCAGAGGATATGGATAGACAGTTTTCCAAAGGAAACATACAAATGATTAACAGGGACATAAAAATGTGTTCAGTATCACTAATCATAGTATGTGTGTGTACTAAGTAGCTTCACTTGTGTCTGACTCTTTGTGACCCTAAGGACTGTAGCCCTCCAAGCTCCTCTGTCCATGGTATTCTCCACCGAAACATACTGGTGTATGTTGCCATTTCCTGCTCCAGGAATTATCAGGAAAATGGAAATCAAAATCATAGTGATATAAACTTCACACCTGCTAGAATGGCTATCATCAAAAAGATAAGATATGGCAAATGCTTGTGAGGAAGTGGACAAAATGGAACCTTTGTGCACTGCTGGTAGAAAGCAAATTGGGACAGTTACTACGGGAAACAGTATGAGTTACATCAAAAATTTAAAAAATAGAACTAAAATCTGATCCAGCAGTTCCACTTCTAGTAGTCATCCAAAAACAAACAAAATGAAAAAGGACACTAGTAATTTAAAAATATATCTTCATTTTCATGTTTGCTGCTGCATTGTTTAAAATGGACAAGACATGGAAACAGCCTAATTGTCTATCATCAAATGAATGGATAATGAAAATGTAACATATATATGTATATATATTATAGACAACAAAGTATATAATATAGACAACCATTTGCGTATTTGCATTTCTTTCTCTTGGGGATGGTATTGCTCACAGTATTAGCAACCTCAATCCATTGTTATTCAAGAACCCTTCAATCTATTTGTCACTTCCACTGTATAATCATAACGGATTTGATTTAGGTCATACTTGAATGGTCTAGTGGTTTTCCCAACTTTCTTCAATTTAAGTCATATTAATAATATAATATAAACAGTATAATATTATTAATAATGTTTTAATATAATTATATTTAATATAATAATATAATATTATTAGTATGAAAAAGTGAAATTGTTAGTCATTCAGTTGTATCTAACTCTTTGTGATGCCATCTATAGCCTGCCAGGTTCCTCTGACAATGGAATTCTCCAGGCCAGAATACTGGAGTGGTAAGCCATTTGCTTCCCCAGGGGATCTTCCAAATCCAGTAATCAAACCCAGGTCTCCCACATTACAGGCAGATTCTTTACCATCTGAGCCACAAGAAAAGCCCATTAATACATGTAATATATATAATATTTCATATATACACTATTATATATTATAATAAGTATTATATAATTATATATTACATATAATTATATTATACTAATAATATTGGTACTTCCCAGGTGGCTCAGATGGTAAAGAATTGCCTGCCATGCAGGAAACCTTGGTTCAAGCACTGGGTCAAGAAGATCCCCTGAAGAAGGGAATGGCTACCAATTCTGCTATTATTTTATATATAATTATATTATGTGTGTGCTTAGTATATTGCTTATATTATGTTGTTAAACTGGCTTAAATAGAAGAAAGTAGGGAAAACCACTAGGCCATTCAGGTATGACCTAAATCCCTTATGATTGTATAGTGGAAGTGACAAATAGATTCAAGAGATTAGATCTCATAGACAAAGTGACTCAAGAACAATGGATGGAGGTTGCTAACACTGTAACCAGTATCATCCCCAAGAAACAAAAATGCAAGAACACAAAACAGTTGTCTGAGGAGGACTCACAAGTAGCTGAAAAAGAAGAGAAGAGAAAGGGAAACATATATTTAACTGAATGCATATTTCCAAAGAACAGCAGGTGGAGATAAGAAAAACTTCTTACATGAACAATGCAAAGAAATAGAGGAAAACAATAGAATGGGAAAGATGAGAGATCTCGTCAAGATCAAAGGAATGTCTCATGCAAAGATGGGCACAATAAAGGATAGGAACAGTAAGGACCTAACAGAAGTGAAGAGATTAAAAAGATGTGGCAAGAATACCCAGAAGAATAGTACAAAAAAAGTTCTTGATGACCCAGATAACCACAGTGCTGTGATCACTCACCTAGAGCCAGGCATCCTGGAGTGTGAAGTCAAGTGGGTCTTGGGAAGCATCACTATGAACAAAGTTAGTGGAGGTGATACAATTCCAGCTGATCTATTTCAGATCCTAAAAGATGATGCTGTTAAAGTGCTACACACAATATGCCAGTAATTTTAGAACCCTCAGCAGTGGCCACAGGACTAGAAAAGGTCAGTTTTCATTTCCATCCCCAAAGAAGGGCAATGCCAAACAATGTTTAAAATACCGTTCAATTGCACTCATTTCACATTCTAGCAAGGTAATGCTCAAAATCCTTCAAGCTATGCTTCAACAGTATGTGAACCAAAAACTTGCAGGTGTTCAACCTGGATTTAGAAAGGGCAGAGGAACCAGAGATCAAATTGCCAACATCCATTGGATCACAGAAAAAGCAAGAGAATTCCAGAAAAACATCTACTTCTGCTTCATTGACTATGCTAGAGCCTTTGACTAGGTGGATCACAACAAACTGGAAAATTCTTAAAGAGATGGGGATACCTGACCCCCTTACCTGCATCCTGGGAAACCTATGTGAAAGTCGAGAAGCAACAGTTAGAACCAGACATGGAACAATAGACTGGCTCCTAATTGGGAAAGGAGTACATCAAGGCAATATACTATCACCCTGCTTACTTAGCTTATATCCAGAGTACATTATGACACATAATGGGCTGGATGAATCACAAGGTAGAATCAAGATTGCCAGTAGAAATATCAACAACCTTAGATGATACTTCCCTAATGGCAGAAAGTGAAAATGAACTAAAGAACTTCTTGATGAGTGTGAAAGAGGAGAGTGAAAAAGCTGGCTTAAAACTCAACATTCAAAAAATGAAGATCATGGCCTCCAGTCCCATCACTTTATGAGAAATAGATGAGGAAAAAATGGAAACAGTGACAGACTTCATTTCGTTTGGCTCCAAAATCACTACAGACTGCAAATGCAACCATGAAATTAAAAGACACTTGCTCCTTAGAAGAAAAGCTATGACCAACCTAGATAGCATATTAAAAAGCAGAGATATCACTCTGCTGACAAAGGTCTGTATGGTCAAAGCTATGGTTTTTCCAGTAGTCATGTGTGGATGTGAGAGTTGGACCATAAGGAGGGCTGAGTGCCAAAGAATGATGCTTTTGATCTGCAGTTCTGGAGAAGACTCTTGAGAGTTCCTTGAACTGTAAGGAGATCAAACCAGTCAATCCTAAAGGAAATCAGTCCCAAACATTCATTGGAAGGACTGATGCTGAGCTGAAGCTCCAACTTAACTACCTGATGTGACGAGCTGACTTATTGGAAAAGACCCTGATGCTGGGAAAGACTGTAGGCAGGAAGAGAAGGAGACGACAGAGGATGAGATGGTTGGATGGCATCAATGACTGAATTTCTTGTGTTTGAACAAGCTCTTGGAGATGGTGAAGGACATGGAAGCCTGGCATGCTTCTGTTCACTGGGTCACAAATAGTCCAACACGACTTAGCAACTGAACAACATGAACAAATTAATATATGCTATATTATATTACATGTAATATTATATATTAGATATGATATAGTCCAATATTTATAATAATAGTAATATAATATTTATTAAAAAATAATATTCCATATTATTCAGCCATGAAAAAAATAAAATTCTGCTATTTGTGACAACACAGATTGATCTACAAGGCATGATGATAGGTGATACAAGTCAGACAAAACATATACCATACAATCTTACTTACATTTAAAATCTAAAAAAAAAAAAAAATTGATCTCAGAGAGAACAGATTAGCAGAGACCAAGGTAGGGATTTCAGGGTAGGATGGGTGAAACAGATGGTAGTCAAAAGGTGATAACCTCCAGTTATAAGATGAATAGGTCCTATGGATATCATGTACATCAGAGTAACTATAGTTCATTATACTGTATCATATATTCAAAAGTCGCTAAGAGAGTAGATCTTAAAAGTTCTCATCACAAAAAAAAAAAATAGCTCTATGTATATCAATGCATGTTAACCAGATAGCGTGCTGATCATTTCCCAATATGTACATCATCAAACCATTACGTTTCACAATTGAAACTAATATATTTACATGTAAACTATAGCTCAAGAAAAATTGAGAATAGAATAAATAAATATAATATTTTATTTATAATAATAAACAAATGGAAAAATTAATGTAAACTGGAAATCAAGATGGTTAAATAGAAGGATGCTGAGCTTACCTTCCTGCAGGAACACATGAAAACTAATTCTACATGTTGAGCAACTCTTGCTGAAAATAGACTGGAGATTTGCAAGAAGGTCCTTTACAGACAAGGCTATAAAGAAAGATCGATGTTGAGTTTGGTAGAAAGGGAGGAGGAGCAATTCGGTCAGGACTCAGGTCCCTAGCAAGGGACATAGGAAGGTGTTATCATGAGCTCAGGGATCCTCCTTGTGGAATGAGGGGTCTGAGTCATACAATGGGCACCCCAGCTCGCAAGTTTGACATGAGATGAGTCCACTGTGCAGGTTTGAAAACCAGCGGGACTAAAGGTGGGCTGTAAGAAACTTAAGCTCCACTCATGAACAGCGCACTTGCTAATAACTGGGAACATGGTGAAGGCAGCAGATTGAGCCCGCCTGGGGCTCTGGCCATTTTCCACCACCACCCCAGACTGCATCGTCCTCTGCTCCAGCCATTCTTGTTCTGATGCATCTCTCCACTAGGGGGAGGAGCTTTGCCAAGAAGAGTGCAGACACAGAGAGAACAGCTCAGACCTGACTCTGCCTCTGACCAGGGTGAAGACTATTATTAGCGTTCTGCAGAGGTGGCAGACTGAAAACAGCCTTGGGCTCTGAACCATTTGCCAGGACCTAAGGGACACCTCCAGGAAGACCCATGCTCTCAGCAGATACAACTCTCCCACCGAACCCACTGGACACATGCAGAATGCATAGGGACACTCCTGCACAAGACACCCCTTCAAGACTTGGACACAGAACTTTTCACCTACTGTCAGACAGACAGAGGAAGATAAACAGAATGAGAAGACAGAGGAATGTGTTTCAAATCAAAGAGGAGAAACACCGTGAAAAATCCCTAATGAAACAGAGATAAGTAGTTTACCAGTTAAAAGATTGAACTCTTTAAGAATAAGAATGCTAATAGAACTGGAGAAAACTTAGATAAACTGAATTTTAACAAGGAATTGTGTTCAGTGAGTCATGTCTGACTCTTTGCAGCCCTATGGACTATAGCCCACCAGGCTCCTCTGCCCATGGAATTTCCCGACAAGAATACTGGAGTGGGGTGCCATTTCCTACTCCAAGGCATCTTCTTGACCCAAGGGTTGAACCTGTGTCTACTGTCTTGCAGGCGGATTCTTCACCACTGAGCCACCTGGGAAACCCAACAAAGGATCAGAAAATATTAAAAAAAAAAAAGAACCATTCAGAGCAGAATGCAATAACTGAAATGAAAAACAAACTAGAAGGGCTTACTGCTGCTGCTGCTGCTAAGTCACTTCAGTCGTGTCCGACTCTGTGTGACCCCATAGATGGCAGCCCACCAGGCGCCCCCATCCCTGGGATTCTCCAGGCAAGAACACTGGAGTGGGTTGCCATTTCCTTCTCCAATGCAGGAAAGTGAAAAGTGAAAGTGAAGTCGCTCAGTCGTGTCCAACTCTTAGCGACCCCGTGGACTGCAGCCCACTAGGCTCCTCTGTCCATGGGATTTTCCAGGCAAGAGTACTGGAGTGGGTGCCATCACCTTCTCTGAGAAGGGCTTAACAGCAGACTAAATAATACAGAACACATACGTGATCTGGAAGACAGAGTAATGGAAATCACCCAATTGAACAGCAAAAAGAAATATATATTTTTTAATGAGGATAGTTTAATGAGACAATATAAGGCATATTAATATTTATATGATATGGATCCCAGAGGGAGAAGAAAGACAAAAAGTGTTCAAAAGTATATTTGATGAAATTATGAGACTAAAATATTACTGAAACTAAAGAAAGAAACAGATTTCCAGGTATGGACATTACACATAATACTGTGTAATATATTCCTATTCTCAGATTTATATTCACACCATGATTATACCATGTTTCCAATTCTCTGGTGGACAGAAATAGTTCTGTGTCCTTTCTGTGTATATACATATCGCAACCCCATCTTTTACTTATATTCTTTTTCTGCCTTTCTATTAATACTTTAACTTCAAATGCCTAAAGCGTCTCTTTATCAGATGTGCAGGCTTTACATGTGATACAATGATCTCATCTAGTAAATTAGGACCCTCATGTCAAGGCTTCATGAAATATGAGTGAATTGTACTGCAAAGTGCTAAATGTGAGGTTTTAAATAATAAATAAAGTCTATATATGAGCTGAGTGGATGGTAGACCTTCTTTAAAGAGTATTATTTTGTTAAACTGTCTTCTGACATATGATGTGATGAGAAAGAATAATACTACTTTGTTTCTACCCCATTCCAGTACATCTCTAATGATAACATCTTTTTAAAATACATTTAAGGAATTAATCCATAAAAGCAGAT
Source organism: Bison bison bison (assembly GCF_000754665.1). NCBI lineage: Eukaryota > Metazoa > Chordata > Mammalia > Artiodactyla > Bovidae > Bison > Bison bison. The sequence continues at coordinate 9,895,555 of NW_011494832.1, read as the reverse complement.
CTAGAAATTCAAATAATAGACAATGGCGAGCTTGGTTATACAGGTATCAAATAACCTAAGGGAAAAGAATTTTTGATTGACCTCCTGACTTAATGAGGTCACAAAACTATAGTCATTCTGTTATTTCACTTAAGAGTATTATGTACCAGACAGTCACTGTCTGAAAACATTGAGAAGCATGAAACTCAACTCTAGGATAAAGCTCTGTGGGCCCTGAAATAAACCATTTTTATTTCTAAAAGAAGCTAGAAATGAACCGTGGTATTACAGAACCTAAAACTGCAAAGTGCCCACTGGCCCATTTCCCCCCCCCAGTGCTTCTGCACATGAAGTATAACTCCCTTAAGAATACTGCCAAATGCTTCCTTCTGTTAAATGATTCAAATGGTGGTCTTGCCACAATTGCTTTCACTTTTACAGTCTGAAAGTCTCAGCATTTGTATATTTAACCTCTGACTTTTCCTTTTTTGTTTCTGTATCTCTAAAACCAGCTTAATTCAGTGGGGAATATAGACTGGTCTGTATTTTAGCACTTCCTGTACTTTGCCTACCATACAGACCTGAGTTAAGGACCATGAGAGCTAGGATCTATTACCATAACCTTTCATACATCACACCAAAACATATATTTTGACGAAGAGAAATTCACTCTCAGAATAGCCCCATTATCCTCTTTCTCCTTCCTCATCATATAACCATACAGAATTAATTTTCTTAAATGCCAAGGAACTTTTGACCAGAGAATTATTTTCTAAGAATGCTTGAAAGTACATTAATTTTTTCTTTGACTTACAGGAGAAAAAAAATAACTTTTGAAATTCGTTAGCTGGAAGGGTGCAAAATTTTGAGAGTTAACCACCTATAAAATATTAACACAAAAGGAAAATTATGATTAGCCAACAACAGTGGGCCCCTGAGGCACTGGATCAAGGAACAAGTGGAAAGAGTTCTGAAAGACTCTGAATATGCAGAAGAAAGTCAAGGATTGGGAAGAAATGGAAAACACATTTTGCCTATGGCATACCCTCTATGTAATATGGAGTCTTGCAAAATTTCAAAGGTTTTGACTGAGATGTTGATTTATATGCACACATATGCTTACTTGATAATATTTAGATTCAGGGTATTAATAAATGATGATTAAAGAAAATTGTGGCCTCCATATGTGCCTAAGGGTAGCCTTGATAGACTTTCCAATAATTACCATTTTTCTGATTACAGAAGGGAAGTTGAATGTTAAAGAAGAATGCCAAAGTTTTAATTAAATGTGCAAGAGAAAGTTGATACTAAATCATACAAGAGAAAATTACTGAAGCATATCCAAGTTGATCAGAAGTCAAAAACTTTCAGTACAAAGAAAACCTTATAATCATAAATTCTTAATATCAACATACTTATTCATCTGATAACCCTAAAATAGAATTTTAATGAGAGTATCCAAAACCAATAGTCTAAACACTGTTTTCATGGGGTTACAGAATTTTACCCTGTCCTCACAAAGTTTTTGACACAGACCCAGGATTTGTATTACCAAAATGTACTAACAATAGAAAGGTATTGTTCAAAGCAAAAGAACTGGAAAATGGAAAAGAGAGAAGAGTAATAGGATTTGGAAATTCAATGAACTGATTTTCTTCATATTGGCCTACCTAACCATGTGGCTATTAATTTCTGCAGTAGTCATTTCTGTACTAAACTATGTCTCTTTGATCTAAAAATAACTAAAGAGTTTATTAAGTTCTACATAATTTTAATAGCACAGTGGAAATTTAAAAAAAAATTTAGACTGAAAGAGCAGACCACATTTATTACAAGCTCTACATGTTACTCCATGGTAAATATGTTACAGTGATTATATACCCTGAGAGAGACTTGAGTTACTAAATAATAAATGATATTACTAACAAACACAATAGCCAGCATTCACTCATTGATTAAACAGGGACTGCCTGCTTATTTTCTTCCATGTACTGTCTGAGGCATAATGATGCAGACAGAAACAAATGTTTTCTTTCAAGGAGCTCTCCTAAACTGCGGGTTAATCAAGTAAAGAATCTAAGGGCTGGATTAGCACTAAGAACATAGGGGGATCATATTATATTGCTTATATGTAGAATCTTAAAAAAAAAGAGATACAAATGAACTTATTTATAAAACAGAAATAAAACCACAGACAGAGAAAATATAGTTACCAAAAGGGAAAGGCATGGGGTGGGGGATAAATTAAGTTTGGGATTAACATATACACACTACTATATATAAAATAGATAACCAACAAGGACCTACCATGTAGCCCAGAGAACTATACTCAATATGTTATAATAACTTATAAGGGAAAAGAATTTGAAAGTGAGTACATAAATACATATTTACATCTATTTATATAACTGAATCTCTATACTGTACATCTGGAACTGGCACAACATTGTAAATCAACTATGCTTCAATTTAAAAGTAGCATCAAGTTATATAACTTAAATATGTACAGTTTATATATGTCAATGATATCTCAATAAGGCTATTAAAAACAACATGGAAATAAATCCCCCAACTCAGGAATCAGACCCTAGTCTCCTGCATTGCAGGCAAATTCTTTACCTTCTGAGCTACCAGGGAAGCCATAGATATAAATACTAAGTGAGAATATTCACCCATACTGGGGCAGCTGCTGCTGCTGCTAAGTCGCTTCAGTCGTGTCCGACTCTGTGTGACCCCATAACGGCAGCCCACCAGGCTCCCCCGTCCCTGAGACTCTCCAGCTCTCCAGGCAAGAACACTGGAGTGGGTTGCCATTTCCTTCTCCAATGCATGAAAGTGAAAAGTGAAAGTGAAGTCGCTCAGTCGTGTCCGACTCTTAGCGACCCCATGGACTGCAGCCTACCAGGCTCCTCTGTCCATGGGATTTTCCAGGCAAGAGTACTGGAGTGGGGTGCCATTGCCTTCTCCGAGATATTGGGGCACAGATTGGCCTAAATCAGAGGTGTATCAAGTACCCAAAATAGCCCAAGGTCCATAAGTCACTGTCATCATGGATCTATGCATAGTTCTCTTTAGAATAACTTCATATCACATATGTATATGCCTATCTAATATCGTCTTCAATGCTATATACCTGAAACTAGCTCAACACTGTGAATCAACTATATCTCAATAAAAAAGAAAGAAAAGATTGTCTTTGGTTTTGCTTTAACTTTCAATTTCACTTGCTTGTACTGAAATAATGAACAATCAGGAACCTATCATTTAACTTAAAACTAAAGCAAACTGGCATATGTGTTATTGGTGGTTCATATCTCCCTACTTCTCTCTCTTTCTTTCTTCTATCCTTCCCCACTAGCTGTCACAGAAATAACTATCACTCTGGACTCCATGATTACTTCCAAGTTCTTAATTCTTTCAAAATAAACACATATACCTAAGTACTATGCACCATGGTGTTGCTTGTTTTAAAGTTATAAATCTTAAAACCTGATCTATGTTTCAAAGGCTGAGCAGGTACTATTTGAATTATGTACTTGCTATCTAATCAAGAATGTTTAAAGTGGTGTTAATATCTTCTCTAGAATGATAGGTATAAGTTCATCTCTTTCTAATTATTATGAACAGGTCAGTTTGTAGGGCACCAAAGTGAGGGATTGGCAGAAAAGAAAAGGCCGATTCAGTGTAAGAAGAATCTTTAATTCTTTTCCATTTTCATAGTCAATTCTTGTGATCATATTATTACTCTGTGTGTGCGTGTGCTTAGTCACTCAGTTGCGTCTGACTCTTTGTGGCTTCATGGACTGTAGTCAGCCAGGCTCTTCTGTCCATGGGATTCTCCAGGCAAGAGTACTGGAGTGTGTTGCCATTTCCTTCTCCAGGGGATCTTCCTCACCTAGGGAACAAATCTGTGTTTCCTGCATTGCAGGTGGATCCATTACTGTCTGAGCCACTGTCACTTAAAGGTCTAGCAGGAGCATTTGGGCAAATTTTCAAAATATAAATATGGGTAAAAATCCTGCATCCAGTCCCATATGGCGAGGAGACCTCAGCCCAAGCCCCTTAGATGTTTCTGAATTACTTTATGTGATCCCCTTATTAAACCTTGGAGAAAAAGAAAAAAATACATACTAAGCCAGTTAAATACTTCTCAGTATGTCTAAAATCTGAGGATCTGCTACTTGATGAAAGAAGGTACTGTGAGAGGTAGTATGTACAATGGTGAAGAATGGGGATCCTTTCTGTGTTGTCAGTTTTCTAATTAATTTAATAGAAATGATATCATTATAGAATCTTGTGAAAAAGAACCTGATAAATAGTCCTTGTTACTAGAATTAGATTTTGTCTTGTGTGATTGTTGTGAGGTTTCATTAACTACACTTTCTTCAGGTATAAATTATTAGTGACATCACAGATATAACTTTTACTTTTTATATACAAAATATGTATATTGATATATGTTTTCAATCATAAAGTAACCAAGAGAGATATCAATTAATTACTAAGTTTATAGCCTTACGAGATCTGTGGCTTATACAACTTAGAGGATTTAAAAAAAATATATATATATATATATATATGCCAGCCTTTGATAATTTAATTGTTAACAACAATTAAATTATCAAAGGCTAGCTTATACCACTCACATCAGAAAATCCAGAAAAATAGTGTAAATTTCTTTTTAACTTAGCTATCTTAATTGACACGGCTTTATGATATGTTTTGCCAGATAGTTTTGGCTTAAATATCTAACTTTTGATGTAATAATGTTTTTGTAATCGTTTTCTGTAGAGAAAGAGTTGAAATTGTCTTTTAGCATAGCTGATAGAAAAACATTGGTTATTTTTATTTAGCTCTAAGATTTGAAGGCACAGTTAAATATATGCCCAAAGGAAAGGACATTGTTTTAAGCTGAGTGTCAGTCAAATAAAAAAAAAATTATAGAAATCATTAACTGGCTTGATATATTTGTCACATCATACCTCATTTCCCATATCCATCAAGATCAGGGTGCCATGGGACAGAATGTTCATACTGCAACACAGCCTTTGTCTTCATACCTTTATGTTACAATGTTACAAATTGGCAGAGAACTTCTGGAAATCTCTCCTACAAGGGGATAGTGAGCAATATATTAACTATGCACAGAAGTCATTGCCAAATCACAAAGTGATTGCCAACCAGATAACCTACTAAAATCCAGACAAAATATGTCCCAAGCTTCCCCTTAGACAGACTCCATAAAAATGCCCAGGGATACTTCGAAGACGAAGTTCGAGTACAGAGATGATAATATCAAGTGACTTTAATTGAAATTACTTATTCTGGTAAATTTCAGTTAAAATGTAAGGCCAACAGAATACATTGCTACGGTTTCTGCCAGGGTTCTGAAAGGAGCTCATGAAAGTTAAGAGATGAAGAGTTTAAACTCTGATCTTATGCTGGCTAAATTTTGGAAGTAAGAAGTAAATATATTTTGAAAATCTGCACTAATTCAGCACTAACTGCTGCAAAAGATAGTACTGATTATAAACACGAGAAAAAGTACATGTTTTCTTATAAAATAACTAAAGTACACATTTCTTTCAATTTCACTTGAAGTTTTGGGGACAAATGTATCAGCTAATTGACAAGAAATCTAAATGCTATTTATTTTTTTGTATGGAAAAACATAGATATATTCTGAGGTTGAATGACATTCTTTTAGGGATGTACATGTTAATAACTTTAACACAAGTCTCATGCTTATAATAGGTGCTTCGGTCTCCAAAATTTAGGGCCATGAATTTTTTATTAAAAAAAAAAATCACATTGGGTTATATGTACAAAATATTTATGACTCTTTAAGAATGATTAAAGAATTTTCCATGCTAGGGTTACTTTTTCCTACATATAAAATAGAAATGACTTCAGTGATATTAAAGTGTTACTAAATAGGAGAAATAAATTATTAAAATTTATTATCAAACAATAGTTCCTGAGATCATTTTGATTAGGTATAAATCATTCAAGATACATAATTTAATATTCAGTTCAGTTCAGTCGCACAGTTGTGTCCAACTCTTTGTGACCCCATGAATCGCAGCACGCCAGGCCTCCCTGTCCATCACCAACTCCCGGAGTTCACCCAGACTCACGTCCATCGAGTCAGTGATTCCATCCAGCCATCTCATTCTCTGTCGTCCCCTCCTCCTCCTGCCCCCAATCCCTCCCAGCATCAGAGTCTTTTCAAATGAGTCAACTCTTCGCATGAGGTGGCCAAAGTACTGGAGTTTCAGCTTTAGCATCATTCCTTCCAAAGAAATCCCAGGGCTGATCTCCTTCAGAATGGACTGGTTGGATCTCCTTGCAGTCCAAGGGACTCTTAAGAGTCTTCTCCAACACCACAGTTCAAAAGCATCAATTCTTCAGCGCTCAGCCTTCTTCACAGT
>NW_011494832.1:9874469-9889045 GCF_000754665.1 Bison bison bison | reverse complement strand
ATCTGCAGTGATTTTGGAGCCCCCAAAAAATGAAGTCTGACACTGTTTCCACTGTTTCCTCATCTATTTCCCATGAAGTGATGGGACCAGATGCCATGATCTTCGTTTTCTGAATGTTGACCTTTAAGCCAACTTTTTCATTCTCCACTTTCACTTTCATCAAGAGGTTTTTTACTTCCTCTTGACTTTCTGCCATAAGGGTGGTGTCATCTGCATATCTGAGGTTGTTGATATTTCTCCCAGCAATCTGATTCCAGCTTGTGTTTCTTCCAGTCCAGCATTTTTCATGATGTACTCTGCATATAAGTTAAATAAGCAGGGTGACAATATACAGCCTTGATGTACTCCTTTTCCTATTTGGAACCAGTCTGTTGTTCCATGTCCAGTTTTAACTGTTGCTTCCTGACCTGCATACAAATTTCTCAAGAGGCAGATCAGGTGGTCTGGTATTTTAAATATATTAAATTCAAAGTATTGACCACAGAAGAAAATAGTGGCTCAATAAAAATTTATGGTTTGCACAAAGTAATATAATTTTACAAACAGGATTAAAATTCAGGTGTTGGGGCAACTTTCTCATGCAAAAATATCTTCTCCCAAAGCAAACTGAGTGCATTTGTTAAATGATGTACTCTACATGCATTTCCTAATAAGACATTAGTATGTAATTTGCAACAAGGCATCATCATTAACATATTCAGTTCAGTTCAATTTAGTTGCTCAGTTGTGTCAGACTCTTTGCAACCCCATGAACCGCAGCATGTCAGGCCTCCCTGTCCATCACCAACTCCTAGAGCTTGCTCAAATTCATGTCCATCGAGTCAGTCATGTGTGTTTAAAACTACAAGCCAAAACATAGGGCCAAATGAATATACTTTTGTGTGCTATCATTAATTTCAAATGTTCAATTAACTATAGGCTGAATACTATATATCATAGTGAGGATCAGTTGTCAAGACCCTGCATCCCAATTTTCTTCTGTCATAAACCCACTGCTTTATCACAGACACACTGCATTAGGAAAAACTTTCCCCAAACTGAAATTACTCACAGAAAAATGGGCTTAAAGCTGGTTAAGAGGTTTTCAATAGCCATTTGGTCTTTTTATAGGGAGAGATTCTTCTTGGCTTTTCAAAATACTCTTCTCATTTTGAAACCAACATAAAATCTGATTAATGTAACAGGGCTACCTTACAGTCTCCTCCATCTATAAATTTCTGCACTCCCACGTATTTGAGAACCATCTGGATCAGCGTCATAAAATGGAGAACAGATGGGCAAGAGACATAGGGCATTGTGAGGAAAACTACAGGGAATAGGACACAGTATTATTTGTTATTATTTACAGTCATGCTAGATATTTATCATGCATATATTGTTAGGAGATTTACATTTTCAAATTTCAGAAAATAAAAACCTTCCAAAAAGGTTTCCATGAATACACCCTTCCTCCATTGGAAAATGTTATTTGACACCATTATTATAGTTTAGCAATGGAACATATTTCCTCTTTAAGATATAAAGTGCATTGGAAAGGCCCAACTAAATATATAAAATATGCATAAAGCTACCAAATAGCCATTAGGAACTAAATGGGATTAAGGACTCTTATGGTAAGTGGCTGTTGCTGAGAATGGACTGGGGACAGCAGGAACTGGAAAGAGGAAAATATACTGAGAAGTTAGGGGAGAATGCCCAGAAGCCCAAAATTAATTCACAGGCTTAAGATCACAGAAGGAGGTTGAAAAAGTGGGGAAACATGACAGAATTTACATGATTCTTTCTTCAACTTTGTATCATGTGGACACTCTTAAAATATATTTCACTCAGTGTATGCATGCTAAATCCCTTCAGTTGTGTACCACTCTGTGCAACCCTATGGACTGTAGCTTGTTAGGCTCCTCTGTCCATGGGATTCTCCAGCAAGAATGCTGGAGTGGGTTGCCATGCCCTCCTCCAGGGGATCCTCCCAGCTCAGGGATCAAACCCACATCTCTTGTCTCCTGAATTGGCAGGTGGTTCTTTCCATTAGCATCACCTGGAAGCCTCATGTTTCACTCTGGATAATGAGTAACAAATGGTTAGTCAGTTTTTGTTCAGTGTCTAGAAGCACAGAAATCATGCTTGTAACCACCTTCCTTTAGAGAAGTTATGTATTTCAATTTCACAATATATGTAATGTCAGAGTTGTAAACAATATGAAAGAAAATTTCTCAGAATGAGCAATCACCTTAATTTTTACATATTTTGTATGCTTACATGGAAAGCAGAATTCTCTTTCCTTCATAAATCAGGATATGTTTCCTAAAGCATATCATTGTATGTTGTTTCTAGAAGGAGGTTTTGTGTGTTAGTCACTCAATTGTGTCCAACTCTTTGCGACCCCATGCACTGTAGCCCACCAGGCTACTCTTTCCATGGAATTCTCCAGGCAAGAATACTGGAGTGGGTTGCCATTCATTCCCTTTTCCAGGGGATCTTCCCAACTCAGGGATCCAACCCAGGTCTCCTGCATTGCAGGCAGATGCTTTGCCATCTGAACCACCAGGGAAGCCTAAAGGAGGTTTTCCTCTTAGACAATGTGTAACATCATAATACCATGACATAGTCATAATAATACGCTATGCAGTTGCTTTTGTTTATACTTTAAACTTTCTGAAGACTTTAGTTTCCCTCTTCTGAATAAGAACCCCAATTGTCCTTTTTAATGATTTTCCTCCTTAGTTAACATGAAATATAATTATTTCATGATAATTAAACAAAATAGCTACATTTTTGAAAACTGTCCTACTGTTTTATGTATACATTCTCAATAAATCTCCCAAAATGTCTTGAAGAAAATATTACTTCTGTCTCCTTTTTCATGTAAGAAAACTGAAGCTCTGAGAAGCCAGGTCACACCACTAGCAGGTGGGAGATCTTGAATTTGAACCCACACAGTTAAATTCCAGTAGACTTGTACTCTTGCTGACCCTGTTTTTCTGTCCTACTCTGGTTCTTATGTGTATATTATGTGCCAAGAACCATTCTCAACTCTTTACATGTACTAATTCAATTAATCTTTCCTCACTATTAGGTACCACTATTATACTTATTTTATAAACGAGGAAACTGGTAACCTGAAGTATATAATTTGCCTAAATCCATCTGTTAAAGCAGGGGAAAATGTCAGTGACTTTAATAATAGAAGAAAATGTATCCACCTTGTCTCTGTACCCCAGTGTACATCATCCAAATGTGCTTACAAGCAGCACTAAGAGGTGAAGACAGACGGCCTGACTCCCAGACTAGTACTTTCTCAACGCTTATTCAACACAGAGCACACATCAGCTGAGCCAAACCCACCACGAAGGATGCTGCTTGTCTCATCTTCCTAATTTCCACAGTAAAATCTTGAATTTCCACATTGAGTTGTGGTCCAATTGGTCCAGACATCAAGCTACAAAAATATCTGAATTGCTGTACATAGTTACCAGAATTTGGTATAAAAAATAAAATTAAAAACCAAGAAAATTATGTAGGATATTATACCGTTAAAGTTATTAAAGTAATGGTGTATACCATAATAAATACTATATGCTATGTTTATGTGGTTAAATTTCACTCATCTTTTCCTCATCCAGAACTAGGGAACTCTTTACACAGCAGTAAGCAGCTATAATCTGCCTTATCCTCTCTGACTCCTCTTCTCTCACATCTCAAATAGCTCACAGCATTTCTGAACTACTTTGGAATGATCCTTTCCACATACTACTTCTTTTATTAAAATTGAATATAAATAGATGCTCAAATTTTTAATGGTTTATGTTTAGATTTTAAATACAACTTCCACTCAGAGATTAGTTAAATATCAAATTAATTTAAAGTCATTATTTTTTCTCTACTGAGGAAGAGAATTGAATGCAAACAATAGAATGGGAAAAACTAGAGATATCTTAAACAAAATCAGAGATATCAAGGGAATATTTCATGCAAAGATGGGCACAATGAAGGACAGAAATTGTATGGACCTAATACGGAGAAGGCAATGGCAACCCACTCCAGTACTCTTGCCTGGAAAATCCCATGGACGGAGGAGCCTGGTGGGCTGTGGTCCATGGGGTCGCTAAGAGTTGGACATGACTGAGCGACTTCACTTTCACTTTTCACTTTCATGCATTGGAGAAGGAAATGGCAATCCACTCCAGTGTTCTTGCCTGGAGAATTCCAGGGACGGCTGAGCCGGGCGGGCTGCCGTCTATAGGGTCGCACAGAGTCGGACATGATTGAAGCGACTTAGTAGCAGCAGCGGCAACAGAAGCAGAAGATATTAAGAAGAGGTTGTAAGAATACACAGACAACTGTACAAAAAAAGACCTTCATGACCCAGATAACCACGATGGTGTGATCACTCACCTTAGAGCCAGACATTCTGAAATGCAAAGTCAAATGGACCTTAGGAAGCATCACTACAAACAAAGCTAGTGAAGGTAATAGAATTCCAGTTCAGCTATTTCAGATCCTAAAAGATGATGCTGTTAAAGTGCTACACTCAATATGACAGCAAAATTAGAAACTCAGCAGTGGCCACAGGCCTGGAAAAGGTCAGTTTTCATTCCAATCCCAAAGAAAGACAATGCCAAAGAATGCTCAAACTACCACACAACTGCACTTATCTCACATGCTGGCAAAGTAATGTTCAAAATTCTCCAAGCTAGGTATCAACAGTATTTGAACTGTAAACTTCCAGATGTTCAAGTTGGATTTAGAAAAGGCAGAGGATCAAATGGCCAATATCTGTTTGATCATCAAAAAATCAAAAGAGTTCCAGAAAAACATCTACTTCTGCTTTATTGACTACACCAAAGCTTTTGACTGTGTGGATCACAATAAACTGTGGAAAATTCTTCAAGAGATGGGAATACTAGACCACCTTACCAGCCTCCTGAGAAATCTGTATGCAGGTCAGGAAGTAAAAGTTAGACATGGAACAATGAAGTGGTTCCAAACTGGGAAAGGACTACTCAAGGCTGTATATTGTCACCCTGCTTATTTAACTTATACGCAGAGTACATCATATGACGGGCCAGGCTGGATGAAGCACGGCTGGAATCAAGACTGCTGGGAGAAATATCAATAACCTCAGATATGCAGATGACACCACCCTTATCGCAGAAAGCAAAGAAGAACTAAAGAACCTCTTTTTGAAAGTGAAAGAGGAGAGTGAGAAAGCTGGCTTAAAACTCAACATTCAAAAAACTAAGATAGATCATGGCATCTGGTCCCATCACTCCATGGCAAAGAGATAGGGAAACAATGAAAACAGTGAGAGTTTATATTTCTGGGCTCAAAATCACTGCAGACAGTGACTGCAGCCATGAAATTAAAAGACGCTTACTCCTTGGAAGAAAAGCTATGACCAACCTAGACAGCATATTAAAAAGCAGAGACATTATTCACTGACAAAGGTCCATCTAATCAAAGCTATGTTTTTTCCAGTAGTCATGTATGGATATGAGAGTTGGATTATAAAGAAAGCTGAGCAATGAAGAATTGATGCTTCTGAACTGTGGTGTTGGAGAAGACTCTCGAGAGTCCCTTGGACCACAGGGAGATGAAACCATTCAATCCTAAACAAATCAGTCCTGAATGTTCATTGGAAGAACTGAAACTCCAATACTTTGCTCACCTGATGTGAATAACTGACTCATTGGAAAAGACCCTGATGCTGGCAAAGATTGAAGGCAGGAAGAGAAGGGGATGACAGAGGATGAGATGGTTGGAAGGCATCACCGACTCGATGGACATGAGTTTGAGCAAGCTCTGGGAGTTCATGATGGACAGGGATGCCTGGCGCGCTACCGTCCATGGCGTCACAGTCAAACTCAACTGAGTGACTGAACTGAACTTAACTGAGGAAGAAGTTCATCCCAAAATGCCTCTCTTTGCAATGGCATTTTTTTCCATTAACTTCACTTCCCTGTTAGTCTAATACCTATCCTCTGTGTAATCATATTGGTTTTATCAGGTGAGGTTGATACTGAAGTAGCATCAGCTATGAAAGAAGGGACAGCAGCTGAAATGAACTACTATGGTACAGATAACTGGTATATACTGATGTAGAGAATGCCTGTTTGTTTAACAGAATTTTTAATAAAAAATGAATTTCTTGATAATGAAATGTGCCATTAAACATTGTAGCTAATTAAACGCTGCTGCTGCTACTGCTAAGTCACTTCAGTCATGTCCAACTCTGTGTGACCCCATAGACGGAAGCCCACCAGGCTCCCCCATCCCTGGGATTCTCCGGGCAAGAACAGTGGAGTGGGTTGCCATTTCCTTCAATGCATGAAAGTGAAAAGTGAAAGTGAAGTTGCTCAGTCGTGTCTGACTCTCAGCGACCCCATGGACTGCAGCCTACCAGGCTCCTCTATCCATGGGATTTTCCAAGCAAGAGTACTGGAGTGGGGTGCCATCATGCAGCCAATTATAAATATATACATGCATATAGATGAGTTATTAACTTGATGAGTTTGGAACTAATAGTTAAATCACAGGAAACATATAACCAAAAGTCAACTTTTACTCACGTTCTATTAGGAGTTTCTTTAAACAGTAACTACACCTCAGGACTAGTTTGGAGCAGCCGACAGCAGACTGGTCTGGGATGTTTTATTTGGTAAGCACAGGATTTACAAGGATTTCTAAAAACACACAGTCATCAGAATGAAGTGCAAATCCCTACAGGGTACACAGTGTTACAAAATCTGGAAAATAAACATTATGTGTTCTAAGTAGCCAATCACATAAATGGCAAACCAAACAAAGCATGGAAAGTTTAGTTTCTGCAAAATAATATTAGCTCATGACCAAGTCATATTCTTAGGTGTAAAAATGCATATGAGAAAAATAAATATCATATGATATAACATATATGGAATCTAAAAAAATGGTAAAAGTAAACTTATTTATAAAGTAGAAATAGAGTCACAGATATAGAAAACAAATTTATGGTTACCAAAGGGGATAGGGAGGAGGGATATATTAAGAGACTGGAATTGACATATACATACTACTCTATATAAAATATATAGTAACTAATAAGGACCTACTGTATAGCACAAGGAACTCTACTCAATATTTTATATGAACTATATGGGGAAAGAATCTAAAAAGCAGTGGATATATGTACGTGAATAACTGATTCACTTTGCTGAACACCTGAAACTAACAAAACACATTGTAAATCAACTATACAGAATAGAAATTTATTTTAAAAATGCATGTGCCATGTGTGGGTCCTGGAAGGTACCAGGAAGGTGGGTGTTGTATTGTGAGCCTCTCTAGCTTTCACTGTTAACTCCTCACCTTTTGCATGCTCAAAATATTCACTAAGGTTGTCTCTACCTGATGACTGAGAAAGAAGACTTCTAAGAAGGAATTGAAATGTGAACTGATTTCTCCAGCAACAGAAAAATGGAATTATTTTATAACAATATTTTGAATGAGGGTGAAACATCCAGCACAAAACGTAGCAACTTCTTATATTCAAGTCTAAATAAATTGGATATGAAAATACTTTATTGTCCTTAATACATGACCTACTTTCTTCTCAGTGCCTACAGTTTTATTTACCATTTCTTTTTCCCCCCTTCTTTTATCTTTATTGCTGAAAAATTCTCTGAATTTTGCTTTTGCATTATTATTGTGGTTCTAATGAGAACTGTATATATGTGTTTAGTTTGGAGAGAAAGAGATTGAGAGAGGGAACTATATTTTGACAAGTTCTTAAGATTCTCTTAGACACTAGTTTAACAATCATAGCAGACACTAGTTTAAGAGTCATTGCCCTAGATTTCTAACCTACTATTCTTTTTACTTTGTGTTGAAGTGGTGTGACTCAAATTCAATAAACTTATCTTGAGTCTGTTATCAATTTTGCTATGTGCTATGTGTACATATATGAGGAATAGATGGTTTCTATCTTCAAGGAACTCACATTTAATATACTAGTTTACTATCACATATTATCAAGTTGAAATCTCTAGACCCCGCAAACAAAACAACTGCAATAATTTCCATCCTCATATGAAATACATCACTGAGAAGTAATTTCAAAACAAACCTTTCATGATCTCAGCTACATTTCTATATTTCTGAAGCAAGTGTGTCAACAATGTATTTTGAAATGCTTTTTTAGATTTCAGATATAAAAATTCTGTTTTATGTATTTACCTTCTAACTGTTCATCTTATCGCTTCAACTGATTAAGTTTGAGAGGCTGAGCTCAGGAATACTTTCCCAGTGCCCAGAGGCATCACAATTGCTTTATTTCAAATTCTGGTTTAGAGAAGTAGGTTATGGAAGTATTCTTCAGTCTTAAAATTTCAGGGAAAATGTTAATAGGAAACCTCATAACTTCTGTTGAATGAATTGATTTTGAAATGCAGAAAGCTATACCAATGATGTGTCTGACACAGAACTGTCAAAATACCATCAGAAGTTTTATACTGCATTTTCTAATTCTTACTGTTCCAGAGAAGCCTAGACAAAACCCAGACAAAGCATCAGCTATTATTCATTGATCACTGTAAGATTCACTGTGTTAATAAGTTTTTAATTATAAAATAAATAAAGCAGAAGGGTCGAAAGTTTAGAGCTAACTCCTTTCTAAATGCTAAACTTCAGAGTTTTGAATATATGCTTTCTTGAATTAGATAATGGTTTTCATAGTAAATTATTCATTTTTATTCTTTCAATCAATGTCCTACATTTTCATGCATTGCACTGTGTCCTATCTCTGACATTATGAAAAGCAAGCCATAGCTTTATTTTTCACTTCAAACTACTGCAAAATACCACTAAGGACTTTGTTTCTTCTGTGAAATTCCAGGGAAATCTCTAACTCACCTCAGACATGACGTGTATCATAAACACGCTTCAGGCCTCTTCTGAGTGCCTGCAAAGCATGGCCCATCTGGCAAGCCTGAGTCATGGCCTTATTTCTGGCAAAGCAATCATTCAAAGGAGCCAAGAATAAGAGTAGTAGAAGGAACTGCCTGTATATCAGACTAAAAGAAAGTGATGAGTGTATGAAATCTCCCAGTGGGTAGAGAACCATTCCTAAATTACTCTGGCCGCCTTTGTAGACATACAGAGTGCCCTGCCCTTACTTTGTTCTCACTGGGATCGTCCACTTTCACATAGGAGACCAGCTGCAGTGACACATTCAATTCATTGGAGAAAACACACTCCAACCACAGGCTTTGCAGTAAAATGAAATTTATCTCATGAACATTCTTTTGCAATTTTTAGACATGTTAATGGTCCCATGGGTGATCCTTTCTTCTATTCACTAAGCAATTGATTTTATAATGAATTAATTTTGCCAAGCACAAAAAGAAGGATCATGTATACTCTACACTGAGTATGAGTCACGTAGAAGAAGTGGAGTTCCACTACTACTAAAAATAGCAAGTAGTATAAAAATAACAGTAATCAATACATATTACTTTCCCTGAAGAGGCACTGCACTTTGCATTTTAGCTGGGCTATATTTAACTGTTAAAACAACCTTATAAGTAGGCATTGTTTTTAGCCTCAGTATAATAGTTGAAGACACTGAGGCTTGGACAAAATTAGAATACCAAGACCTTGGGCAGAATTATAGAGCTAGGAAATAAATGCATGGGAGGTAAAAGAGACTCATCATACTAGAAATCTATATATAGTAACTGAATTAATCTACATGCAGATCCTCAGAGAATGATTTTATATACATATTGTTATGTTTAAATCATCATCAGGTTAAATATCTTCCCCAAGACCACATACCATGGGATTCTGATTTACACTCAGGTCTGACTCCAAAGACCACCATCTCTTTCATTAGGTATATTTATCAGAAGGAGAAGTAAGAGGGTTAGGAGGAGAAGAAGAAAAAGCTACAATCATCTCTCAGTATCCACAGAAGATTAGTACCAGGACCTCCAAAGATATGAAAATCTGTGTATGGTCAAATCCCATAGATAAGATGGCATAGTATTTGTATGTAACATTCATCTCTCAATGTACTTGAAATCATCTTTATGTTACTTAAAATACCTAATCAATGTAAATATTAATACTCTGTACATGTAAATAGTTGGTGGAACTGGCAGATTCAAATTTTGCCTTTTGGAAAATTTCTGGAGTTTTTCTTTTTTTCAAATATTTTTGATCAGAGTTTTCAAACCATAGAGGGTCCACTGCACTCTGTCAGGAAGGATTAAAATATTTTTAGATGTACTTTACACCAAGCATCATGTATATTAACAATGTTAACAACACTGTAGTCATGACCTCATTGAAACTTTGTGACTATTTGTCATGTTTCCATCTAATTCTTCTCTCTAATCTTTCATCAATATGTTACAGTAATGATAGAACCTTCCATTGTGAATCAGACAATAGATTAAAGACCTAAATATAAGACCAGATACTATAAAACTTTTATAGGAAGACACAGGCAGAACATACTTTGACATAAATTGCAACAATATGTTTCTTTTGGATTTACCATCTAGAGTAATAAGAATAAAAATAAAACTAAACAAATGAGACCAAATTAAATGTAAAAGATTTTGCATAGCAAAGGAAACCATCAATAAAAAAGGAAAGACGACCCACAGAATGAGAAAGCATTTGCAAACAATGGGATGGACAAGGGGTTAATCTCCAAAATATACAAACAGCTCATGAACCTCAATACACAAAAAGCAACTCAACTGAAAAATGGACAGAAGATCTAAACAGACATTTCTCCACAGAAGACATACAGATGTCCAAAAAGCACTAGAAGATGTTCAACATCACTAATTTTTAGAGAAATACAAATGAAAGCAATGATATATAAGTTCATACCAGCTACAGTGGCTGTTATTAAAATGTCTATAAACAATAAATGCTAGAGAGGGTGTGGAGAAAAGAGAACCCTCCTGCACTATTGGTAGAAATGTAAATTGGTACAGCAAGTAAGCTGGGATTAACATATATACATTACTATATAAAAAAATAGATCTACTGTATGGCACAGAGAATTCTTCTCAGTACTCTGTAATAACCTATATAAAGGAAAAGAGTCTGAAAAATAATATATATGTAATATATATATAGTATGTATATATTATATATATTGTAACATATATATAAAACTATATATGTGTGTGTGTGTGTGTAAATAAATCATTTTTCCAGTATACCTGTAACCAACACATTGTAAATCAACTATGCTCCAATGGAAAATAAAACAATTTTAAAAGAAATGCAGATTGGTTTTATATTCTTTTTATGTCACTTTTGTGGATAGTTACCAAAAACTTTAAAGAATAAAGGAGTGAAGTTTAGTTACCAATATGTGAAACGTTATTTTGTAATCAGAGTCAAGGAAATATGGTTTAATTAACAAAATTGTTCTTCAGTATATTCAGAAATATGAGTGGCCAGTTTAATTATCTCACAATCCTTGAGGGGACAAATACAGCCAAGAGAGAAACTTTCCTCCTGGGCTTCTTCCCCATTTTTATCCATTGATAGTTCATTTTGGTTGTACTGTTCATATGCCTCTTTGAAAGAATGATTTATTCACCCCAGTTAATAAGCAGAGTGACATATAATACATGAAAACAAAACCCGCAAGTTGCCAAAATGAAAACTACCAGTCAGGTTTGTCAAAGTCAGATGATCCACTTGGGAATGGGGAATTTGGCAGAAACAGGTTGTAATATTTTAAGGGTTGTTACATACTTGGTTAAAACTATCCTTCTTAAGAAAGGCAGTTTAATTGCATCACATTTCTTTCTTTCTTTTTTTTTTTTTCATATTGACATTTAGTTCTTAGGGACTACCAAGATACAAATTTCATAATATCAATTTCAAATCTAGGACACATATCAATGTAAAATGAATCAAATTTATATATAAATTTATTTCAGATTGCTCAAATAACTATTTTGGTTAAAGTAATAAAAACTTAGCCATATGGTAATCACTATATAGATGTCTAAGTACACATTTACATTTTTAAATGTCAATATGATTTAGATGGGACAGACTAACCTTAAAATTTTCACTTGTACATTCAGATCTCCCAGGAAGTAATGGCTCAAGAAAATATAAGTCATTATATTAAAATATTATCCAAAACAGTTCCTCTTCCACCAAAGCTTGGGAGGTTCACAAACATTTGAATTCATCATACTCTCAGTATCTTAGTAATTTTTTTCTTTGCATATCCTAGGACAAAAGAAATACCTAACAGTTCCCATTACTTAGTAGCTAATTCCAAACAGCCTAACAAGTATTTATGTTCTAACAACTTAGTAGACTTTTAGAAAAAATACACATAAATCAAGAGAACAAAATAAAATTTAGTTCATTCTTAAATAACCACAATTACTTACAAATTGGGTGTGTGCACCTGTTTAGCTGTGTAAGCTTTTTAAATCAAATCAAACACTCACACACTCATTTCCTGTTTCACAGTGATTTTCATATGGTACTTACTTTTTTATCATGCAACTGCAGGAAACACCATTCAGCAAGTCATGATGTCATCAAAAGGAATGTAGCCCTATGCAATGTTGACATTGTTAATATTTTTCACTTTATGTCTGAGGCTGCTGAGTATTGCCATGTTTTTCTTGAAGATTTAAGTCATGCAGCTCCTCTCTGTGTTTGCTGTAGCTCCTGAGAGAATACACTGGTGCATAGTTTGAGTGGTATGATTGTAGTCTGTTGATCTCATTGTCATATAGCTATGTCTCAAGTAGAATTAGGTTTTGAAATCTGTTATTCCACTGCCAAACTGTTTTAAAGCTTTTGTTTCACTGCCAAATCGTTTCAGCATATTAACCTTCCGGCCTCCTGCCCTATGCACAGAACCCTGGGTAAGAGAGGTGATTGGGAATAGCCAGCAGCTGAGTCCAATCAGCCTTTATTGCACTGAGATGTGAGATGTGGCAATGGTATCAAGGCACTGGAGTGATGAAGCTTGTCTTTCTGAGAACTCATTCTGGGATTGTACTCTTTAACTTAATATTACTGTTTGTGCTGGATTCCAGGGAAATATATTTGATAGGGCTTTTGTCTATAGGACAAAATATGTGCATATGGGCTTCCCTGGTGGCTCAGAAGATAAAGAATCTGCCTTCCATGTGGGAGACCTGGGTTCAACCCCTGGGTTGGGAAGATCACCTGGAGAAGGAAATGGCAACCCACTCCAGTATTCTTGCCTGGAGAATCCCATGGACCAAGGAGTCTGGTAGGCTATAGTCCATGGGGTCACAAAGAGTCAGATATGAGTAAGTGACACAACACTTGTCTATAGGAACAGTTTGTTACAAAATAAACAATCCATGTTGAGTACAGAGAAGTACCAATGAACATTCAGGATAATGGGTGGAGAGATATTTCTATATGGGAACTTTCTGTATTTCAGTTTATTGTCCAATCAGTGTGCAATGAGGTTTTTTTGTTGGTTTCTTTGGGCTTTCCTGGTGGCTTAGCTGGTAAAGAATTTGCCTTCACTGTGGGAGACCTGGGTTCAATCCCTGGGTTGGGAAGATCCCCTGGAGAAGGGAAAGGCTACCCACTCCTGTATTCTGGCCTGAGAATTCCATGGACTGTATAGTCCGTGGGGTAGCAAAGAGTCGGACATGACTGAGTGACTTTCACTTTCACACTTTTTTCAGTGTCCAGGTTTTATTTCTTCCTGCTAATGTTCTAGAACTATCTCTTTATGGTTATTGTTAAAAGCACCACCCTGGCTAATTACACATCTTCCAGTAAGAGAAGAGGATATAATACGACCTCACTTATATGTGGAACCTAAAAAACAAACAAGCCAATGTCATAGATATAGAGAGCAGATTGATGGTCGCCAAGACTAAGGATAGAGGGTAGAAAGTGGGCAAAATGGGTAAAGGTGGGCAAAAGGTACAAAACGTCTAGTTTTAAAACTAATAAGCCATCAGGTCAGATCAGATCAGTTGCTCAGTCGTGTCCAACTCTTTGTGACCCCATGAATCACAGCACGCCAGGCCTCCCTGTCCATCACCAACTCCCGGAGTTCACTCAGACTCACGTCCATCGAGTCAGTGATGCCATCCAGCCATCTCATCCTCTGTCGTCCCCTTCACCTCCTGCCCCCAACCCCTCCCAGAATCAGAGTCTTTTCCAATGAGTCAACTCTTCGCATAAGGTGGCCAAAGTACTGGAGTTTCAGCTTTAGCATCATTCCTTCCAAAGAAATCCCAGGGCTGATCTCCTTCAGAATGGACTGGTTGGATCTCCTTGCAGTCCAAGGGACTCTCAAGAGTCTTCCCCAACACCACAGTTCAAAAGCATCAATTCTTTGGCACTCAGCCTTCTTCACAGTCCAACTCTCACATCCATACATGACCACAGGAAAAACCATAGCCTTGACTAGACAGACCTTTGTTGGCATAGTAATGTCTCTGCTTTTGAATATGCTGTCTAGGTTGGTCATAACTTTCCTTCCAAGGAGTAAGTGTCTTTTAATTTCATGGCTGCAGTCACCATCTATAGTGATTTTGGAG
>NW_011494832.1:9863882-9874369 GCF_000754665.1 Bison bison bison | reverse complement strand
TAAGCTGGCTTTTTCACTCTCCACTTTCACTTTCATCAAGAGGCTTTTGAGTTCCTCTTCACTTTCTGCCCTAAGGGTGGTGTCATCTGCATATCTGAGGTTATTGATATTTCTCCCGGCAATCTTGATTCCAGCTTGTGTAGGGATGTAATAATACTGTATCATGTATTTGAAGGTTGCTAGGAGAGTAGATCTTAAAAGTTCTCAATGCAATAAAAATATTCTATAACTATGTATGGTGGAAGATGTTAACTAGACTTACTGCAGTGATTATTTTGCAATATATACAAATATCAAATCATTATGTTGTCATTTAAGACTAACATAAGATTGAATGTCAATTATACCTCAATTAAAATATTTATTAATTTTTAAAAGTCTAAAAAACAGTAGCAACGCTATTAGTACTCATGAAACGATATGGGAAGTCTTGCCTCTATAGTTTCTGAATATCATTTATTTCACATTGATTGTATCACCACTCATGGTCCTGCATTTTCTGTAGTGTTCCCCATGAATGTTCGTGTCCAAGGACTCTTTGAACGGTTGTTAATATCACTGTATTTTGTTAACAATGATAGTAAATGTGAGAGCTATAATGAAAATAAGCATCTAAAAAATAACTCATTTTCTGGTTAAATTTATCTTTAAAAATTATTGACATGTCAAACATCACATCTTCCATCCATGTCTTTTCCTGTAATCACTAGGCAATAATCACTGGCTCCCTAGAAAGTGATCTGTTTCAATGATGTCTGCACTCTCACCTGCTACACACTGAGGAGTGTGTCAATCAGAAGGACTTACTGATCTTGCAGAATGACAATCTCAAAAGGCCTTGGGGGAGATACACATGGCCACCCCAAGTATGGCCTGTCGCATGGCCTGGAGCCTGTGTGCGTGTGTGTGTGTGTGTGTGTGGCGGGGGGGCGGGGGGTGTGATGTCCCTGGGTGCGAGCAGGGACGGGTGGGTGGAGCATAGGGCACAGGGTAAAGATAAGACTAACAAACATCATAAGCCACTTTAGTGAACACTTTGTGGGGCGTTTTACTTTGGATTAGCCGTACCAGGCAGCACATGAAAGTCAGATGAGTGCACTGGTGTCTAGGCTTGTGAATGGAGAGTGCTACTCAGGCCAGATCTATTTCAGTGACTTCACCGTTGCAAGTAAGCAATGTGCTGTCTATCCTCCCTGGGCAGGTTCTCATCCTTTCAGCATTCCTCTCCTTCGGCTTTCTTCTTAAGACTTACATCACATTTCTTCTTAATATTTTCTTCTTCATACTTTATTTTTTTTTTAATTTCTTCTCAATACCTTAATTTTTTATATTTTTGATAAATTTCTCCTTAATAATTTGTTCTTAAGCCTTACCCCAAATACATTAGTGTTCAAGGTTAACAAATATGTTACAAAGCTTACCTTTTCAATTTATGTCTTTATCTGCCATCTTTGAGGTGCCAAACAGGATTTTATTTTCTGCTTTGCTCCAAGGTTTTCTAGTGCCCCACAGTATTCCAGAATATTGGTGAAGGTAACACAATCTGGAGGGACTTTTAATGTGACTCTGCTCTTCCAAAGTATTCAGAGACCTGTCATAGAAAAAAGGAAGCAATAGAAGTGGACACATAAATTCTTGCCAGCTAGAAATTAGGTTTATATGTAATCCTCAATTACATATTGACATTTATCCTGCTTATTTTGTTTAGTTTTGTCTGTGTTTATCTGGTTATTTGGTTGTATGAGTTAAGCTGAAATGCTTGACTTGAGCGTTCTATTGAGCAAAGGTGCTTAGATTGGGTGCCAAGATTCTTGTTTCTAGACCATTTGTCTATTAACTGACTGCATGCTCCTGAACCAATCACATTATATTAAGCTTCAATATTATTTATCAAAATAATTAAATTACATGAACTCTAAGCCCCATTATTTATCAAAATCCTATATAGCCATGGTTTTAGGTTAAAAAATGATTGTGACTTGGTTTGATATAACTCCAATTTATGTTATTTTTGACCACATACTTCACCTTTTATATATGATAGATTTATGGATTAACAAAATTGAATTCATCCTAGTTACTTATTAAAATATAATTAACCTCCTCCCCAAGATAAAACAGATTAATGTAATCTGAGGTAATGAGAGGACTTTTAGCCAGATAACAAGAGCACTGGATCTAATCATATGCAAGTCCACTTTTCTTCTCATTCTTAGATAATGAGAGAAGCACAGTATTTCTTAAATATTAAACAGACAAAACCTTCCAAAATGTCATTAATAATAAGTAAAAAGGGGTGCCTAATTTGAGTTATGCATTACTGGAAAAAAAATTAGTTCGAAAGAAATAACAACTATTTCCTAATCTCATTAACTAATTAAGCATTTAATTTTCATCAGAATTGTTACCCTAAGGAAACCAGTATCTGATTCAATACTCTTTCTTATACTAATGACTAAGTAATAAAAGCTAGTTAAATATGAAAAACCAAAGATACTAAAAATGTATTATTTACAATTTATAATTTAGATCAATGATATAAATTAATTTTAATCTATGTATTTTCACCATATTGTCTGCCCCATTTTTCTCAAATACATTTCACTGTATAATGTTTACTGCAACATGTCATAAAAGACAATTTGGTTCCTCACAAAGTGACTATTTTGAAAATACCATCACTGTTTTCATTAAACATTGAAACAGTGTATGCTACAGTGAATTAAGAAAATGGATGTGAACACTGTCTTCAGTGGGACTTGGAATTTCCAGAATAGATATTTTGTTCTTAATGAGTGCTCGCGTTGTGTCAGGCATTGCTCTAAGTGACCCACATTCACTTATTTAATATAAAGCTGCTATGATTAGGCTTCCCTAATAACCTCATTTTATAAAAAAGAAAAACAAGAACTGGAGTTCCACTGTGTGGCTTTGTGCCACATGGTTCCTTAGTGCAGATCCAGAATGCCAACCCAGCAGTCTGGTTCCACAGCCAGGTTTATAACCACTGATCCAGGTCAGGTAGCCTTACCATTTCCATGTCTGAGTCTCTTCAAATGTGAAAATATGGACAGGTTAACACTGAAGATCTGTTTCAGGAAAAAGACTTTTCATGTCATCAGAAGATAAAACACATTTACAAAATGCATTCCCAAGTTAGTCAAAGATTAAATTTCTCTTAAAAACAGGAGGAAATTTCAAGATTCTTAATTACTTTGCATAAATTGAGGACAAAGTAGTCCAATACTAGAGTATTATTTTATATCTGCAATGTCTCTTTCTGGAGAAGGAAATGGAACCCACTTCAGTATTCTTGCCAGGGAGATCCCATGGACACAGGAGACTTGCGTGTTACAGTCTATGAGGTCGCAAAGAGTAGTAGGTCACGACTTAGCAACTAAACAGTGAACAGCAAATGCCTCTTTTGAAGCTTAATTGAAGTCCATGAATGTTTTTAAAGCAATGGAAGTGAGAGAAAATATAAAATTCACCATGGCTCTTTTTTCTGCCTTCTTATTTGGTCATGATATGATGCCTATGCCTAGAACATTATCAGGAAAAACATCTCATTCTATCCTTTCTTCTACATAAAACAATTTTCTGGGTTTGATTGAAAGCCCATAAGCCTCAATGATGTGGCTAGTATAACAACAGTGTTCTCTTTCCTTGAAAGACTTACAGAGAACTACTGATGTCAGACCAGATACCATACCCCCTCAAAAAAATGGGAATGAAGGAACCACTACACGTTCAAACACAATTTAATTCATAATTTCATATTTAAAAACTATCATTTCATTACTTAATTATTGCTGAGTTTATTCAAAGGTATTAAGATGTTTAAAATACTGTCACTAAGGAATTACTGTTTGTAGGGCATCAAAACTAGTCTAGGGATACTGAGATGGTCCTCTGACTTGGCATAATGCAAATACAAAAATTGTATGTAACTCACGCAGCTTTCTGGGGGAAAAAAATCACAAAAATATACCTACAGATATATTCCAATCAAATTATTTGAATGGCACAGCTTTGCAAATGTGCATTTTCACATCAGATATAAGAAAGATTAAATTAAATTAGGACTATACTCAAGTTTTTGATAAGACATTTAGTCTCCTAAAATTTAAAAACTGCTTACAAACTTCTTATTCTTACCATAATTTTATTTTATAAATATGATCTCTTAAGATATACTGACTAATAATTCAAATGTTAATGGCTTGGCAAGTATTAAACTCAAAAAGTAATGCTTTCTGAGAGAGACACTTTCATATACATTTCCCTAAAGATGTCACCTTTGCTAAAATCAGAGCCAAAGCTATTCCAAATCCCAGTGTTTCTCTGCCTTTGAAAAATTCAAATCTATCCCCCTCCAGATTCCTCACTTTAAATATATATTAGCACAACCTATTTGTTATTATGTTTTTGTACAAAAGCAAAGGTTTACCTCTCAAATCTTGAACCAAGATGTAAACCACAGAGTATTGTTTGGCCAACAGTCAAATACTAGGCCATTTAACCTTTAACCTTTCCTTTCTTTAAGACATTTTCTCTTTTTATCAAAATATTAATCTCTTTGTGTTAGCTACTTCTGGCCTTCCCTGCATACTTAACCTTAATCCATTGCAATCTTGTCAAAATACTTCTATTTCACCTTTTAGAGAAATTCCAGCTGCTTCTTTTTTGTTAGAGTTTTGTTTTTACTGAAAGACCACACAACTTAGACAAAGTAAGAGGGATTTTTCCTTATAAAAATTTTGTATTGTGAAAAAATACTCTTTGAATTCTATCTGTAAAAGTTAACTAGACCAGTTTTTCTTAGCGTAATTACAATGCATTATTTAACATATTTAAATGCCTTCAGTAGGCCAGGAACTTGCTATTTCATTACTGCTACAAAGATGACAGATGAAAACTTTAACAAATAAGTTATATACATTTTCCCCACATTTCCTATAGTTTTCAAATTTGCATCCCAAAACTTGTAAAAGTAATTGAGCCAAAGATCCACAGCACGTTCAACCAAAGTGTGATAGTTTTTGATAAAGTACCTGGATATATTGAGTGAATACTTCACAAATATTGTTTTCATTGTTTTTTAGCATATTCCTACCCATTTAAAATAAGAAATTCACTATAGTATATTACGTGTGCAATTTGAAGTTGAAGTTATTTCTAATGTACCTTTATTTGTCAGTCACTCTTTTGTGAAGTATACCATTATTAGAATAGCTTCAAACAAAAAAATATAGTGGCTATGTTTTTCAAGAATTTGGCTTTGCAACATCAGAACTTTAGCAAAGCAGAAAACTAAAGTCTTGAATTATCTTTTTGTATTTCTTTTCTTAAATTTCATTTATCTTTTCCATCACAGGTCTGCCTTACCTCTTAGCTAAGATATGACAACACTGTCTTATCTGATCTGTCTTTGTGCCACATGCTCAGTTGTGTCTGACTCTTTGACACCCCATGGATTATAGCCTGCCAAGCTCCTCTGTCCATGAAATTTCCCAGGTAAAAATACAGGAATGGGTTGTCATTTCCTACTCCAGGGGATCCAGGGGATCTTCCCAGCCGAGAGGTCCAACTCGCATCCGCTGTGTCTCCTGCATTGCAGCCAGATTCCTTACCTACTAAGCCATCTGGTCTAACTACCTTCAATCTTCTAACCCTCCTACTTCTCATTCCATATGCATATCATAGCAAATTATCTTTCTGAAGCATAGCTCTGATTGTAACATTTGGAGTCAACTTTAGTGAATTATCATTTACATATTATAATAATGACCGCATTTCACATGTGCAATATGCTGCTGTGACAACTGTATGTACCTGTAAATTATCAACACAATTAAGACATCAAAAAGTTCTGTCACTCAAGAACATATATTCAGGTCCCTATTCATCCAATTCTCTCTCAAAACCTGACCCAGGGCAACAATTAAGCTGATTTCTATCAAAATAACTTGATTTTTAACCTCTCCTAGGATCTCATATAAAAAGGATTATTATACATCTGGCTTCCATTACTAAGACTAGTGTTTTGAGAGTTATGTGTGTTGTGGCTGTATTGGAAGTTGTTCTTGTTAATGTGTGAGTTTGGGCTTGTGGGAAGCCCATACATTGGCTGGTGGCTCAGTGGTAAAGAATCCATCTGCAATGTAGGACACTCGAGAAATGTATGTTTGATCCCTGGGTCAGGAAGATCTCCTGGAGGAGGCCTGGCAACCTACTCTAGTCTTCTTACCTGGAGAATTCCATGGACAGAAGAGTCTAGTGGGCTATCGATGTGGTTGCAAAGAATCAGGCATAACTGAAGTGAATGAGCACAGCACAATATTCTAGCATATACATGTATCAGTTCGTTTCCCAAGCACATGTTTTTGTATATTTAGGTTGTTTCATTCAGTGAGTAAAATACATAAATCAGCAATGAACACTTGTTTACGTAATTGATGGACATAGGTTTTCATTTCTCTAGGGAAAATATCAAAAGAGGTTAAACATTACAGGAAACATCAAAATATTTTTCAAAGTCATACCCTCATGATTTATGAGAGTTCAAATAGCTCATATCTCAATGAATACTTAGTATTGCAATAACTTTAGGTTTTTATCATTCTAGTGAGTGTGAAATGGAATCTCACTGTGCTTTTAAGCTCTTGACTTACATAGAACATCTTTAATGATCTTATTGGTCATCTGTATATTTTATTTTGTGTGGTATATATTTGAGACTTCTGCCAATTTACAATTGCCAATATATGGAAGCAACCTAAGAGTTCATTAATAGATAAATGGATAAAGAAGATATATAAATGGAATACTACTCAGCCATGAAAATAATGAATGTTGCCCATTTGCAGCTACATGGGAGGGCATTATGCTAAGGGAAATAAGCAAGACAGAGAAAGACAAACACTGTATAATATCACTTATATGTGGAATCTTAAAAATACAGCATGCTAGTTAATTTAAAAAAAAAGAAACAGACTCACAGATACAGAGAACAACTCGTGGCTACCAGTGAGGAGCAGGGGAAGGGCATTATAAGGGTGGAGGAGGAAGAGGTACAAACTATTGGGTGTAACACAGGCTCAAGGATGTATTGTAAAACATGGGGCATATAGCCAATATTTTGTAATAATTGCATGGAAAGTAATCTTTTAAAATTATATTAATTTAAAAAAACTTTTGCTTAATCTTTTAGTATTAATTTGTAATAGGTCTATTTGTGTTCTAGATATAAGCCCCTTGCCATATATTTTTAAACACACTTTTCCTCCAATATGAGTTTTTCAAAAGCAAACACAAATTCGTTATGAAATCGAACTTAACAATTAATTCATGTGTGATTAATATTTTTTCTGTCCTCTCCAAGAAACCTTTTCCTACCCCAAATATGTCAAATTTTTCTCTATATTCTCTTCTGGAAGATTTATATTTGTAGTTCTTAAGTCTATGGGTAATATTTATTTTGCATTTTTAATAAGAATAATATATAGGCATCAAAGTTCACATTGCACCCACAGATATCCGATTGTTCCAGAAGCATTCATTGAAAAGAATGCTATCCTTTCTCAAATGAATAATCTTGACATATTTATTGGAAATCAGTTGGCCATACCTTTATGAATCTATTTATAGACTCTATTCTATTTCATTTACCTGTATGTCTGTCCTTATGAACTACTATACTCTTAATGTCACTGTAGCCCTCAGTGATCAAAGTGGTGTAAATCATACAGTTTCTTTTTCTTTCTCAATACTGTTTTGCCCTTCTGTATTCTTTGCTCTTTCACATAAAGAGCAAAACAGTCTTGCTTGGGTTTTTAATGGGAGTATAATGAATTTACAGATCTAATTTGGGAAAATTTGATACCATAACAATATTAATTTTTCCAGTTTATGAACCAGTATATCCTACAATTTACTTAGGGTTTCTAAATTCGTCTTAGATTTTATTGTTTTCAAAGTACAGGTTTTATAATCCACTTTAAAAAATCATTCTTCAGTCTTACCTTACTGCCATTATAATCTTTTTTATTTTTACTATTTTCCAATTATTCATTTCCAGTGTACATAAATATATGTATTTTGGATGTAAAATTTGCATTCTTATGTTTTGCTTAAAATATAATTTCTCTTTGAAAGAAATTTGCTAAGAATTAAACATAGTTTTTATATGTATGGAATTATTTGCCATTTATAGTGCTCTCCATTCTTTCTTTCAGTCTTTAATCTATTCAGTATTACATCCCTTCATTCTGAAGAACATCCTAAAAGTTTCCTTGTAGTTTGCTCTGCCAGTGAGATGGTCTCTGAGCTTTCACTTGTCTCAAAACGTCTTTTTTCATACTCTTTTTAGAAGCACATTTTTACTGAATTTATAATTTAGATTTGACTATTGTTTTTCAGCACTATGAAGAAAAAAATTAACTATATATAGAAATTTCAGGGTTGGATCAGTGTTTCAAAAATATCAGTGATTCAGGTTTCATCTGCATTTCAGCTCTACAGTCCTTAGCATATTGGTTTATGGGTCTTTGAATCCATGATGGTTGTTGTAGTGACATAAATTATGTCTTCAAGGCATAAAATAGGAAAGTATCTCTAGTTACATTTTCCTACTTCATCTAAAATATATTAAAAAAAATTTCTAGAAGCTTTTGTATCATATTTCCACTTAAAGTCACAGACTGAAATAAAGCTTTGTAGTCACCACTAGTTGTGATGTAAGGTTGGAAAAGTATTTGGCTTTCCATCCTCTGTAATGTGATATGTGAAGAAGAAAGCTTTCACTACGAATTTGGGGTTACTCATCATTAGGATTTGCTTCTATAGGAAAAGAAACTAAGAAATAGTCTTGTATGTACAACTGGGATGACCCTGAAAAAAGAATATTCAATTACAATTCCAGAGAGAAGAAAGAGAGCAGTAAAGAAGAAGAAATATTTGAAGAACAAATATCCAAGAATTTTTCAGAAATAATAAAAGATGTCAATATCAACTATATATCCAAGATATGAAGAGCAGAACAAATAATATCCAAGCAAAATATCCAAGTAGGACAAATAATAATACAAAATAAAATCTAAGTGCTTTATACTCTAATTTATGAAAAGTCAAAGATAAAGAGAAAATCATGAAGTCAGAGAACAAAAGATACACAGAGGAACAGAGAGAAGGATTAGTGAAAACTTGCCACCAAGGACTATGCAAACCAGATTATCATGTACATTTATTTGTATGACATTCTGGAAAAAGTGAAATGATCATAAAAGGGAATTGCTGAGTGCTTGCCAAGATTAGAGGATTAGGGTGTGTTTAAATATAAAGTGGTACAGAGATGATTTTTTCTTTGTGGAAATTTTCTATATCTTGATCGTGGTAGAAGTTACACAGCTATACATGTATGTCAAAACATATAGAATTTTGTCCTAAAAAGGTTGAATTTCACTGTATGTAAATTATATCTCAATAATCTTGATTAAAACATAGTGTAAATTTTCCAATAAACATTGCAGACATCTTAGATATTTGCTAAAAACTTCCTCCCAGGACATGAATGTGATGACAGTAAACAAATATTCCAAACTGGTATATAAACTTAATATGTGAATGAGAGAAATGGAAGAGAAACAGGAGAGGGTATGATAGAAGAACAAATTTCTGTAGCTGAAGGATTGGTCAGAGACCAGGTGAGGAGAAGATGTGAAAGTTCCCCCAGAGTTCAGCACAGCCTTAGGAGATAAGGTAACGATCAGTTCAGTTCAGGCGCTCAGCGGTGTCCAACTCTGAGACACCATGCACTGTAGCATGCCAGGCTTCCCTGTCTATCACCAACTCCCGGGGCCTGTGCAAATTTATGTCCATCCAGTCGGTGATGCCATCCAACCATCTCATCCACTGTCGTTGCCTTCTCTATCTGCCTTCAATCTTTCCCAGCATCAGGGTCTTTTCCAATGAGTCAGTTCTTCGCATTCAGGACCAATTTCCCTTAGGATAGGGTGGTTTGATCTCCTTGCTGTCCAAGGGACTCTCAAGAGTCTTCTCAAGCACCACAGTTAAAAAGCATCAATTCTTTGGTGCTCAGCCTTCTTTATGATCCATTTCCCACATCCATGCATGATTACTGGAGAAATCATTGCTTGGAATATACAGACTTTTGTTGGCAAATAATGTCTCTGCTTTTTATTATGCTGTCTAGGTTGGTCATAGCTTTTCTTCCAAGAAGCAAGCATCTTTTAATTTCATGACCACAATCACCATCTGCAGTGATTTTGAAGCCCACAAAAATAAAATCTTTCATGGTTTCCATTGTTTCCCCATCTATTTGCCATGAAGTGATGGGACTGGATGCAGTGATCTTCATATTTTGAATGTGAATTTTAAGCCAGCTTTCTAACTCTCCTCTTTCACTTTCATCAAGAGGCTCTTTAGTTCCTCTTTGCTTTCTGCCACAAGGGTGGTGTCATCTGTAT
>NW_011494832.1:9833985-9863782 GCF_000754665.1 Bison bison bison | reverse complement strand
TGCTAAGTCGCTTCAGTCATGTCCGACTCTGTGCAGCCCATAGACGGCAGCCCACCAGGCCCCGCCGCCCCTGGGATTCTCCAGGCAAGAACACTGGAGTGGGTTGCCACTTCCTCCTCCAATGCATGAAAGTGAAAAGTAAAAGTGAAGTCGCTCAGTCGTGTCCGACTCCTCGCGATCCCATGGACTGCAGCCTACCAGGCTCCTCCGTCCATGGGATTTTCCAGGCAAGAGTACTGGAGTGGGGTGCCATTGCCTTCTCCTGTCATCTGTATATCTGTGGTTATTTATATTTCTTCCTGCAATCTTGATTCCAGCTTGTGCTTAATCCACTCTGGCATTTCACATGATGTACTCTGCATGTAAGTTATTTAAGCAGGGCGACAATATACAGCCTTGATGTACTCCTTTCCCAGTTTGGAACCACTTCATTGTTCCATTTCCGGTTCTAACTGTTGCTCTTTGACCTGCATACAGATTTCTCAGGAGGCAGGTCTGGTGGTCTGGTATTCCAATCTCTTGAAGAACTTTCCACAATTTATTGTGATCCACTCAGTCAAAGGTTTTAACATCATCAATGAAGCAGAAGTAGATGTTTTTCTGGAATTCTCTTGCTTTTTCTATGATTCAGTGGATGTTGGCAATTTGATCTCTGGTTCCTCTGCCTTTTCTAAATCCAGGTTGAACATCTGGAAGTTCTCAGGTTCATGTACTGCTGAAGCCTAGCTTGGATAATTTTGAGCATTACACTGCTAGAATATGAGATGAGCGCAATTGTGTGGTAGTTTGAACATTCTTTGGCATTTCCTTTCTTTGGGATTGGAATGAAAACTGACCTTTTCCAGTCCTTGGCCACTGCTGAGTTTTCCAAATTTGCTGGCATATTGAGTGCAGCACTTTAACAGCATCATCTTTTAAGATTTGAAATAGCTCAACTGGTATTCCATCACCTCCACTAGCTTTTTTCATAGTAATGTTTCCTAAGGCCCGCTTGACTTCACATTCCAAGATGTCTAGCTCTAAGTGAATGATCACACCATCATGGTTGTCTGGGTCATGAAAATATTTTTTTGTATGGTTCTTCTGTGTATTCTTGTTACCTCTTCTGGATCTCTTCTGCTTCTGTTAGGTCTATACCATTTCTGTCCTTTATTGTACCCATCTTTGCATGAAATGTTCCCTTGGTTTTAAATAATTTTCTTGAAGAGATCTCTAGTAGTTCCCATTATATTGTTTTCCTCTATTTCTTTGCATTGCTCACTTAAGAAGGCTTTCTTATATCTCTTTACTATTCTCTAGAACTCTCCTTACATCTCTGGGTATATCTTTCCTTTTCTCCTTTGCCTTTCAGTTCTCTTTTTCTGGTATATGTAAGGGCTCCTCAGACAACAATTTGCCTTTTTGTTTTCTTTATCTTGGGGATGGTTTTGATCATGGCCTCCTATACAATGTCAAACCTCCTTCATAGTTCTTCAGGCACTATGAATAGGTAGCTATTGATCTAATCCCTTGAATCTCTTTGTCACTTCCATTGTATAATCATGAAGAATTTGATTTAGGTCATACCTGAATGGTCTAGTGGTTTTCCGTACTTTATTTTGTTTAAGTCTGAATTTTGCAATAAGGAGTTTATGATATGAGCCACGGTCAGCTCCTGGTCTTTTTTTTTTTTTTTTTTTTTACTGACTGTATAGAACTCCTCCATCTTCGGTGCAAAAAATATAATCAATCTGATTTTGGTATTGGCCATCTAGTGATGTCCATATATAAAGTTGTCTCTTGTGCTTTTGGAAGAGGGTGTTTGCTATGACTAGTGTGTTTTCTTGGTAAAACACCATTAACCTTTGCCCTGTTTCAGTTTGTACTCCAAGGCCAAACTGGACTGTT
This sequence comes from Bison bison bison, assembly GCF_000754665.1. Classification (NCBI taxonomy): domain Eukaryota; kingdom Metazoa; phylum Chordata; class Mammalia; order Artiodactyla; family Bovidae; genus Bison; species Bison bison. The sequence goes on along the minus strand of NW_011494832.1, from coordinate 9,861,895 downwards.
ACTCCAAGTATCTCTTGACTTCCTACTTTTGTATTCTAGTCCCCTATGATGAAAAGGACATCTTTTTTCTGTTGTTAGTTCTAGAAGGTCTTGATAGAACCATTCAACTTCAGCTTCTTCAGCATTAGTGGTTGGGCACAGGCTTGCACAGAGTTGGACATGACTGAAGCGACTTAACAGCAGCAGCAACAGCAACAGGCTTGAATTACTGAGTGGGGTAAGGCAAGGGTTTAGCAACAGGGGACTTGTGTAACAATGGCAATCAAATAACCTTCCTATACCTTCTTCATTATGTTCATTAAGTGTGTTGTCAAGAGTGGAAGCAAGTTTTCAAAAGGGAAAATTATTCTTTGGTGACTGAGGACAGAATCATAGTTGAATGTCAATGGCATTGACAGTTTAAGACATAGATTCCTGTGATGGTAAAAATAGTCTACCTCCCGATGTAAAGAATGGTTACCCTTAGGTAAGCAGAAGCAAAAGCAGATTAAGATGAACATATAAGATTAATACACTCTACTTCATGTATATTATATCTGAATAATTTTTAAATAGGAATTATAAACAAAATATTTTCCTTTTTAACTTTTAAAAATATCAGATATCATGCTTTTGCCTTTTAAATCTCACAGGGAGCATGGTGCCTCATATACTGTATATGCTCAATAAATATTTTTGAATGTAAGCAAAGAATGAAGTAAGTGATGGCTAAATATTTTACTAAATAATGGCTTTTAATTTTACATGTTACAGCTCTTTATTATTTAGTACAAAAACCCATTAAACTACATTTGCAAACTGAATTTCATAGACCATGATTTTCTTCTCTTTTCTGCATTAGCACATGTCCAAGATAATAGTAAAGCTCTAATAAAAATACTATAATCTCATATTTCAACTCATATTTTAGTGTAAGATATTGTTATTGACTGATGAAATAGCCCCAGAGGTAGGATGCTTAAAAATATTCTATGACAACTCATCACTAGGATTAATAGCAAAAGATGGTTTAAAATCTTTTAAAATGTTCTTACCTTTTATCTTCTCATGTGATATCTGCTGTGCTATGGTTGTAGAGCATATATAACTTGAAAATGTGGTTGCAACTTTTATGTGGTCCTTCTCACAGTATTAAAGTTTTGTGGTAGGTTAATGTTGTTCAATAAACAAGTTGCTACATGCAAAAATCTTGCGACTTCTTTCAATGTGTACCATAAGTGTACAGCCCTCCAGCATTTCCTGCAAGATTTACTGTGCTTCAAAGTAGTGGATAAGTGATGTGATCACATACATGAAATACATATGTGATTGCTTCAAGCAGCCAGAAAACATTATTGTCAAACACCTGCTTTATGACATTATCTCATAGAGATAAAACGTAAGTCTTCCATTAGCTGCATACAACCAATAGTTTGCATTTAAAAAAATTGTATCCATAGATCCTGAAATACATTATTTCAAAATAGTTAACATATTTTGGAAAAGAAATTTGCTGGACTATCATAACAATTGGAGTTATTGGGCACTGATGAACTGACATTTCATTTGGAATATAAATTTTCATATTCATAAAACTAATAAATATTCAGTTATTGGAAGAATATGAAAAGGATAAAGGAAGAATGTTGCTTTTATATTTGAATTCTTTACAGGATTGGATGTATACAATAGAGCACCACGTCCTATAATTTTACCACAACTTTTAAAAAAAAGAGAGCAGTCTATCTACTGCAATTAATTCTTTACAAATTAATCAATGCACAACTTTTAAAATTACTTTTGTTTTAAAATTTGATAAAGGGACATATATAAACATAACAAACATGTTTGAAATAATCTTTCCCCTTGTTCTCTGGCTTCTACTCATTCTTTCTTTTAAGGTCAAACAGAATGGAATATTTATCTCTTAAATAATAAAGTATTCTGCTAGGTCAGACTCTAAAATAATAAAACTTATTAGCATCACATGTGTCATGACTTTTGGAATAATAAAAATATATTTTACATTTTTTTATATTTACAGGATGCAGTTAAGTCTATATTTTTCTTCTCTCTACTTGGGATTTACTCAATAATTCTGAAGGGAATGAGGAATAAAAATGTAAATTTCATCTTTGATAAACCTTACAGAAACTTCAAACCTGTGTCTCAACTGAATAGGAAAAGATCTCAAATGCAGTGATGGTCAAACAGGGATTTAGAAAGACACAGGATGCTCACTTCAGGGCACACTGAACAGCAACTAACACTTATTTAAAATAAGAGGCAAAAGCAAAGGTGCAAACCAACACGTCTGTGCTCACAAAAGCGGGCAGGAGGTCCTTGGAATGGCAGTGGGAGCTTTTTTGGATTTGGTTTGATTTCTAATTCTACATATGAGCAATATTTTCATAAAACATTTTGCCAGTGAGGCAGGGTGGAGGACAGTGACTGAAGTAGAAGCAACATATTCATTTGCCTGAGAGAACAGTAAAATAACTCTTTTACTCACAAACCGTGTCATAAAGATAATTCTCATTACATTGGAAATGACCTTGAGCCCTTCAACAGTGAATGACAGTAGAACAGTGTGTTCCCCAAATGTGACCAAGGACATAACATGCAACTCAATTATATCTAGGCAGACATTTTAAATTTGCAATAACTCAGGGGATATACTGCTCATATATTGCTCATAAGCTTTTTTTTCAGTACTTGAGAATGAACTTCAGGCAACCTTGAGATGATGATGAAACTCTGGCAAAAGGAATGTGTGACTATGTCTAAGTTGAATATGGAGCTTAAGTTCACAATATACGATATACACATGATAAACCTTAAAACTTGGAAAATTCATGAATAAAAAGTGATGTCAGGGAAAGGAGAAAAGAAATTTGTAGATAATGTCATGTCTCCATTTTTGCACATGTAAAAAATTATTTGAAGCTAACAATAACAGATGTATGAATAATTTATCTACTTGTCAATAAACTAACGTCTTTGTAAAGAACTTTTTAAAGGGATAAAACAGTAAAATATATAAATATTAACTATATAAATCAAGATAGAAAGGAAGAAAATATATAGTTATGTTAAGTAAGAAAAAAGTTGCCATAGTTGTATAAGAAATTAAAAAAAAAAATTTAAGAGAGTTCCTTGGGAACTTTATGACATAAATTTGTGATCCTAGGGAAAAGATAATTTTCATGGACATACATACTATCATAACTGTCCCAGAAGATATACAAAGCTAAACTGAATAAAAAAATGACAAAATAAATAAAATCCCCAGAGATTTTCTCCTTGAAAAAGAACTGGGCCTGCATTTTTCCACAGATGCACCACAAAGAAACTATAAGAAACAAATTCGTCATATACCATTTAGCACTATCCTTTCTTAGGAGAACAAGCAAATCATTTAGGTATTTTGATGAAGAAAGTTGCATATCAAAATCTAACAAAGAATGTAAATTATAAATTAAAAAATGCAATCTCCAGATCAATCACACTGATAAATATCAATGAAGAAATTAAAAATATATCTTTAACAAGCATAATTCATCAACTGATTAAAAGGATAACAAAATTCCATGAGATATCATGTTTACTCTAAAAATACAAAGATCCTTGATTATCAGGAAATCAATTATATAATATACCACATTTATAGATCAAAAATGAAAATATCTAAACAAATCTGAAAAGATATTTAATAACATAAAATAACATTTAAGAAAAAGTTTTGGTTAAAACTCTCAAGAAGTAGGAATGAATGGATAGTTCTTTCACATGATAAAATACATATATTTTATCCCAAAAGACAACAATGTGGAAAATTTGCTACTGAAATAATGAAAGAAAGTCAATAATATTTAACAGCACTAGGCAATACGAACAAAACCAGAACAAAAAATAAAGCTGTAGAATTTGATGGAGAAATGGGAAATATTGTTATATGAAGCTGACAATTCTTGACCTGAAAAATTTCAAGATTATAAGTTCATAGAATTGAAGCAAGGATCAGTCAGCATAGAAAATGGAAGGAAAGCTATTACATGATAAGAACAAGAATGACTTAAATATGCTTGGTAATATGTTTAATAAGTGGTCAAGAAAGTGAAAGTGAAAGTGTTAGTTGCTCAGTTGTGTCTGAATCTTTGCAACCCCTTGACTGTAGCTCCCAGGCTCCTCTATCCATAGAATTTTCCAGGCAAGAACACTGGAGTAGAGAGACATTCCATTCTCCAGCAGATCTTCCCTACCCAGGGATTGAACTTTGGTCTCCTGCATTTCAGGCAGATTCTTTACCCGTCTGAGCCCTCAGGGAAGCCCAATAAGTGGTCAAGTTCTATATAAAAAAATTTAGAAAGATATACAAAAGAACATTTTGGAAGATGAAGAAACATTGGATGCACGTGCTTATTTACAAAGACTCCACAATGTTTAGAAGGGTTTCCCTGGTGGCACAAATGGTGAAGAATCAGCTTGCAATGCAGGAGACCCAGGTTCCATCCCTGGGTCTGGAGGATCCCCTGGAGAAGAGAATTGCAACCACTCCAGTATTCTTGCCTGGAGAATTCCATGGACGGAGGAGCCTAGCAGGCTATACAGTATATGGGGTTGCAAACAGTTGGACACGACTGAGGAACTAACACTTTCAACATTTTCCACAATATGAAAGTAGTGATTCTCACTGAATTTATCAATTTAAAATTGTTTCTATAAAAGTACCTTTTTTTTTTTTTTTTAAGTACTAGACAGAATTCCATGGTGATCCAGTGGTTAGGACTCCCCGTTTCAACTACAAGGGACTAGGGTTTGATTTCTGGAACTAAGGTCCTGAATGCCACATGATGTGGCCAAAAACAAGTAAAGTACTAGACACACTTTGTAGAAAATAAATAAATAAATAACCAAAAAGTCAAGAGAAACTGTAAAAAGTTTTAAAAGTTGAGTGTAGCCATTATTCTCATCAGACTATTCTAACCACATATCAGGTCAGCAGGGAAGCCCAATATTAAAACATTAAACTATGATAACTAAACAGCATGGTATAGGTGAACATATAGACAGCTAGGTCAATGGAAAATAATGGAAAGTAGTTTTTTAATTTGCAAAGTAAGAAATAATATCCATAATAAATAAAACATATACATACACACACACACTACAGAGAGAAATCAAATGAACATTTTTGGAATCAACACAATAATCTGGGAATAATAATTGCCTCTGAGGAGAAAAACTGTATATCAGTGACCAGAGATGGAAGAACTACTTAATTTTGATAATACATCATTTTGTACATTTTAATTTTGGTACCTAACATATTCAATAAATGACATTTTAAACATTTAAGGTAGTTATTTTGAACATTATTTCAATATATTCAACCAAAAGTTAATTTAGTGATTGTCAGTTCTTGAGGTTCAGCATTGTGACACTGGTAAAAAGAATTAATGTATTGACTGAGAAGAAATAACTCATGCTGCTGTGGAATAGATTAACTGAAATGATAGCATCATCATGGCAGTAATAATTTAACTAATATTAATTAATTTGGACACTAACATTAGCAGAACCGATGTCTTTCATGATTTAAGTATTTTAACATCAACATATAACAAGCAATTGAATGATTTGCATTGATTTGCTATAGAGGTTTCCAACACAATTAGGGGAAAAGATGTAAAGTATAAGAAATAAAAATGTAAGTTTAGTTCTATGACAGGCTTCAGCCATGTAAAACCTTGTGTCACTTTCCATGTATATACCACAGGTGGTCATTCTACCAAAAATCATAGTCCAAACTATAATAAGTCTTTAAACTTAGCTTTGTTTTGTCATCAAACAAAAGATGATTCCTAAGTTAATATCTAAGTACATTATAACAATTCAATTTGGTATAAGTCTTACTATTTTAACAAAAAGTACTTAGGTTTTCTCAGATAATAGGGACTTCCAATTTGTTTTATTAGAATCAAGTTGCGATTTCATACAGACAATGAAATCTGTGGTCAAACGACAAAAATGACACAGACTGTTTTATTAGTTTTTGTTTATATGAAGCCAAAAAGCCAGTTTTAATAAACTGTTAAAAACATTTATTTCATTTGTATTTATATGTAATTAGTGAGTAAATGTCACAATTGTTTACTTAAACATTTCTACTTTACTAACAAGTGATCTTAAGTCAATATTAAAAACCAATTACGGGAAAATTGTATGTGCTGCCACTGTGTTTGTCACTCTCATAAATTTTTTCCTTTATTTCATCACAATAGCATCTAACTCCATTTAAAAATGAAACAGTGGTCTTTAAAATCGGTTAATACATTTTATTTCTCTTTCAAAATACAGCTAAATTTAACATGAACAGAAAATTCCAGAGAGTGGATGTAGACTAGCTCCTTTGGCTTCACCCTGATGTGACTGTTACAATATACTTAATCATATAAATAATAATATTATTAACATTGAGAATATCCATGGAAAAATGCCAATATTAACTAGGATGAGGCAGACATATTTGACTACTTTTTACACACAAATGGATAAACTGAAGTTTATTGGAAGAACCACACTCAGAAAGGAGTCAATAACCAAACTAGACCTTTTATCAATAAACATCAAAATTCCCAAGCTACTCACATTTCTGAAATCATACTTCTTCCCTTGTTCTGGAAGCATATTTATCATGCATCTCATTCACTACAACAGTGACCAAGTGGGAAACTCCCTTAAAATCATCAGGTTTCTGCATGCAGATTATCTTGGCAGAGGCATATAATAATAAGAAAAATGGGTTAATAATTCTCATGTGTTGTCAGCTTAGGAGAAAAGCTCATCAGTATATCATTGTTTATGTGACACAATCTCTCCTGTTCGTACTTTTTTTTTTTGGAAAAAGAATGATCATATATGAAAGACTTCTATCTTCAGTTATATTTAAAATTAGAGAATGAGATTTTCTTCTCATTCTTCTCAGTATAGCCTCTACTAACATTTTATTCTTGATTTTTAGTGTTTTGTTATTTATTATATCAATATTCTAGATTTATTAATTTGTATTATTCAATACTATGGCTCCAATTCATCTTGTTTCTTCGTATTTTTATTTTTATAATTTTGCAAATATTGTGTTGTTTTATGTGATACAGGTATCATTAAGTATGTTACTGTAATTACTATATAATAAAACTATTCCTCATAGTTTAAGTCATTAATGTAACAGTTACTGAAAAGAAACAGTAATTTAGAACCTGGATTAATATTTCAGTGATAAATGAAGATTTAAATATGAGCCCTTTCAACGAGCTTAGGTTATTGAGAGAAAAAGTAATGTAAGCAAATAAAAGCAATCTGTCCTATCTTCCTTTTTTATGTGTAAAATCGTATGACTTAGGTTTTGTAACTTAAAACACTGAAAACATGACCCATTAATATGTTGTTAGTAATGAGAGATGTGTCCAAGTTACAATTTGTCTTTTAATAAAAAGTTAGCACTCTAATAATTCTAAATTATTTTAATCTATTAAATTGTACCATAGATGCACACAAGAAAGAACAACTGAACTTGTTTAGAGAAAGACAAGGATATTTTCACACTAATGTCAGATATTAGTTTCTGGGGGTTCACCTTCTTTTTCTTTTTTTTCCCCAGTATCTTCTACTTAAACATATTCTTAGTTATTTTGGCCTTCACTATCTAGAAAATAAAATACTAGAATTTGTACTTGTAAAGTGTACCAATTAGTTTGGCTCTAATTAACTGATTTTTATCACTGTGAATATATTTCCAGAATGATAATAAAGTGGGTTATGTACAGTAAAAAATGAACATGAAATGTAATATATTACTTATTATTTGACACAAACAGTCCAGATGATCTGATCAACTGTGATATAAGCTAAAATATCACTTGAGATACTTAAAAAGACTAAATGAACAGTTTGGGTTTTTTTTATGAGTTGTCATTCACATTTGCCTTATTTTCCTTACAACTTTTAACTTAAAATCACAAAACTACTTTTCCTTGTAATTTCTTATTCTCTTTCTCTTTTCTTGATATTTAAAATATAGTACCTTTTTATCCAAGAAGTAAAACCTAGATGACAAATAACTCCTTCCATGTAATTCAGAAAAAATCCAGATAATTCATTTTTTGACCTGGAATTGAACTCCAACAGCAGTTAGCAAGTTGGTGAGCAAAGTGTGTCAGATATACATTACATGAATGAGTGTCCATTTGACACACATAATTCTCTGGCTGTGTTATTTATGTAAATATGGTAACATGAAACAGATTTTTAGAATGAAAGGGAAGTAAATTATGATGCTTATTTTAGCTGAAATTTTATTTTAAAATATAATGAATGCAGGTAATATGGGGTTAGACCAAGCTTACTCAATGTAAAATAATAATAAAAAAAAGACTACTGATTACAAAACATGGCTTCAGTGGTCTTCTGTTTTCTTTTTAAAATATCTTTCTTTTTTACGTATGAAATCATATGACTTAGGCTTCATAATTTCAAATATTGAAAACATCACCCATAAATATGTTGTTGGCAATAAAAGGTATACTCAATCTACAATTTACCTTTGCATAAAATTTTAGTGCTGTTAGAATTCCAAGGTATTTACATTTATTACATTTCAAGTAGGTGTCTAAAAGTAGAAACCTTGATTAATGGCACAGGAAAAATTCAGATAATCATCCACATTGAATAGCATCCAAAATTTAATGGAAAGTGAAAATCTGTCACTAAAGAAGATAAAAGTTATTTCAAGATGTGTAGCATAGTATAATTATCTTACTTTCCATATGATTTTTAAGCTCTGAGAGGTGATTAGCAAGCTGAATCATGTATGGGAGACATATTCTGTTTCTAGTTTGAAATCCTTATTATGCTGTGACATTTGAGGATGCTATTTTTCTTCTGCTAAGTTAAAGGTATTATAAGGTTAAACTCAATGTGCTAAAATATGAGTTGGTAGAAAGATAAGCAAATCTCTATAGCAGAAGTCATATTCCAAATGTGTTAGTGTCTGTTTGCACATTTAGAGGAAGAGTTATGCTGGCCTGTTATGAGTCCGAATTGAATCAACCAGTAAGAGCCATTTATGGTGGGGGAGGGATGTGAGAGGAGGGGCTTAGAATCAGAGCAGTGTCAGGGTTGTGTGTGAGTATGACCTGATGCAATTTGAGAAAATTCATTGCTTTATTGAGACTATGAAACCATGTGTTTACATATTTGCCATGCTTTAAGTAATGTCAAATATTAAAGCATCTCCCAGAGCTTACATGGAGAAGGCAATGGCACCCCACTCCAGTAATCTTGCCTGGAAAATCCCATGGATGGAAGAGCCTGGTAGGATGCAGTTCATGGGGTCGCTAAGAGTTGGACATGACTGAGTGACTTCAGTTTCACATTTTACTTTCTTGCATTGGAGAAGGAAATGGCAACCTACTCCAGTGTTCTTGCCTGGAGAATCCCAGGGACGGGGGAGCCTGCTGTCTATGGGGTCGCACAGAGTCAGACACGACTGAAGTGACTTAGCAGCAGCAGCAGCAGAATTTAAAACTACAGGATGATTATAGATGAGTGGCTATGTCTGGTGGGAGAAGTGTCTATACCATCATTTATTCAACATCAGGAATTGAGTATATACTCTAAGCAAGATGCTAGGCTAAGTGATTTTTGGCATGCATAGATACATTTGCTACAGTAAATTTAAAAACTGAGAAAATACAGCTAACACATTTTTTAATGCTTTGTATGAATCAGACACCTTTCTAAGTACTTAATTTATTAGTTCATTTGATTTTCAAATAATCGTATGAGCTTGGTAGTATTAACATCTTCATTTTAAGTAAAGGGCTGTTCCCAGAGAGAAAAGTAACTTGCCTCCAAATAAAGCGATGAGATGAATGTGTGGGATTCAACTCAAGGCTGAATACAGAATCTTAATCTCTTTACTTCACTGCTTAAAATACATCACTTCACCATGCTAACTCAAAGTTTTACTTGAAAACATTCTGCTGAAGGACTTGATATTTGCTCACAAATCTATTACTCCCTTTTCCTCACCTCCTCCTTGTTTGTTATAAGGGTCCAAAGTTTAGACATGGCTGCTTTTTATCCTCATGGTATAACTGAGCTAAAATTAAGGTGCCCACTAGGATGAATTCTCACCTGGAGGATTTAGGGGAAATTCTACTTTCAAGCTCATTCAGATGGTTGGGAGAAATCAGTTTCTTGTGGTTGCAAGGCTGTTCCCATTACTTTGCTGGCTGTCAGTAGGGGTCAATCTCAGCTCCTAAGGGTGGCCTCCATTCCCTGTCAAGTGGCCCCTTCCACCCAGCTACAAAGAACCTCCCTTGTTTCTAATTCCTCTCATGCCTCTAGAGACATTCTCTGTCTCTAGATATCTCGACCCAGATTTACAAGTTTCATGTTATTAGATTAGGCCCATATGAATAACTGCCTTTTCTTAAAACCAAATATGCCATAAAATATAACTTGATCATATGAGTAAAATCCATAATATACCCAGCCTCAGAGAATATGAAGAGTATGTAGACCAGGCAAGTGGGGATGTTAGTCCTATCTTAGAAATATGCTTACCACAAAAAGTGACAACATTAAGATTGGTTTAGGACATGCTGAACTTGAGATGCTTATGGTTCATTATGTGTAATTATATTTTAAAATGCATATTTGGCCTAGAAAAGGAGATTAACAATAACTATCTAATTTTAGAGTAATTTCAAAATTACAATGGAAGAAATCACGGAAGCATATAATGAAGACAACAGTGACAAAGTAGAATGCGTGCTTTTTGGAAATACTATTGTTGAGGGATTGTGGAAAACAGACACGCTTTTGTGGAAAAGAGAGAAAAAAAGGAGAGGAGAAAAACAGAGACAGAAAAGCAGAAAAAGACCCTAAATGAATAATGCTGCATAAACTAAAATTTGAGACAAAAGTTGAAGAAAAAGATAGCACTTTGGAATGGACAGTGATTGGTCCCTAGAAACACACTGATGACGGACTTGAAGAAAGGAATACTGATGAAGTTAGGGCAGGAGTAGAAGCAGTTTTCAAAGGCTTAAGTAGAAAGGAGGGAAAAAATCAGCAAGTAGCAATTAATATTGTGAATAGATTAGTAGCATAAAGAATTAATTCTAAAAACCTGACTTGATTCCCTTATGAATTATGTAATAATTAGTTTTTTTTTTTTTTTTAAAGGAAGAAAGATGGTGGGGTTAGAAAGCTAGTTGACAGGCAATGCCAAAGCCATGTGTTGAATGAAATATTCTCTCGGAGAAATTTTGGCACACAAGTGAAAGCTTGTGTTTGCTTGCATTATTCTGTGAATGTCCCCAAAGCACAAGAGATAAAAGAATACGTGGCATTTGCACTTTCTTGCCATCTATTTTTTCTTTGTTGTCTTCTGTCCCATTAAGTGAAGGAATTTCCTGGCAAATAATTACCACATGAACTTCTAATAATAGGTATAAATGCTTTCATAAAAATTGTGCGGTGGCATTCATGGGGGAGATAAGAGGAGCCCATCATCACCTGGAAGCTAGTTCTGCTAAAATCCCCACTGTCTGTCTTCCAGACATTAATGCATTAGTCATTCAAATCACTGTACTATAGATCACCTCTGTGATCCAACAGCAACCACTAAAACTTTCAACTCCATCCCAAAGAAGTTTTTCAGTCCAATGGAAGATTTCTTCTCAATAACTTCAGTGCAAAAATGTCACCAGTGGCAATACGGCACTAAGATAAGTGCTGTGCTATTAAAAAAAGTAGCAAGCTAAACACATTTTTTGCAAACATTCATAGAAGTCTTCATATTGAGTGAATCACTGAGCAGCAGAAACACTTCTTAGCATCTAAGCTGGAACCACCACCACATTTCTATTTTTGATTATTTATTAAAGTGCCTTTCTTATATAAAAACTGAAAAACATGTTTTACATGTTTATTTTACTATTTTACATGTTTAATTTACTATATTCTGTACAATGAATGATTTCATTTTCACTATTTTATAACTATTCTTTCTTGAAGTCTGAAAATAATTTGATTTCATTTAAAAAATCACTTCTCTATAACACATCTATGCCATTCAATTTATTAAAATTTATAGATTTCTGTACTATACAAATTCATATATAAAAGAGCACAGATGATGAAAAAGTATATATAATATAGTCCTATAAAGAAATAGAGTAGGAATGGCTGGAGTACAAAAGACTGAGACAAATTTGTTGCATCATTCATAATTTCAAATACCATTATGAGCTATTCATTGTGAGTGAACACAGGGGATACTCCATGATGAATTTATGTTGATTACAAATCAATTAGGTATACCAGTCCACCTTGATAATGGTAGCACTCACAAAACAGACAAAGCCTAATCACATCAAGGGATTAAGTAGTAGAATTTCTCATGCTTTTATATCTAAATGAAACAAAGAAAAAATAAATAAGGATTAAAAACATCGATAGATTCTCAATAGTAAGTCAGTTATAACTGCTAAGACCCTCTGCCTAGAGTTATGTTATAATAATAAAATTGTGGTTTTCATGACCACAAAGAAAAACTTGTTTGTTTTTATCTATATGAATCAACAGAAATAGCCTTTGCCAAGTACTTTGATTGCATATCCTTACTGCCAAATGCTAATGTCTAAACTGGCCTCTGTTAATTGTGCCATTTTGATTCAGCTCTATTTTGCCTTACAAATGATTGAGATCATAAAACTGTACCCATTAAGTCATAAACTAAGAAACAGTTACTTAATGTTTGCTCCCAGCTTTTCAAACAAAGGCAGATAGTGACAGCTCATTTCAGAAACAGGAATCTAAGATTTTTCTGCTATTATGGAAAAGTAAGTCAGATTTACACTGCAATTACCTTTAGGAAAATTGATACATTGCCAGAGTTTGTAGGGACATTAGATATTATCTTATCCTGTGTTTCTCTGAAATAGTGCCTGAGACAGAGGATGACACATGAATAGTTCATTTGAGACTATGAACCCAGGAACCAGAAATGAGTTGTGGGGCAAGAGAACCAGGAATGAAAATAGAGCCATTATGCTATCAAACAGGCCATTACTATGGAAACAAGGTGCTTGATGTCTTGGGGCCATATGAGACACTTCATGAACACTTACTAGGCAGAAAAGTATTCAATTTATCAGTTCCTACCCCCATGTTCAAAGACCGTTCCAAGAGATACATCTTCATAGGAAAGAGACATGAAAACAGAAAAGCCCTGGGCAGAAATGTACAGGGTAGGAGCTGCTATTACATGCTTCTATTATAGAGATATATTCCATATCTCAGAGGACAAAAAGAAACACACTCCAGCAGGCTGTTTCATCCTTTCATTAGATCCGTTGCTCCTGGGTGACAGGGTCTATACTTTGACCAGCAGATGCAATAGTTACATGCAGATTATTGTACCTCTGTTGACAAAATAGGTCACTTGACAAGAAACAATATTGTGCAATATACTATTCTGATAAAACAAGCATGTAGATGGTGATGCTTGTATATATACTGAACATAGGAAAAGAAACCCATATGCAGCACTGGTGTCAGTTCTGGTAAGAATGACCTATTGTTTCTCCAGGATAGAAAGCCTAAGAGGTCATCAACTTGAATTGTTTTGTGGGGGTGGGCAAACTATAACATATTGAAGACTAAGCATCAGGAGTTTCCAAAAAAATGATAATGGCCACACTCAGTAATACATTCTGGCAGAAATGACAGGTGAAGTTCTGGCTATCCCATGTAGCAATATCAGAGAAGGCTATGGGCAAGATTTTCAAGGTGAGGCACTTCCATGTATACCTACATGAAGCTGGATAAATCCTATTGGAGCTTGTCAATAGAGCAGTGTCTTTAGTAAAAGTTGAGGCAAAGAGAATTTTAAGTGGACACAAGAGACATTCTATAGAACTATAAGTAACATATTTCCACATCCTGCTAATGTAGGAATTGCAATATTCCTAGTCCATGCAGTCCATGGGGTTGCAAAGAGTCAGACATGACTGAGAGACTGAACTGAACTGAACTAATAGCTGAGCAACCACCTTCTGCTAAAGTGTCTTAATTAAGGTGATTAATTTCTTGAGAATCTAAAAATCATACCATCCATTGGCTAACCTATGGGGCATTCTCATGAAGACCAGGAATTCAGATGCTATACCCACATGAGGATTTACAGAAGATGCTTAGAGGATGGATCATTCAGTGAGCCACTGAGATTAAACAAAGAATATCATTAAAAATTCAGGAATTTGCAGAGTCTTTTGAATAGAAACAGTGTTTTAAAACCAAATGCTCTGTTAGTTGAGGATTTGACAGCAGAAGAGATACACGAAAGGGAATGCCTGAGGATGGAGGTAAGATCCTGCAAAGAGTGAGGAAGGAAGGACTCAGAGAAGCATACATGGCTCCCCTTGTTGAAAAATGACCCAAATAGTGCTTTGTGTTTCCACATCATAATTGCTGACACTGTTTTGCTTTTTGAGCCCAAATACATCATGCCTGGAACAAGGGGAGTGTGTGTGTGCTCAGTTGCTCAGTCGTGTCCAGTTCTTTGCAACCCCATGGACTAGAGCCTGCCAGGCTCCTCTGTCCAAGGGATTTTCCAGGCAAGAATACTGGAGTGAGTTGCCATTTCCTCCTCAAGGGGATTTTCCAAACCCAGGGATCAAACCCATGTCTCCTGTGTCTCCTGCATTGGCAGACAGATGCTTTACCACTGAGCCATCAGGAAAGCCCATGGAACAAGAGGTGGCATCTGTAGAAGAGTCTATAGAGATGACATATTCCAACTGCTTCTGGCATCTTAGTCCACAGAGTTTTAACCTCTTTTATGGGATAAGGGAATCATAGGCATTTAATAAAATACAATCTTGAAAATGTAAAGAAAGGTATTTAAAGATGTGTAAAGAATCTTATATTGAATTCTAATTGTTCATTTTGCAATTGTTGCTTTTTAGTCTTGATCTCTTAGAAGATAGAAAAAAATTTACTCTGACTTCTATATGCCAATTCTTCAAATATTTGAAAACCATTATCATCATCTCTTAGTATTTCATTTCTTCTCTAGCTTCTTTAACAACTGTTTTTCATTTAAAAGTGCTTCCAGGCAACTTACCATCCTTGTCATCTTTCTCAGATCTCTTTCCACATATCTTTCTCTGGCTGGGTTTTATAAAATAAAAGATCTTCCAGGGACAAGTACACAGCCAAATCTTCAATAAAAAGTGAAGGAGGAATATTCAGATTACCTGTGGAGATCAGGAAAGCAGAATCAGGATCTGGTATAAAGTAGTGGAAAACAGAAATGTCAAGCACACTGGAAGTAGAATGAGCTCAGTATCAGTGCAGTAAACTGAGAGACTGAGAAACACACAGGTTATGATTATATGGGTAACCACTGTGAAACAGGAGCATCTGGAATCCCAGGTAACTGCTACCCCTTGCATTATAAATTACTTCTAACATGTCCAGACTGATAGTTTTATCATGGATCTTAACATCTTGCTATGGAGCTTTTGTTTGTAATAACCGGTCAAAATTGATAGATTTAAAAAATTCAATGAGGAGCCCAAATATGTTTATATAAGAGCAAAAACAATATAATAAAACAATAAACCAATTATTGACTACTAAATTCCCGCTAGGGTATTAAAAACCTTCACATGTGCTCCTTAAGTATACACAATATCACTTTGGTATAAGTGTTATTAATTAAATGGTAGGTGTTAGGTTATTTGCTTCAAGGTAATGTAAAAAATAAGTATCAGAGCTGAAATTAAAAAAAATATATGTTTGACTTCAAAATTTATGCTCTTGAATGTGATTATGCCCATTTAGCCAGTATATGGAACAATTCCTCAAATATGTTCCCACTCTATACAAAACAGAATGATATATGTTGTATATGCAGTAAAGTCTCATATCAGGAAGCTGGCACTCTACTAACATAAAATATATCAAACTTTCTCTGTAAAAGATCAAATTCTTAAGGAGCCATAATGGAAATCTAAGCATGGTGTTATATGTTGACACAGGAGGAAAGAACCAATTTAACCTGGCAATTTCTGGTAAAAGACTGGTTTTTGGAGGGTTAGTAGGATTTCTATAAGTAGAGAAATGATACATATAGAAATTTTAAACAAAGGAAACCTATTATAGTAAGAATCTATTGCAGTTGTCCAGATGAGATACAATGACAATTTCAACAGAAGCTTGAAGTTATAACTTATTTTTTTTCTCTATAATTAACTTTTAGTCACATAGGGGGCTATTAATTTGTCTCCCTTTAATAAATTAAAATGTTGAAGATAAAACCAATCCTTTAAGAATCCCTCTCTAATGCCCTCATTACCACTGATATGAAGTTTCTTTGTATGTCTCCAAGCCTTTGCTTTTACATACATTCATACGCACGTATGCAGTACATGTAAGACAGAAATACATAAGAAATTACCAACTTGAATATACAGGTTTATATACATTACATGGTACTATTACATTAATTTGCTAAGGCTACCTTTAGTACCAACTGAACAGTTTAATAACAGAAATGTATTGTCTCACAGTTCTGGAAGTTAAAATCCTAAATGAAGGTGTGTTCAAGGTTGGCTCCCTATGAAAGCTGTGAGGAAGAGTATGTTCTTTGCCTCTCACCTAGCCTTTGGTGTTTTGCTAGACATCTTTGGCATTCCTTGGCCTATAGTAGCATCACCCTAATGTGTGCCTTTGTCTTAATTTGACTTTCTCCTCATACACGTTTGTCTTCAAATTTCCCTTATTTATAAGTACAATAGTCATACTGTATTAGGGCCTATCCAAATGACCTTATTTTAACTTGAAAACCTCTATAAAGACCCTAAACTCTCAGCTGCATGTCTGTGTTCATCCAAAATTCATATTGGGAAACTTTAATTCCCAATGCGATGTTTTATCAAGATTGAGTCTTTGACAGGTAATTAAATCATGAAGATACAGCCCTCCTGATGAGATGTATGGGCTTATAAGAGGAAACATGAGAGAGGTTGCATCTTCTCTCTCTGCCATGTGGGAATACAGAGGGAAGGTGGCTATCTACAAGCCAAGAAATTACTAGACTCTGGATTTGCTACCATCTTGAGACTCTTGCCTCCAGAACTATGGGAAATAAATATTCCTTATTTAAGCTACCCAGTCTATGGTGTTTTGTTATAGCAGCCCAAGTTGCCTAAGACACCCTATTTCCAAATAAGATGATATTTTGAGGTACTTCGAGTCAGGACTTCAACATATGGATTTGGGGACACAATTCAATCAGTAGGAGCTGTGAAAACATTTGAATTTTTTGTATATAATATTCTTAGATCTAAGAAACTGGCTAAATATAGATATCAACTGAATGTGCAAAATTAACATGTTTTAATGACTCACATTCAAACTAGGGCAAGTGGATGTTGAAGATAATTCTGCTTTGTTAATTTTTATGAGTTGTTTGTAATTGATAAGCTAAGCAGCAATACTGATGTGTGTTCAGTTGCTCAGTCATGTTGGACTCTGCAATTCTATAGATTATAGCCTGCCAGGCTCGTTTGTCCATGGGATTTCCCAAGCAAGAAGACAAGAAAATGGAGTTGCCATTTCCTCCTCCAGGGGATCTTTCTGACCCAGGGTTTGAACCCATGGCTCCTACCACATCCACAGGCAGATTCTTTACCACTGAGCCACCTATATTTTATTCACATGAGAATTCTCCTAAAACATTTGAAACGTCAGTAGTTGTTCCTCATGACTATATTGGAAGATAAGTAAACATACTTTATGTTTTTATCAATAATAGCTAAATTGAATTATATTTAGAAAAGATAGCTTCAGTGATAAATTGTTAATGATATTATTCAATTTTTAAATTGAGTAAGTGTAAAAATTTTGAATAATATATTTCTGAACTAAAGACTTTTTATTTCAGGACAAAAAAATGCTATTTTGATGATTCATTTTTAATGATGTCACATTTATTTATGAAGCATAATTTCTATTAGCCAATTTAGTAATTTATCCCTTGGATATTTTGGAGAGTTTTTTGGAGAGAATTTGGAAAGTTATTTTTTTTTTCCTCTCTTGTTTTAATACAGTATGATTTAAAAATAAAAATAAAAAGGGAAGGGCAGCAAATGACTACAGCTCAGACTTTCCCCTTGAATTTCATAAGGTTTCTGGCCAACATCATATCCAAAAGAAAACTCTACAGCACAGGCATGCTTTCCATTTCAGAATAGTGTCTTGTTCTAATATTCTAAATTTCCTAATTTTATCCACATGGTTTCCTCCATTATATAAAGTTAAATTAAAAAGTAAAAGACTGATCTGAAATCCATCTATTTGCTAAGGGCCGTGCTGTGCAGTGTGCCAGGCATTCCACACAGAACTTTGGACGTTTCAGATCTATGCTGGGGTATTGGATATCTCCTCATCACTTGTTTATAAGGGTGGGTTAGAAAGAACAGCTTGACCTTAGTTCTGAAATCAGCAGAGAGTCTGGAAACAAAGAAAGAGTATGCCCAGAATAAACAGAACTTGCAAAGAATAGTAGAAACAGGCATTGTGGTCACTGCACTCAATGATTGAGTGCTGTTGATTTCTACCACACTCCTTCAGCAAACGCAATGCAGTGTTTGGTAGTCTTCACCACAGCACTGTGAGCTCGTTTGCTTAAGATAACACTATACCACATTTGTCAATCACTCCCTCAATAAACAACTTCTGACACCTTGCAAACAGGAAGAAATCTACTTCTTTGTTATTATTGATTGGCCCATCTTTAATGTAACAAATGCATTTTCTACAAAATTATGAAGATAAATGAAGAATGTTTTCAATGCATGACTCTCTTACTGTAGTAGAATGGTTTTGTAAACTTGAAGTGAAAAAAATGTATGACGTTTGGTAGTATAATCTCTGAGACATTTTATGTTAAACATCCAGAAGTGGGAGAATTGAAGATGTGGGAAGGGAAATGGGATTATGGGCTATCCAACAAGTCCAAACTGCAGAATACTGTAACCAAGTTTGTCAGTGATATATCCAGGTCTTTGCTACTGCTTTTCTTCAGCCACAATATGCTCTCTGTAAGCTAGACTACTTAATTACAGGAAGCTGATCTGTAACGATTCTATGGGGCAGACCTGGAACATATAAATCATGACACCCTTTTTTAATTCCATAATTATTAATTTTATTTAAAATTATCATTTTCAAATGTTTGGGTTATGACATTTATGTTTGGGTAAATAGTCATCATATTTTCATATTTCATTGTGATGAAATATTTTCAATCATTTTCATTATATAAAATCTTAGAGTTGGAAGGGAACTCAAAAGACATCAAGAGAACTTCATTATCTTACGGATAGACTTTGAGATGAAACATTGAGATCACACAACTTGCAAGTAATGTCAACAAAACAGAGTCAAATCTGAATAGATCAGGTTCTGTTTACATGCTACAGCATAGCTCACCAGCTAGCTAGTGGACTGGCTAACTCGATAGTTTATACACATATGGCATAAACTACTTACGGCAGGATATGATACCAATGGTATACTATATGGTATCTAAATCTACCTAGAAGGGTTTGCTTATGGAACTGATGGACAGCAAACATTTCATACCTATGTTTGATCACCTACCTCCATTATCAGGGGTAGTCTTAAAATAAATATTTTTTTCAAAATTAAAACATCTAAGTTTACTTTGCTTGAGGGAGAGAATCACCAAAGGTAGGATTTAAAATAATGTCTGAGTAGTATATAAGGCCAGCCATATAATTTGTATTACCTAGTGCAATGGCACCCCACTCCAGTACTCTTGCCTGGAAAATCCCATGGATGGAGGAGCCTGGTAGGCTGCAGCCCATGGGGTCGCTAAGAGTCGGATACGACTGAGCGACTTCACTTTCACTTTTCACTTTCATGGTTTGGAGAAGGAAATGGCAACCCACTCCAGTGTTCTTGCCTGGAGAATCCCAGGGACGGGGGGAGCCTGGTGGGCTGCCGTCTATGAGGTTGCACAGAGTCGGACACGACTAAAGTGACTTAGCAGTAGCAGCAGCAGTGCAAAATGAAAATGTGGGGCCCTTTGCTTAATACTTTGTTATTAAAGGTACAAAAATATAAAATACCTTTCTTTAAAAGATTTTTATCACTAAGCATAACTATATAATGTGGACACAAGTGTTACATAAAAATATTAATTTTCAAATTACAAAAATTTGTATTATAATTTTATATAATAACACAGACAATACTTTTTAATGTGGTATCATGATTGATTATAGAATTTTGGTTCTCACTAGTCTGCAAATTCATTTACTAGATCATCAAAATTTATATTTATAGCAACATTTTTTATAATTAATATAACTGAAAGCTTCTGTCACTCTCTATAAATGCAAGGTCACAAGTAATTTTGATAATTTTTAATTTTGAGAAGGATCTTTCTGCTGATGTAACCATTTCTGGATCTGGTAAGAATGTTTTATAGGCTGTGATACTATTGGAATAAATTTCTAATAAATTATTTCAAATATGAAATTTAGTACATCTGGATCTGATGATTCTCAAGGAAATTTTTTTTTATAAAAGATTTAACTCTTCATACAAATTAGTTTCCTGGAAGTCTGAATTTAATTTAAATGTAAATTTACAAAATAGCATTTTAATGTTTATTCTGACATTTCCTGTAACTTGTGGAGGTTGTATAAAAAACAAAGCAAATTCAGAATTTTTACATAATTCAAAATGTCTGTCTAAGCATTCTATTGCTTTATCTTCAATTTCAAGAAAATAATTTAATTTAAAATTGTCTTCCTTGTTAGAAATAGTCATCCAAAACTTTATATGAGAATAATGTTCTTTTCTAATAATGCAATGATATTTAACTTTTATTTCTATTTCCAAGCCTGCAAAAAGTTGCTTTGCAGTATTGTGTCAGTTATCAAAAAGGAGATTCTAAACTCTTTGAAGTGTTCTAATTACTCCCAGTATTCTTTACTGCAATATCCATGTGTAAACTTATATTTTGCAATAATTTACTGAAATAGTTTGCAGCTTGACAGCAGCAGTTTCTGCCCCAGCACTCAGCCTGGAGACTTAATATTTCTACAGATGTCTCAAGACAGGCCCTGGAGACAGAAGGGCAAGCCAGCCTCACAAATCAGGTCCAAAAACCCAGGCAGAACATTTCCTCTCCCATCGTCATTGCTGCTGGCACATTTTCTGCTGCTATAGCCAATGCTGCTCCAGTCTGGTCTCAGACCCTGGCTTGGCAGTCCCCGTGGTGCCCTAAAATGCCCCAAAGCATGTGCTTACAGGCCCTGCCAAGTACTCCACATTCTTATTTTCCAGCATGCTTGAACCAGCAGGTGCTGACTATTGCTAGACGACGACCATGTGAGGGTGTTGCCCCTCAGTATGTCTCCTCTGCTCATGTGCAAGCTCTCCTGTTCCATCAGCCTTCACTTAACCCAAGGCCAAAGAATTTCAAGACAGTAAAAGCAAAGCATTAAACAAAGCATGGGGCTTTCTTAGATGAGGTCTGTGCAAGTGGATGGATCACCTGCCTCTGAAGTAAGAAGGAACAGATGACTGGATGGCTCATTGATTTGAAAGCAGCAAAATCGAAAGATCAGATAATACTGAAGTTTGGGGAAAGACTTTATCAGATTTAGTGCTCACTAGAGAGCTCTCACTAGAGAAAAGACTTTCTAACAAAGAACTGATTAAACTATCAAAGATGGCCAACTATTTTTTGTTTTCATTATCCAATCTTGTTCTTTCCGATGGAACAAAACCAAAGCAATCAAGGGAACAGGGATGAGAATGTTTGACAAAATCAAGAACATGACCTTCTTCTTACTGTGTTCTTCCTGGATTGAACCCTAATTTTCCAGGAACAAATCCAATGCTCATTTCATAATTAGTCACTGGGCCACCCACTCGTGTAACAGAATTAGGTTATTCTGCCATGGCCCTGGAATTAAAGAAAGATAAAAGAGTAAATTATCTACTCTCAGTAGAGCAAGAAGTTGTTTCACACAGTAGTATTCAGACCTTTGAATGCTGACATGTTCCATGCTAAACTAATATTTTAAGAACAGTGGTTAATTATTTTGCTTAATGTCACACAAATAATAAGTGGTTGAATCAGGATTTGAGTCCAGAATGTCTGACTTAAGAGCTGCAATTATTACTCAGAATGCTCAATACTACCTGGTCTTCTTTTATATTTATGAACAGGCATCTCAGGTAAGTATTCATCACTCTCAAAATAAATAAACAAAAAATCCCATTAGATTCCTTGAAAATAAGTTTACTACTCTTCCAATAACTATTTATCTGTTAATAGTTCCTCTCTTCTGAGTTGTTAATCTCAGTTTAATAAGGAAAACAGATGCAATCAGATGAGACCAACACTGTTCTTCTCCTCCATGTACATTAAAAACTCCTAATATGATATAACAATTCTGCCTTTTTCTGATCTAAGGGTAAGCCAGTTGTGCTATGGAGTACATCTCTCACTTTTCAAGTACTTTAATAAATATCCTCTTTCCCTATCACATGATCAGTTTTCTCCTTTTATAGTAAATTATTTTATCAGAATGTCTTAACGTTAAAAAAAACCCCAACTATTTGTTGAAGAAATTCTTTAGACTTTCTGTCCACTCTGATACATTTGTCATATCTTCAACCTACTTCACAAAAGTAGCTCTTATTAAGATCACAAATTATCCTAAGATCAATGGCCAACTTTTGTTTTCAACTTACTTGATTTCTCATCAGCATTTAAAATTGAATAATCTTTCTGTCTTTATTAAAACATGCTATTTCTTAAGTAAGTGTTTCTCAGTGTTCCCCAGATAAGCAGCATGAGTATTGTATCTCCACAGCCACACTGAAGCAGCATAATGGACACTGACCAAACTCTGGTTCATGGGTCAAGACAATCATGATACTGATGCCACACACACACTAAGGCATGAAAAGACTTATTACTCACATAATCACACTTTGTAGAGACATCAAAATGGTTCTTAAGCAGGTCCAAAAATGTCTCATGAGAGCAGGCAAAGGAGACTGGCCTAGGATTTTTACTGTGGTTAGGGGGAGGTGCCACATGCAGAAATGTTTAAGGATTTGAGCTTGTTATGAGGACCAAGGAGAAGGCAAAGGCATCCCACTCCAGTACTCTTGCCTGGAAAGTCCCAGGGACGGAGGAGCCTGGTAGGCTGCAGCCCATGGGGCCGCTAAGAGTCGGACATGACTGAGTGACTTCACTTTCAATTTTCACTTTCATGCATTGGAGAAGGAAATGGCAACCCACTCCAGTGTTCTTGCCTGGAGAATCCCAGGGATGGGGGAGCCTAGTGGGCTGCCATCTATGGGGTTGGCACAGAGTCAGACACAACTGAAGCGACTTACCAGCAGCAGCAGTAGCAGCAGCATGAGGACCAAAGGAGAAGAAGGCTGGGCTGTTTAATTGGTGTATCTAGAAGTGGCCAGAAGAGGAAGAGAAAGGAGTAAGGCTGAAAAACTTATGTCCGCAGTGAAACATATAAAAATACACTCAGACTCTTTATTATAACTGTGGGCTTACAAAATAAGCAAATTATCATAGTTTCTGATTCAGAAACGAAGATGATGGACCAGCAATTTTATGTCTTCACAAGCTTTCCAGGCTATTTTGATGCACTCTCAAATATAACCATCCTTTTCCAAGTGGCTCAGTGTAAAGAATCTGCCTGCAATGCAGGAGATGCAAGAGACCTGGGTTCAATCCCTAGGTCAGGAAGATCCCCTGGAGGAGGAAATGGCAACCTACTCCAGTATTCTTGCCTGGAGAATCCCATGGACAGAGGAGCCTGGCGAGTCACAGTCCACAGGTCACAAAGAGTCAGACACGACTGAAGCGACTTAGCACACCCGCATAAGCTCTAGCAAAACAAGGTTGATCTGAGTTTTCCTCCACCTCATGCCTCAAAAATAACAAAATAACAGCTTTCTCTATGTAAAGGTCTTCTGTGGCTTTAAAATCCACCAAGAATGTATGACTCTCAAATCTTTAACTTCAGTTTGGTTCTCTCCACTGTGTTCTAGTCTTGTTTTTACAAAGGCATTCTCCACATTCTCAAGATGTATATGATCTTTCATCCATTTACCTCTCTTCCCTCATCTCTCCCCTTTTTCTCAATTCTCCCTAATTATGAAGTTGTTAATTTATCAATAGGTAATTGACAGTTTTCCTACCTCTTGTAACCAGCTTGAAAGCAAGGAAAAAAAATTTTTAGTCTTATAAAAAATAAGTTTATATGTTGCAAAGTAATGAAGCTTGTCCACAATAAACATAGGTACTTCACAAAAATGCACATACAGACCTATAGTTAAAACCTAAAACTGTCTTCCAGATAATGGGAGCTATTAGCCAAGAGCCCTTCTCTTCTCTCGTAGAGCTAGTGAATTAACCAATTTATAAATATCTTTGTTAGAATTGATTTTTTTTAAAACGCAGTATCTTGGACCTGGAATTATTATACCTTCTCTGAGAACTGTACATCAGGACTTGCTCATCTAGGTTGGCAGCTGAGGGGATGAAGGAAGTCTAGAGGGAGGGCTGTATGTGGATGTGCTCACGTTTATATTTTGATGATAACCATTGATGTGCGTGCATCTCCTGGCTGTACTATATATAGGAATGCATTGTTTAATAATTCAGCAGAAGCATACCTCCTTGCTAACACCGTAATAGTTTAGATCAGATGATGAACCCTCCTAGAACTATTATGCTTTGTGTGCTCTGTTGCTTTATGTCTCATTTTAATTGAACATTAAGGGAATGTAGTATTTTAATCATAGCTCTGCCAATATGTTTATCTAGAGGCCTGTTGCCATTTTTGTCTTTGAAATTTTTGTTGCCAAGAAAGGCAAGATTACATTTTTTTCCTTCCAGATTGAGTTGGTGTAGTGTATTCTTGGTTATCAAAATACTCATAGCTTTGGGACTTTGAAATGGTAAATATTCATGATGTGTGAAACAGCATGATACATAACTGTAGGTCTTCATTACATAAAAATGGATGCTTAGTTGTGAAGATACACAAACAAGACCTAGAAGGACATGTCACGGTAAACTGCTTGTGATTCTGAATGACTTCGTTTTTTGCTTCTTGTGCTTTTTGGTTTCCTATTATGCACATGTTAACTTTTAAGAAATAAATGTTATTTTAAAAATCTTAAAAAAAAAAAGTTTATATCCCTAATTTATCCTTATATGAATAAACATAAAATCAACCTAACATATATTTGGTACTTAATAAATTCTAAATGAATAAATGTTCTATTTGGACAAGTTGAGGTGGATGACCACTTTTGGAAAGGTGTAGGAATGATGTCATGTGTGAATTGCTTCAAGAAATAGAAAGTAATGGAGATATGAGTCAGTGCTTATCCACTCATGCCCACACTCTCATACCAGGGGTACTGACTGAAAACCGCCCCTGCAGAGTGGCTGGTCATGCTTTATGTCACTGTTGATAGGATCAGTGATAGATATATATATAATCCAAGGCAGCTCATCCCATAATAAACACATTTTATTCAAACACAGCAGCATGTACAAAATATGAAAGCATATTCAAACTGAGCAATGTTAGTATAATTTCACTGCAATGGCATATCTTTCTATATGGATGAGGCACATGAGAAAGAAGAGGATAAAAATGAAAGGGTGATTTAAAAGGTTTCTAAGCAGATGATCAGAAATTAGCTAAATGAGGAAAATGATGAGAAGAAATACAATGTCATAGTACTGGAAAGGAAATAAAATTGGCCTTGCAAGAACTAAAAGTCAAATAAAAGTGGGAAAGAGTCACATGATAAAGTTGACAGGTTCCCCCTGTGGTATTTTATTTGTCAAAAAGAGAAATAGTCTAGCCCACCAGATAATATTTGCCTCATTATCTTTCAATAAATAAAATCTGTAAACACTTGTATATTCAGGGTCCAATCTGAACAAGTACTCAAATGTTTGTTCTTTATGGTGTACAAATCTCCAGGGCTTGCGGAACTACTCTGTAAAGCTTCTTAGAATGGGAACAATGTTCTCATTAGACTTGAGGTACTTTCTCTTTCAACTATGTTGGCAGCACTAGCTGAGTCTCCTCTCCTCTTGAACAGCCTTAAAGAACCCACTTATTTTTCTGACTATAACATACATAAGGGCTTGTACAGATATACACACAAAAACTAAATGAAGCTCGTTGACATTCACCAATATTTTCTTAAGAATTTCACCTCAAGGGACATTTCATAAACAAGAGTCAGTAAACTCAGCTCAAACAAAGATGTGGTTCAATTCCTTTCAGCCAAATTGTTTTATTAATTCCGAGCTGTCATGTGCCTGTGGTTATAGCATTCCCCACAGACTGCAGCCTGCCACCATGTGCTTTCGAGTACCACTAGATTTTGGATCAGATTCAAACTCATCTGTAGGTCTGTGGTTTTAAGAAATAAAGAAATAAATTCAAGAATGCTCATCACTATGTGGCTTATACGTGGAATAAAAGAACTAATTTCCTCATAGTAATTTAAAGCAGACTAAGTAAATTCAGAGGAAAAAAAAAGACACAAAACTTGCCATTTCAGAAAACATTTCCAAATTTCAAAAATCAAGTTATCAAATGTAACCTGTAAATACACACATAGGCAGATATACTGGAATATATACTTATCATAAACTGATTTAATCTTAATTAATTTATTCAGTCAGTAAATACTTGCTGAGTACATCTCTGTGCCAGAGACTATTATATGCTGTGCGTGCGTGCTAAGTTGCTTCAGTTGTATGAGGCTCTTTGCAATCCCCTGGACTATATGTAGCCCTCCAGGCTCCTCTGTCCATGGAATTCTCCAGGCAAGAAAACTGGAGTGGGTTACCGTGCCCTCCTCCAGGGGATCTTCTCTACCTAGGGATCCAACCTGGGTGTCCTGCATTGCAGGCAGATTCTTTACTGCTAAGCCACCGGGGAAACCCTATTATATCCTAAGACACACATTAAATAGACTTGATCCTTCACTTTGAAATCTTTACATAGTTCACTCATAAATAGAACACTACTGAATTCTAATAAGAACAGAGTCATAAAGTATGTTCCTCTTATTTCAGCAAACTTAAGTTTAGTTGTATAGATAAAGTATATGCAAAAATGGATAACAATAACATGTGGCTCCTTGCAAAAAGACCTAAATGAGTATTACTGGCAGAATTACTCTCAAACATATGAAAAGAGAAATTTGTTTCTAAGATTTGTGTTTAAAAACAAGTCTTTTGTAAGAATTCTTTCCTATCAAAACTTGATGGAGCTCAAACTGTAAAAAGGGGCTTGGGCGGTGGGGGGAAGAGGACTTAAAAAGAGGATTCTAGTTGCAAGGGAGGATATCAATCATAGGTCAAAAATCGTTTCAGGAGAACGGTATTCAAGGTACTGCGGTAGACAAATATGTTCAGTTCAGTTCAGTCGCTCTGTCGTGTCCGACTCTTTGCGACCCCATCAATCGCAGCACGCCAGGCCTCCCTGTCCATCGCCAACTCCCGGAGTTTACTCAGACTCACGTCCATTGAGTCAGTGATGCCATCCAGCCATCTCATCCTCTGTCGTCCCCTTCTCCTCCTGCCCCCAATCCCTCCCAGCATCAGAGTCTTTTCCAATGAGTCAACTCTTTGCATGAGGTGGCCAAAGTACTGGAGTTTCAGCTTTAGCATCATTCTTTCCAAAGAAATCCCAGGGCTAATCTCTTTTAGAATGGACTGGTTGGATCT
>NW_011494832.1:9795489-9833714 GCF_000754665.1 Bison bison bison | reverse complement strand
GAAGTGATGGGACCAGATGCCATGATTTTTGTTTTCTGAATGTTGAGTTTTAAGCCAACTTTTTCACTCTCCTCTTTCACCTTCATCAAGAGGCTTTGAGTTCCTCTTCACTTTCTGCCGTAAGGGTGATGTCATCTGCATATCTGAGGTTATTGATATTTCTCCCGGCAATCTTGATTCCAGCTTGTGTTTCTTCCAGTCCAGCGTTTCTCATGATGTACTCTGCATATAAGTTAAATAAGCAGACTGACAATATACAGCCTTGATGTACTCCTTTCCCGATTTGGAACCAGTCTGTAGTTCCACGTCCAGTTCTAACTGTTGCTTCTTGACCTGCATACAGATTTCTCAGGAGGCAGGTCAGGTGGTCTGGTATTCCCATCTCTTTCAGAATTTTCCACAGTTTATTGTGATCCACACAGTCAAAGGCTTTGGCATAGTCAACAAAGCAGAAATAGATGCTTTTCTGGAACTCTCTTGCTTTTTCCATGATCCAGAGGATGTTGGCAATTTGGTATCTGGTTCCTCTGCCTTTTATAAAACCAGCTTGAACTGCAAGTTCACAGTTCACATATTGCTGAAGCCTGGCTTGGAGAATTTTGAGCATTACTTTACTAGCGTGTGAGATGAGCGCAATTGTGCAGTAGTTTGAGCATTCTTGGCATTGCCTTTCTTTGGGGTTGGAATGAAAACTGACCTTTTCCAGTCATGTGGCCACTGTTGAGTTTTCCAAATTTGCTGGCATATTGAGTACAGCACTTTCACAGCATCATCTTTCAGGATTTGGAATAGCTCAACTGGAATTCCATCATCTCCACTAGCTTTGTTCGTAGTGATGCTTTCTAAAGCCCACTTGACTTCACAATCCAGGATGTCTGGCTCTAGGTCAGTGATCACACCATCGTGATTATCTGGGTTGTGAAGATCTTTTTTGTACAAATATGTTTAGGCAAATATGTTAGACAAATATGTTAGGCAAAGTCAATTTTATTTTTTGAATATTCAATGTGAAATGCAGCTGTTACCAAATAAGGGAATTTTGTTTCATACACAAAAGGACACGACAGTGAACAAGAAGTGAATAAAAAGATACAGAAAAGTGGAACAAGCCAACAAATCTTTGGAGAGAGACTAAGCTCTCCTATGCAAAGCACTCTGCTTTCTCTCGACAGCAGAAGCTGTTGGAATCGTCCTCAGATTTCCTTGTGTTAGCCAGTGCATTCTTCCTATGGCTGCAATAGACATGTACTGCTTAAAACTCACAACTCCTCCCTTTTCTGGAAAATTCCCCTTGACTTAACAAGAATTACATTGACCTGTAATCCATGTGCCACTATTTGCCCTTGCTCTGGAAATTATACTGTACGGGCAGCCAATTACTGATTGAACTTGAAGTTCTCCTCATGGATGCCAGGAAATTGATAGTTCTTGGTGTGCACTAGCATAGCAATAGCTAGGGTTTTCATACATGGTAACCTGAGATAAGATGCAGGAGGAAAGACGTGTTAACATATGCAAAATCTTAGGTGTTTGAGACGTATGGAAGAAATCGTTAACCAAAAGGGACTGTGGACTTAAGAGGTTATTTCTATGGGCTGTTGATGCATTGAAGAGAGAACACAATAGGCATGGATCTGCTTATCACTAATCTAATATGAACTGTGAAAATGAGATGGCTTCCTTGGATCCATTGAGAGATTTTTAACTTCAGCATTCTAAGGGCAGACAGAGGGAAACATCTGGGCCTGGAACTAACAGAGAGAGGACCCTGAGACACTGAATGGGGGTTATCTGAGGACCTTGAATGCCCAGGTTTTCCTGAGTCATCTAAAGCAACCAAAGGAGTCTACTTCCCATTGTTTGAAGCTACAAGCTTCTCTTCATTTTAAGACTGTTCAAACACCTCCACATGGCAAGAGCTTTATAAAACAATGTTGTTTTTTTTTTCTCCTGGATCTGTTCTCAGGGCATTCCTGAACCTTAGGCCCATATGTAAACCCAAATCAGCTTCCCAGGTGGCATGAGTGGCAAAGAATCTGCCTGCCATTGCAGGAGACATAAGAGACACAGGTTCAATTCCTGGTACTGGGTCAGGAAGATCCCCTGGAGGAGGGCATGACAACTCACTCTAGGAATCTTGCCTGGAGAATCCAATGGACAGAGGAGTCTGGAGGGCTACAGTCCCTAGCGCCGCCGAGAGTTGAACATAACTGAAGTGACTTAGCACGCATGTATATTAACAGTCCCAAACATCAGTATCTCCAATTGACAAAGAGCTGTGGCTGCTAAGGACTGAGTGGAATTTTATGCTAAGAGAACTATGGGATCTCTATAGGTGGGAATCTAGAGAGAATAAATCAGAGAGGATAATGCATATGCCAGATAGAGGGGAGTGGAATATGGAAATTGATAAGGAGTGTTACTAATATGGAGCATTCTGTCATAACATTGGATTTAACAACCTGGCAAGGTCTCTTGGACAATATTTTAATAGTCTGATGGGTTAGCCCTTAGAAGCTGGGAAAAAGTGGTGGCCAGATATTTCTGCTTCCACTTAAAATTTAGAAGCTTGGAAAGAACATCACTTCCACTGTAATAAGATATTTTCTTGAAGCAATCAGTTAGCTGTAGTCACAGGATAATGAAATGGTCTAGAAATCACAGATTCCCTTACTACCCACATCCCAGGGAACCTAGGTAGGGAGAAATAGCTAAAATTTCACTTAATTACTAAAGGTGAAATGTGATTTAGCAAGGCCATGCATAATACCAAGGAGCCCCAGATACATGGATAGCTTTAATTCACTCAATGTCCTGAGCTCAGCTCAGTTGTAGAGGGAGCTGAGCTGTCAGATGTTGGAGTAGTCAATTAAAGTCACAAAACAAAATGAAAGTAATATTTACTTTAGCCACTTACTCTGATGGTACAAGCAGGAGTATAAAACCATAAAAAGTACAGACGACCCCCTACTAATGCCTCCCCCACCCTGTAGAGGTACAGACAGATAGACACAGATCTGGGAATCCTCTCACTTTTCAAGGAGCTCTGAACAAAAGCTAAAAGGCTCCTGTAGTTTTATTGGTGGGTGGGGTCAGTGGGAAGAGGGAGGAGAACTGGGAAAAATGGAAAAGCACTCAGTTCTGAGTCAGAGTGGAGAAAAGTGTCTTCATAGTTTCCTAATAAAGAAACCTCCAAATGAAGGCACTTGGGCCAGGAATGAAGCTATGCATGAGCTTGGTCAGCTAGGGGTTTCTGAGTCCTTTACTGTAATTCCTTTTGGTATGCAACAAATTTCTCTGTGGGGAGGGCAGTTTTTAACTTCATAACTCTTGACTTTATATACGCCTATGGTTGGACCTGAAAAATCATACATAGATTCCTTGGCAAACTGCCAAACTCCACACTCATAAGGTCATCTCCATGAACTTTCAGTGGAAGTAAAAAGCTAAAACAAATAGAAAAAAACTTTCAAGATTATAGATTTAATCACTCAGTACCAATAATACATTGAGTTGTCTAAATATCTCAATCAAGTGTTAGATTTTCAGAATAGAGGTTTTAAAAAGCAAAAACTATCATGTCTACAAGGAATTCATTTACAATATAGAGACAGGGACTTCCCTGGCATTCTAGTGGTTAAGACTTCACCTTTCAAAGTAGGGGGTATGGGTTCAGTCCTGGTTCGGGAGCTAAGATCCCATATGATTCTCAGCCAAGAAACGAAAACATAAAACAGAAACAGTTTGTGACAAACTCAGTAAAGACTTTAAAATAATTTTTTAAAGAAAAAATATAGAGACATATATGTATAAAGTAAAAGAATGGAAAGGTATGCGGACATTGACCAAAAGAAAGATGAGCTAGTTATATTACTAGGGACAAAGTAAACTTAAAAAAAAAAAAAACAAAAAACTTTTACAAATAAAAAAAAAATATTACATAATAGAGTCAATTCATAGAGAAGACATAACAACTTTAAAACGTATTTGCTCCTAACAACAGAGCTTTACAAATCATAAAATAGATAAACACCAATGGAAATGAAATAAGAAATAAACAGATTCATAATTAGAGATAGATATGTTAAAGCTCCATACAGTAATTGATACACCAAGTAGACCAAATGCCAAAAGGATATAGAACAGGACTTAGGAAATTATGATCCATGGGCCAACTACTTGATTTTGTAAACAAGGTTTCATTGAGTCACAGTCACATTTATTTACTTATATATCACTGTGGTTGCTTTCATACACATTTCAGAGTTGAACAGTTGCCAGAGAGACAATATGACCCCCAAGATTGAGATATATACTATCTTGTCCTTTAAGAATAAATTTGCTGATTCCTGATATGGAAGAGTTCAACAACACTACCAATCAACTGTGTTGCTAGAGAAGGCTTGAGAGTTCCTTGGACAGCAAGGAGATCCAAACATTCAATCCTAAAGGAAATCAACCCTGAGTATTCATTGGAAGGACTGATGTTGAAGCTGAAAATCCAATACTTTGGTCACCTGATGCAAAGAGCCAAATCACTGGAAAAGACCTTGATGCTGAGAAAGATTGAGGGCAAGAGAAGAGGGCGACAGAGGATGAGATGGTTGGATGGCATCACTGACTTAATGGACATGAGTTTGAGCAAACGCAGGGAGACAGTGAAGGACAGGGTAGCCTGGCGTGCTGCAGTTCGTGGGGTCAGAAAGTCGGACACGACTTAGCAGCTGAACAGCAACAACAAGTACATGGAAGCAAACTAAAAGTCTAGCAACAGAGGGATGAATAAAGAAGATGTGGTTCATATGTATTCAGGTACATATGTATTCCTTTCATAAAAAGGAATGAAATTGTGCCACTCGCAGAGACATGGATGGACCTAGAAACTGTCATAGGAAGGAAAATAAATCCAAGAGAGAAACAAATATCGTATATTAACACACACACATATATATATGGAATCTAGAAAAATGGCAGAAATGAACTGATTTGCAAAGCAGAAATAGAGACACGGATGTAGAGAATAGTATGTGGACAACAAGGGGGGAAGGGATGGTGGGATGAATTGGGAAATTGTGATTGACATATATATGTGTGTCATATATAGTGTGTGTGTATATATATATATATATATATATATACTATTGATACTATGAATAAAATAGATAATCGATCCAAACCTACTCTACAGTGTGGGGAACTCTGCACAATCATCTGTAGTAACCTAAATGAGAAGGAAATCCAAAAAGAGGGCATGTACATATACATATAGCTGATTCACTTTGCTGTACAGCAGAAACTAACACCACATTGTAAAGCAACTACATTCTAATAATATTTTTTTTTTAAAGAAGAAGCAAGTGAGCATATTTGCTGAATGAGCATTTAGGTCAGAATAGCAGCTAGTGATCTGACCCTCAGGGATCTGTGAAAATGTCTAACGGATCACAATGTTTTGGTAGCAAGATAGACAGGGAGCCAGCAAGGATAAATATGTACGTATGTATAGAAGCATGCAAGCACACATGCTCAGTTGTGTCTGACTCTGAGATTCTATGGACTGTAGCCCGCCAGGCTCCTCTGTAAATGGGATACTCCAGGCAAGAAACCTGGAGTGGACTGCCATGCCCTCCTCCAGGGGATATTCACAACCTATATGTACAGCAAAAATATTTTATTTCTTTCATCAAACTCGCCAGATTCTCTTATTAATACTAATACTGTTCTTATTCTTCAATTTATTTTCTTTTTAGATAATCATAACAACAGTAAAAATAAAAAAGGTCAGTTTGATTTTTGCTTTAAATTTAGCATAAATTTATGTATTTTTCTTATTTTATTCCATAGACCAGAATTGGTAGCACAATGCTGAATATTTGCAATATGCTGCTTTAGTTGAAGTGTATGAAGAAAACTAAAGCTCACAAAAATATGTAACTGAAAAAGGATGGATGATTTGAATAATCTTTTTAGATAACTAGGAATTTTTGTTTTGCTATTGCACTAAAATTTGACAAGTGGTAGATAGTAGCTTAAAAGATAGCGACAATGTAAAATATGAAATCATGTCAGTACATTTTTCATACTCTTTCACATTAAACTCCATCAGTTTGGGCTTCTCTGGTGGCTCAGTGGTAAAGAATTGGTCTGTCAATGCAGGAGACACAGGTTTGCTCCCTGATCTGGGAAGATGCCACATGACACAGAGCAACGAAGCCTGTGTTTCACAACTACTGAGCCTGTGTTCTTGAGCCCAGGAGCCACAACAACTGAGACCACATGCTGCAATACTGAAGCCCATGGGCCTAGAGCCCATGACAACAAGAGAAGCCACCGCCATGAGGAGCCTAAGCACTGTAGCTAGGGAGCAGCCCCTACTCTTCTCAACTACAGAAAAGCCCATGCAGAAAGATTCAGCACAGCCAAAAGTAAATAAATAAATTATATACATATAAAAAATTCATCAGTTTATCTTTGCACTTGAGATATATACTTTACCTAAGCATGACTATATAACATGATGAGTTGATCGTTTGGAAGATACTGGTTCATTGAGTTACACAGATCTTCAAATGTTAGCATATTTCCTGATACAAATAAAACAGGAACTTTTGTTATTATCTCCTCAGACAAGACATTTAGAACTGGGAAGCTGTCAAGTTTATGGTGGTGGAGACAATTTACCCAAATTCTAAGTTTTGTTCCAAGACTCCAATTTTATTATTGGCAACAAATACTGTTAACTGTTTTCCTTGATATGACAGGCTAACTTTGTTTATTTTCAAAAAGATCTCTGCCAAGTACCAAAATAGGAATAACCATGGTTTATCTGTCAGTTATTTATTTCAAATAAAAACATTATGTTCCCTGGTGGCTCGCACCGTAAAGCAGCTGCCTACAATGCGGGAGACCCGGGTTCAGTCCCTGGGTCGGGAAGATCTCCTGGAGAAGGGAATGGCAACCCACTCCAGTATTCTTGCCCCCCACTCCCCAAAAGTGGCTCCATGAATAAGTGGCTGATTAAAATAACAACTCAAAACATCATATAGGTATTTTCCTTGAAACAGCTATCACAGTGGCATAAACAGCACGAATCTTTATACATGCTTCCCACATGATTACAGAAAATAATTTTAAAATGTGTACCCAAGGGTAGAGATTATAAATACAATCCATCCCTCTATATCCATAGTTCCACACCCATGGAGTCAACCAATCAGGGATTGAAAATATTAGAAAAACATTTTTCCAGAAAATTCCAAAAAGCAAAACTTGAATATGCAGCACACCAGCAACTATTTTCCTAGCAATTTGCATTGTGTTTGCAACTATTTATATAGCATTTATATTGTATTAGGAACAGAGGAGCCTGGAGGGCTACAATCCATGAGATTGCAGAAGAGTTGGACACAATTTAGCGACTAAACAACAATGTATTACAAGTAATCTAGAAATGATTTAAAGTATACAGAAGGATGTGCATATCTTACATGCAAATACTACATCATTTTGTATAAGGGACCTGAATATTTATAGATTTTGGCATCTGTAGAGGATCCTGAAATCAGTCCCTCACAGATACTGATGGATGACTGTAATTAATAATTTTAATTGCTTCTTTCAGGACACTTTGAAGTATAAACTGGCCTTTTAATTTATTTATTAACTTTTTTTTACAAATGCATAGTGATTAAAAGAGATGCAATTATCAGTTTGGTTTGTTATCACTGCCTAGATCATTCAAAGATGTCAGCAGTTTCACCCCATTTTTGCTTTTGTATATAATATAGTAGAAAACTAGTAATTTTCTACTATCATTATGAAAAATTTTTTGACATTGTGGATTTTCATTCCTATCTCTTAAACAGATCTTAAGCTAACACTCAGGTCTTAGAGGCTCTGAGTCACTCTCCCTTAGGGGTTAGCTCATCTCACTGAATCCATGCTCTGCTCTAGTCTTAATGTTTCCTGACTTTCTTTCCAGTTCAACAAAGCACATGAAGTAAATTTTCCTATTTTTATCTAAACTTTTTGGGTGTTTATAATGGAAATTTATTCAGGATATTCCAGCATATTCTCCATCCACTCTTCAATTCACTCTGTTTTGGACTCTACGTCTAGGAATCCACTGCCTTTGTCATTATGCAATTATATATTCTTTTTTATGACTCCATTTTATTCTGCTTCTTTTTTTTTGTTTGTTTTGAATTACTTTTTTTTGTTTTTGTTTTTTAATTTTATTTTATTTTTAAACTTTACATAATTGTATTAGTTTTGCCAAATATCAAAATGAATCCACCACAGGTATACATGTGTTCCCCATCCTGAACCCTCCTCCATCCTCCCTCCCCATACCATCCCTCTGGGTCGTCCCAGTGCACTAGCCCCAAGCATCCAGTATCATGCATCGAACCTGGACTGGCATCTCGTTTCATACATGATATTTTACATGTTTCAATGCCATTCTCCCAAACCTTCCCACCCTCTCCCTCTCCCACAGAGTCCATAAGACTGTTCTATACATCAGTGTCTCTTTTGCTGTCTCGTACACCGGGTTATTGTTACCATCTTTCTAAATTCCATATATATGCGTTAGTATACTGTATTGGTGTTTTTCCTTCTGGCTTACTTCACTCTGTATAATAGGCTCCAGTTTCATCCACCTCATTAGGACTGATTCAAATGTATTCTTTTTAATGGCTGAGTAATACTCCATTGTGTATGAGGTACCATTTCACACCAGTCAGAATGGCTGTGATCCAAAAGTCTACAAGTAATAAATGCTGGAGAGGGTGTGGAGAAAAGGGAACCCTCTTACACTGTTGGTGGGAATGCAAACTAGTACAGCCACTATGGAGAACAGTGTGGAGATTCCTTAAAAAACTGGAAATAGAACTGCCTTATGATCCAGCAACCCCACTGCTGGGCATACACACTGAGGAAACCAGAAGGGAAAGAGACACGTGTACCCCAATGTTCATCACAACACTGTTTATAATAGCCAGGACACGGAAGCAACCTAGATGTCCATCAGCAGATGAATGGATAAGAAAGCTGTGGTACATATACACAATGGAGTATTACTCAGCCATTTATTCTGCTTCTTGACTAGAATCTATACAGTTATTGTGCCCTCCTTAAACCAGCTCTAGCTTTTTGATTGCTTGTTTACTTTCCATCAGAAATGTCAGTTCTTATCAGATTCCTTGATTAGCAGTCTTCCTCTGCCTAACTATGTGAAGCATGACTTCATTAGGACTTTATTTTTTCATATATGTATACATGGAGGCACAGTGGTAAAGAATCTGCCTGCCAATGCAGGAGATGCAAGAGACGTGGGTTTGATCCCTGGGTCTAGAAGATCCCCTGGAGAATAGGAAATGGCAACCCAGTCTAGTATTCTTGCCTGGAAAATTCCATGGATAGAGGAGCCTGACAGGCTGTAATCCAGGGGGTGGCAAAGAATGGGGCGCAGTTGAGCACACACATATGTATGTTTATATGGCATTCCAAGATCTTATATTCTAGATTTTTCCCTACTTGCCAGGTCTCCTTTCTTTGCTCCAATTCATATATCCAATTGTCTATGTGGGGCAATTATTGAATATTTTTATGACTACTTAAATTTAATGGAAAGTGAATGTGTTAGTCACTCAGGTGTGTCCAACTCTTGGTGACCCCATGAATTATAGCATATCAGGCTCCTCTGTTCATGGAATTCCCTAGGCAAGAATACTGGAGTGGGTAGCCATTCCCTTCTCCAGGGGATCTTCCCAACCCAAGGACTGAACTCAGGTCTCCTGCATTGCAGGCAGATTCTTTATTGTCTGAGCCACCAGAGAAGCCCATAATGTACTACATACCATGTGGCATGTGTGAACTTAGTTCCTCAACCAGGGATAAAACCTACATCCCCTGCAGTGGAAGCACAGAGTCTTAACCACTAGATCACCAGGGAAGTCCAAGACTTAATATGTCCTTCCCAAATTGAGAGATTCCCCCCAAATTGATTTTCTCTACTCAAACAAATGTTTATTATGCAAATCTTATACATGCACTATTGTATATATAGCTTTTGAAATATGCTAATAAAACAAGCCTAACAATCTACTACTTAATAAAATTACTGCTGCTACAGCTAAGTCACTTCAGTCGTGTCCGACTCTGTGCGACCCCATAGACGGCAGCCCACCAGGCTCCCCCGTCCCCGGGATTCTCCAGGCAAGAACACTGGAGTGGGTTGCCATTGCCTTCTTCCAATAAAATCACTAAACATTACCAATAACATTGAATCTCTACTTGTATGCTTCTCCCTATTCTTACTTCCCCAATGGCTATCTTGAACTTTTAAAATTAGTCATTCTCTTGTTTTTCTATAGATTTAGGCATACAAATATACATGTATATATAAACAATATATGTTTTGTTTGAGGAATTTATAAAACTAATGTAATTTCTGTATGTGTATAGGTTAACTTTTTCACTTAAAATTTTATTTATAAGATTTATGTTGTTAGTATAATAAGAAGTCATTTTTCTCACTTTGCATAATATTACTCTGTGTGAATATACCACTATTTATTTGTGGATTCTCTTGCCAATGGATGTTGGGTTATTTCCAGCATTTTTGCTAATGAAAGCATTCTGTAAGATGTTCCAGGCTCATATTTGGCCCATTTCATGCTTGGTGGTTTGATAAACCACCTGAGAATTTGCCAAGCTCCTTTCCGGAAGCTAGTCTTATGCAAGAGTTTTTATAGACCATATCGCTAAAAGTAGACAGATGTTGTAGGGAATATAAATCTTCATATATAATACTAAATTATTGTTGAAATAGCTTATTCTAATTTGCAGTCCAATCAACAATTTATGTAAGTTTCTGGTTGTTTGATATGCTTTCAAACACTTGGTATAAATACCTATTTTTGCCAAAGTAAGTTGCATAAGAATACATCTCATTGAAGTCTTCATTTTTATTTTCCTAATTACTAATGTG
Organism: Bison bison bison; assembly: GCF_000754665.1. NCBI lineage: Eukaryota > Metazoa > Chordata > Mammalia > Artiodactyla > Bovidae > Bison > Bison bison. Next base: position 9,822,721 of record NW_011494832.1, on the reverse strand, counting down.
CATGAACAGTTCAACTAACCAAATTTAATACCTCTGTTAAGAAATACCCATTCATATTTCTTCTGTTATTTAGTTTATGCTGTTTGTCTTTAAAAAAAAAATTGATTCCAACGAATATTTCATATACTATAGATACTGATTATTTGACATAACATGCGTTATAAACAGTTTCTAGATTGCCTTTTCACTTGTATTTTTTAGCTATTGGTTGCCTATATAAGATACAAAATTATGGTTAGCTATATTAGTAAATATGCTAATTTTTTAGATTTTTTGGATTATTTACAATTATTTATTTATTTTTATTCATTTCCCCAATTAGACTCTAAATTCATGGAATCTAAGACAACACTTGCATTGTTCAACATAGTATCCTTAGTTCATGTCAGAGTTCTAGAAGCAGTCAATTAGGTATGTGTTGATTGAATGGAATGAGTTATTCCTACCATCTGCAGAGACCCATAAGTAAAAATTAACAATTATTAGCTTAAGTAGTCATTAAGTAAAAGCATTTTTATATATGTATTCCCAAACCAGATGCTTCAGAAAAATAAAAGAGATATACAAGGTATGACTCCCTACCCTGGAGGCATTTTCATAGACACAAATCCCTTGCTTTTCATGAGCTGAGCCATAAGCCCTTTATTTAGTCTTTTTTAGCAATAAGACTGTTTTAAGTATTATTTTTTAATACCTACAGCTATTTTTAAATCACCTTGGCATTTGTTTCACCGGAAGTATTTATTATGTAAAACAATTTTAATGTAGCTTATATCTCCAGGAAATTATTGAAACACCTGTGTCTAACTTTACTGAACATTCAGAAAATTTGCCACTTGATCTGATTCCATGAACCACATATGTCAACCATTTTAAGAAACATTTGTGGTGCAAAAACAAAAAATATAACACCTTTATTTAAAATAATTAAGATGTGGAAAGTGTATCAGCACAGTTAAATAGAAAACTGATTTTATTCTTTTTAACTTGGGAAGTGCCCTCTTTCACATGAATTTTTTAAGAACTCAACACAATTATTATATGAATAAGGATATAGCTGGGAATCATGCCAAACACAATGAAGTAGACAGTTAAAGAACATAGAGAAGATAAAGATTTTCCTTATAGAACTTTTAATATAGCCTTTTAATAATTTAATATTGCCTAGGCAAGACAGGTCAGGGCTCAACAAATGTTGAAAGCAGCAAAAATGGCATTCTACCCACCAGAATTTCTACCCATTGACTCATCCATAGCTCTTTACAATTCATAATGATAACTACCAAACTGAATTATACAGATACATATTAAGAATGCTCTAAAAAACTAGATGTGATAAGTGAATTTATTTTGTTGTTACCTAAGCACAAGACAACAATAATTTTATTAATCACAAGGCTACATTTAGCCAGATAAACATACTATAATCTTGCAATGTAAGTATATCATAGCTTAAGTCAATATTTATATTTGTATTTTGGTATCTTTTCACCCAAACGTACACCAACCATATTTGGAGTTTTGATAAAAGTGTCATATATCAAAAACAAGGCTAAAATATTTAAATGAATATAGTTTTAATTGATTTTATTAAAGAGAACTGTTTGAAAGAAGACAGAATAAAACATGTTTTAAATAGCAGGTTATTTTCAGTAAATCTAGCATTTGTTATATCCCTAACAAACTAAGTTCTTCATAATTTTTAAGGAATAATGGCCAAAATAATCATTTGGGCAAAGATGGTATTAGACTGCAAGTACTAATGAAATGATTATATATGTAATTATGTTAAAATTATGAATTAACATAAAATTGATACATAAAATGTAACATATACCAAATATGTTTACTTATATATTAATATATGCAAAATATATATTTTTTGCATATGTACACATATATATGTCTGTATATATACAGCTTCATATATACGTGCATGTGTTTATGTGTTTCTGCCTTTTCATTTGAAACAATTATCATTTTTTTTTTGTCTCTAACTGGATTCTTTGTTCACCCCAAGTCCCACATTCTACACTTTTTATCCCTCATTTTCTTGCACTCTTTTCTTCTCTTTGACTCTGCAAAATAGAAGAGGACAAAAGTATAATTCTGAAACCATGAAGTGCAAAGATTATAATTCTCTCAATAGCAGTTTCTGTCAGGTTATAGTCATCAATATTCTTCCCTAAATTAGCTCTTTCAGGACGGCTGGTGATAAACCAGCTCACCCAGGTCTCTAAAGCTAACAAACAGGTCTAGTATTTGAATCCAGGCCTTCTGGATAAAACTGCTTGATCTTAATCACTGGATTTTGATTAACATAAAGTAGACAAGATAGATTTTGTACATACTGTAGTTTATAATTGACATTTTTCGGAAATCAGCTGAACGTGGAAAAGAAATGAATTGGAGTAGGTAAAGAAAATGCCTGGAACAGTCAGGGAAAGAAATTAAAGTAATCAAAGGAAGTTCACATGAGTATACCAGACAGAAAATAGAAAGCCTATTAGATTTTTTAACAGATGGAATTCAACATAGGTGATTGGTTACACTGGTGTTAGAGGCAAGGAGAATTAAAGCTATGACTAAATACATAATTGCAGGAAGCAGCTACTACCTACAACTGAGGGAACAAAGGGAAAAAGTTGCAGTCATGAGAACCTAGAAGCTCAGAGGGAAGTTTCTGTGGATTTAGAGGTCAGACCCCTGAAAGCCAGTGCGGCTGGCTACTGCAGGGAAACAATAAAGCTTGTTCTGTGTATGCAAGAAGGAGTTGGATGCTGGAACCAGTTGCTGCGAAGATGATGCTGAGAGGAATAGCAAACACATGAAAGAAATTATATTCTCCCTTCCTCCTCCTGGCCAATTTCTCTGCATTGCTACTGATGGGTACTGAAAGGAAGTCCAGTAGTATAGGAGAAATGCAATTTGCAAATTCTTCACAGATTCTGTTTTTTTTAAAGAGAGATTTATGTTGACATATGGCAGAAACCAACATATATTGTAAAGCAATTATCCTCCAATTAAAAATAAATTTAAAAAAAGAGTAATTGTTTCTGAGACAAAAATAGGTACATAGCACAGTTATATAGGGACCACAGGCAGAGCGAATAGCTTAGAGGTGCGAGTGCTGATGGGGCAGATAATAAATACAGAACTGAACCAATTCAATGTAAAGCATTTGTGAGATACATAAGTAGAATGCATGTGGTTGAATATATCTGTAGAATAGGAGAAATATCATTAACAACACAGACATCATTCATTCATTATTCATTTGTTCATTCATTCATTCAATATACCACTGACATATAGGTAATAATAAAACGTAGGCTGGTTTATAATGTCCAGATAAATAAGAAATACTGAGAAAAGAAAAGTGACGGATATAAATCCTAGGATCTTCATTTGTAAAACGCAATCTAAAGAGGCTCAGGATATTTACTGCTCACCAGATGTTTGGCCTTGGCTACTTGGCCCTCTTGTACCTCAATTTCCTTTTTTGTAAAATGAGGATAAAATTTGCTTCACAGGACTGTTGTGAGTATTAAGGGAATCAATGGCAGATGCTTATAATAATGCCAAGTACATTGTAAGTGTCTATTCAGTACTATTTTTTAGTATGGTTACAGGAACACCAAAATGACAAGAGTCAGCAAAGTTTTTCTTACTACTGTTAAGGAAGATTGGAAAGTAAGACATGCATATTGAATCTCTACAACTTCGACTTGTTTGACTACTTTTTCTCCTGTATATGGCTGCACAGGTTGTGTACGACTCAACCCAATATATGCCATTCACATAATGGCATCTTGTAATGCGACAGCCAAAGTAATTCTCCACTTGATTAAAGTATAAAGCTTGTTTTCTGCTTAAATGCTTCCTATATATTATTTAAGACTTTTGATACTATACCACTTGCTTTCTGATTTGTGAGCGGATCCATGACAGAATAAATGGCAAAAGAATGAAGTCAAATGAATGCTTTAAACTTAATGTAGAGATTTCACTAAAATAGTAAAGTGAGACATAAATTGAATGTGAATTCAGCTTTCTAAAATGCAATAAGATATTTTTCAGTTATGTAGAAATATTCATGAAGAAAGATGAATGTGAAAATGCATAATAAAATGCAAGATAGGACTATTGATTGATAGGGAGCTTCAAAATGCTGGGTGAGAATTTATATATTTCGTAATTCAGTCTACTTTACAAAAGGAAGAGCTTGGCAAATAGATGCCAAAATCACTGCAGGTGATGACTGCAGCCATGAAATTAAGAGACGCTTGCTCATTGGAAGAAAAACTATGACAAACCTGCTGCTGCTGCTAAGTCGCTTCAGTCGTGTCCAACTCTGTGCGACCCCAGAGACAGCAGCCCACCAGGCTCCCCCGTCTCTGGGATTCTCCAGGCAAAAACACTAGAGTGGGTTGCCATTTCCTTCTCCAATGCATGAAAGTGAAAAGTGAAAGTGAAGTCGCTCAGTCGTGTCCGACCCTCAGCGACCCCATGGACTGCACCCTCCAGGCTCCCGTCCATGGGATTTTCCAGGCAAGAGTACTAGAGTGGTTTGCCATTGCTTTCTCTGATGACAAACCTTCTGCTGCTGCTGCTGCAAGTCGCTTCAGTCGTGTCCGACTCTGTGTGACCCCATAGACGGCAGCCCACCAGGCAACCCCGTCTCTGGGATTCTCCAGGCAAGAACACTGGAGTGGGTTGCCGTTTCCTTCTCCAATGAAAGTGAAAAGTGAAAGTGAAGTCTCTCAGCCCTGTCCAACTCTTAGCGACCCCGTGGACTGCAGCCTACCAGGCTCCTCCGTCCATGGGATTTTCCAGGCAAGAGTACTGGAGTAGGGTGCCATTGACAAACCTAGACAGCATTAAAAAAGCAGAGACATTACTTTGCTGACAAAGGTCCATATAATCAAACCTATGGTTTTTACAGTAGTCATATATGCATGTGATATTTGGATCATAAACAAGGCTAAGCACTAAAGAATTAATGCTTTCAAACTGTGGTGCTGAAGAAGACTGTCGAGAGTCCCTTGGACTGTAAGTAGATCAAACCAGTCAATCCTAAAGGAAATCAGTCCTTAATATTCATTGGAAGGACTGATGCTGAAACTGAAACTCGAATACTTTCGTCACCTGATGTGAAAAGCTGACTCACTGGAAAAGACTCTGATGCTGGGAAAGATTGAAGGTGGGAGGAGAAGGGGATGACAGAGGATGAGATGGTTAGATGGCATCACCGACTTGATGGACATGATTTTGAGCAAGCTCTAGGAGTTAGTGATGGACAGGGAAGTCTGGTGTGCTACAGTCCATGGGGTCACAAAGAGTCAGACACATCCTAGTGACTGAACAAATCTGGCATATTTTCATAGTAAATTTTTTTCTTTTTTTTTTTCATAGTAAAATTCTTCTCTCTTACCTTATTGCTAGAATTAACAGATACAGTTGTATTATTCAATCTGTGCCTTCAGAGCTTCTCTGAGATATATATATATATATATAACAATCTTTGCTGTGATTCAGATATCTTGTACATAAGAGAACTATCAAAGTTTTTACTTAATAGCTTGCATTACAGTTCATTCAGAAATAACTTTTTCAGCTTTTCTTATCTCAAACTCACTTAAAATGAATTTCTTTTATTCCAGTTACTTGGAAGTCAAACATATTTGAATTGCTAGCTAGTATACTTCAATTTGCCTAGAAATGTGGGAGAAATATGATGTATAGAAGACGGCTTATACTTGAGTGTATAAGCTACAACCAACTTTACCCCTGATGACTTCATCTTTATCCAAATGAAATATAAAGTTGGGCCACATTTTGAAGTGTGCAAGTAAGAATAATGACTTAGTTGTTGTCACGATTGGCCTCAAACAGGAGAACTGTATAAACACCTGAGAAAAAGAGTAAGGAATCAAAATGACAGCATATACAATCTTTAAAAAGAAGAGAGCCAGGTCAAAGTATAATTTTTACCTTTTTTTAATTTTCTAGGATTGGGGGCAAGGGGTGTGTCTAGTGTTTCACTTTTCTGGATGACTTAGAGTTGAAGGGATTCTTTTAACAAATACTTTACTGCTGAATGCTGTTCAATCATAATGTAAAAATTTTCAAATTCATGTTATGCAGAGCCTACAGACAAGGTCAATTTGCCATCTCCCGAAGTGCCAAATGGTTACCACTGTTTTACTTCATTTACTAAATTATATATGTACATGCTATGGCCAATATCAAGAAATAAATATTCAGTACTATCTGCCATTCTTCTTCTGTCTGTATTCAATACAAATAAAATTTAACTGCTATATTTCACTAGCAATTGTGACATTTTATTTTTTAAATGAAAATACATGCCAATGAATATTTGTTCTAGAAATCAGCATAAAAATTTATGTTGTTATTTAAGCAGTATTTATCTCATTATTCCTGTCATAATTTTATATAGAGATTAAAGTAGCCATGTACATTTTGCCTGTCCTATGAAAGAATTGTAATTTAAAATATTAGTTATATTTCCCTATTTACTGACTTCAGATGCCCAGAAATTTATGGTCTATCTCTTAAAAAAGCCAAATATGCATAATAATAATGTAGGGAAAAAATTGATTTGAAAAGAAGGTTTGCAAGGATTTTTCCTCAAGATAATATGAAAATAACACAACATGCATGTTCTAGTTTTATAATTCTTGATTTACAAACATCATTATCAACATACAACGTGGATTTTATTGCAATTAAGAGAAATCTGTACTTTGTTTTTCACTGTATTTTGTAGATAAGAGAAGATTATAATATTTAGTCAACATCAGCTCTGATGTTCTTTGAGAAAAAAGAATCTATAAATGCATGAAAGTAAGTTAAATGAAGTTACTCATAATTGATATTGGAAGGAAAAAAATGACAGACTGACTTTGATTCAACTTGACTCACATGATCAAAGTCAACTTGATTGGCATAATCATCATCTATGTATAAATACGAAGTTTCTGAGAGTGGCAGGGCTTGGCTTAGTGATCTAGGAATCCACATGAGAGAGCCTAGACTGCCTGGAGCCAGAGGTTTAAGTCTTGTCAGCCAACCCTTTCTCTTTCTGAAGCAGATAAAACAGGTTCTGAAAAGTCAGCTCTTTGTGTGAGGTGGAATGGGGATCTCTCAATGACACCTTCAAATCATGGCCTGACTCTCCTTTGGGGATCTTACAGATTATTCTGTCTGTCTTACGCAAGAGAACAGCTTTGTCTTTGCCACAATTCTGAAACCCCACACCAAAATATCAAGTGGGCCAACAACCACAATATACCAATAAAGAACTTGGAATTGTAACTATTTTCATCTCTTTTACCAACACTGATTTTTCTAGAGAGAAATTAAGAACAGGAGAAATAAGCTTGTACATCCAGAAAGATGACCTCTGATAATGAGATATTTATAAACTACTTTGGAGTTAGGAGTTGAAAAGGAAAAACAAAGCATGAGTGGGAAATCCATGGTGGAACTCCTGGGTCAGAAGGCAAATCGGATTCAAGGAAATACAAGAGCTGTGGACCTCGCGGGAGCTTTTAATCACTCATCTAATGCAACCTGGCACAGGCACCTCATTAAAGTCTTCACTTATTCAAATGACAACATAATGGTCCAGAAATCTTCAGAAGAATTTAAGCAATGGACTGAAATATCTCGATTTATTGTTTTTTTGTTTTGTTTTGGTTTTGAAAATTGGAAGGTAAGAACAGAAATATAACAAATTTCGTCTTTTTTCCAAAAGAAAATCAAGAATACTATTAGAGTGGAAAGGCACACAGTTTATTTTAAGAAGGTAAGTGAAGCTTTATTAAAAAGTAACTTAGGTTATGAGGATAATTAATAAATAATAAAGAGAACAAATGAGACCATATACTTCTCATGTAAGTAGATGAAAAGAAACCAAAAATTCCTTGAAGAATTTAATGAATGAAATTGGCAAAGTAGATAAATGCTTCTATTTTTGTCAGAAAAGATTATTTGATCTGAACCAAAACATTTTGACATATTTTTTATTGTTTATCCAATTAGTCAAAACAATTAGAAATATTGACATTTATTAAATAAGAGAGTAGCTAAGTATTAAAGGATTTAGAAGCTTCTAAATTGTGTTCTTAGGTACAGTCTACTGAAAGCATGAAAAGCGTGATAGACAATGCAGAAGCTATTCCACCTGCCTTGAAAAAACTTAGAGGCCAATGAAGCATCACTGCAATGAACAAAATTCAGTGCAATTACTACTTCTTTGTGGACAATGTGTCATGTTTAATGCACAGTCATATTTTCATAACACTCTCAGATCATTACGGAATTCTTTGGCCAAATACAGTACTTCAGAAAGTAAACAGTTTGTCTCTAAATCCGTCTATGCATAAGAACAGGACACAAAAACAAGGACATTTTCAGGAGAGTATCTGTAAGGAAGGAGCAAATAAGTCACTTCTTAAAACCTCATATAGCTATCCAATGTCAGAGTATTTGAGAAAAATCATATTTATTTCAGAAACCAAGTATTCTTTGTGATAGACAACTATTCCTTTATTCTCCAAGAAAAAAGTTCAAGACTTAGAGCAACAACAGCTGCTTTCTCTGAATGTGGAAAAGTAGCCATGAATTCAGTCTATAATTATCTATAATGGACATCAATTTGCCTGTCTAGATTTTTCAGTTCTCAATATTTCAGGAATTTGCAGGTGTCACAACTTTGCAACATTCAGCCATTGAAAACAATAGTAACTGTCAAGACTACTGAATTCTGACACAGAAAAGTTCAAACAGGCCATTCCTACATCACTAAACAGATGACTTTTCTCCCCAAAGCCACCAGATCCCTGAGAAAATGCAGTGTCACATGGAGCTGCAATTAAAAATTTACTAAATAATAGATTCCAACAGGAGTGGTCAAAAGAATTCTGGTTTATAAAAAAGACATTTAGAGGTCATCTGTTCTATACTTACTGACCTATATAATAATCTGGTTAAGGAAGCTGTCTGGCATTTAATCTTTTATACAATTTACTGACTCCACTAACTTGTATTACTTGTAAGAACCTCAAGAGTTCTCTTTAGTAAGTTTTATACTGTTGAGACTATTTATGAACTAAAAATTAAAATATGTAGGTCTGATATGGGGATAACTTTTTAAATGTGATATGTCTTAGAAAACTTGGAATTTATTGTGACTGAGCTAAACCGTTTTAAATTCCTCATAGCTACTAACACCATATCTTTCATAATGCGTACATACTAAGTTGCTTCAGTCATGTCTGACTCTTTGCAACCATATGGACCATAACCTGCCAGGCTCCTCTGTTATCGGGATTCTTTAGGGAAGAATACTGGAATATGTTACCATGCCCTCCTCATCTTTCGTAATAGATATTAAATAAAAAATATTAATGCATGAATTATGCAAAGTAGCAATTGAAGTTCTAATTAGTTTAATTATAACTAACTTAATACTAATTAAAGCTTTCACCCAGGTTTAGTTATTCTGGATTTCTGAATGTTACATTAGTGACTGGATAGAGTGTAATAGTTTACTTGGCATCTTGATGCCATCCTATCAAAGTGAATTAAACTAAAAGGATGAAGATATGAATCTCTTTCCCCTGAAGTCTCAAAGGTGCATGCTGCTGCTGCTGCTGCGTCGCTTCAGTCGTGTCCGACTCTGTGCGACCCCATAGACGGCAGCCAACCAGGCTTCCCCTCCCTAGGATTCTCCAGGCAAGAACACTGGAGTGGGTTGCCATTTCCTTCTCCAATGCATGAAAGTGAAAAGTGAAAGTGAAGTTGCTCAGTCGTGTCCGACTGTTAGTGACCCCATGAACTGCAGCCTACCAGGCTCCTCCGTCCATGGGATTTTCTAGGCAAAAGTACTGGAGTGGGGTGCCATTGCCTTCTCCGCAAAGGTGCATAATCATGTGCAAAAATATTTAAATTCTGCCAGTCTCATTGAAATCACATTATAAAGAGCAAAAAGGTTCATATTTTAGTAAAAAAGATAAAACTTGAATATAATCCTATAAATGTAACTTGGCTTAAAATCTATAATGTGGTTGAACAAAAACTAGTATGGACTTTTCCAAGTTTTGGCAAAATGAATTATAGCTGCTGCTGTTGCTGCTGCTAAGTTGCTTCAGTCGTGTCTGACTCTGTGAGACCCCATAGACGGCAGCCCACCAGGCTCCCCCATCCCCAGGATTCTCCAGGCAAGAACACTGGAGTGGGTTGCCATTTCCTTTTCCAATGCATGAAAATAAAAAGCAAAAATGAAGTCGCTCAGTCATGTCCAACTCTTAGCAACCCCATGGACTGCAGCCTACCCGGCTCCTCCGTCCATGGGATTTTCCAGGCAAGAGCTATATCTATCTAATATCTGAATAGTTATATAAAACTTCTATATAAAAATCATATATATATATTTATATATATATTATATATATATATACATAATTTCTTCTACTCAAAGTTAAGGATCATCTGTTTACCAGTTTCTACTTTAACTTTTATCTTCATTGGTAATTATGTTGAGAATTAGATACAAAATAGATTTTAAATTTCAATCAAATTTGTTATATCACATAATGCCTAAATAACTAATTAACTGAGTCACTTCCATTAGTCAATCAATTTCAAAAGTGTAAAATAATTGGTTGGATCAGTTATGTTGTCAGTGCAGCTGGAACACTCCAAGAGTTGTACCACAACATTGTACAAATTTTATTGCAATTATAGAGTCACCTAAATTGTAAGTACATGATTCAGTGTGTTTTACTACAATAGTTCTTTTCTTTTTGAAATAAGAAGAGTTCATGTTCTGATTTGCTTTTCATTAAATGGACCAATTATTTTTAAAAGTATGTACTTTACCATATATTTTAGGTTTTAATTCTCAAAATAACACTGGCATAAAATTTGTAAACGCATGCCCATTATTTGCTAATATTCCATGTTGGAAAATAAAATTAGCAAGTTTAAAAAAAAAAGTTGTTTAACCATGTGTTTACATGTATAATGTATGTGAATTCTATGGGGAGAAAAACAACAACTTTTTGTACAAGAGCTTCAGGTTTCATTTAATGGCGTGTTGGTGGTATTTAATTGCCATTACTTATCATCTAACTAGTAAATAACTTCTTGTTCAGTATAATGATGAGGTAGTTGAACTTTTTCTTCTATAAAATAAATAAGCTGTAACTTCAAGACCATTTGGAGAAATACAAACCTCAGGAAAATGCTGCTTTTGCTTCAACAATCTAACACAGTTTCTCCCTCATTTTACTTTTGATTATTTACTTGTACTCTAAGGCATTGCTATGATTGTCTCCTCATTGTACTGGTTATTAAGCTATTATTTTTCAGCTTCAAATCCTCCCTTCTGCACTTTGCTTTGTGAGGTAGAACCTGGAACTTGGAGAACTGCATTTCTCAATTACCAGCTGGCTCTCTCTTCGTTTTCACTAGAGGAAGATGGAAAGTCTGAACTAGAGAAAGGACTCACTCCTCCTGTTTGCTTCCAGTTCCCTCCTGTCAGCATTATTCCAGTAATAGTTCTTTATCCTGGCAGTTGAAACTGATTCCAGTTTGCAGTTTGCCTTCCACCTTCTTAAAACCAGCCTTACTGGGTCTCCTCAGCAACAATTGGATGGCACCCTCTTTTCTGAAAACTGAATTTCAGATGGGCAGGGCCCTCATCTGACTTCCTGAGGCACCAGCCCTCACTGAGCAATGTTCTTTTCTCCAAGGTCTGAGTCTCATCGCTGAGGGCAAGATCCCTCCTTTAAACTTTAGGCTTCCTTTCAATGTTAAATTTCTGCCTTTGTTTCACAGTCCCACAGCCCTGCTTTCCTTAGTTACTACCTCTGTGACATCTCAGTGTTCCCCAACTGCTTTTCCACTTCTCCAATACTTACACAATTTCTCACACTAAAATGCTTCTCTACTAAAATCACTGGTATTTAGTTTTCTGTCCAGACCCGGATTGAGCCCTCACTAATTATGGCCCATCATTTAATTACTTTTCCTAAGTGTTTTTAAAGTCAATAATTCCATTTAAAGCCTACATTCATATTTTAGTTCATTTTGGCTACATCTAATTTTTGAGTAATTATAGAAACGAAGAGCTGGAACAGATTTTAAAGATCATCTAACCCAGTGCTAATATGGAAAAGCACCTGAAGTCATAGAGCTCTTTGGGGATTTTTGTGCCCATGACAAAAGAAATATTTAATTTTCTTCATTCTCAATGCTGACATATTTAATTCTTTCATATGAACTGGAAACATTTCTATCAGGATAAATATGAGTACATTATGACTGTGCAAAATAAAGTATATTCTGAAGTACAGAAAAGATAAGTCGGTAGTATAGCATAATTTTCCATTTTTAATTACTTCCATTAATGCATATAAGTATTGATTTATATGTGATATAGTTTGCTGATACTTATTAGCTGGTGAGTTGGAGTAAAGGTCTAAGTACTAATACTGAGGGAGAAAAATCTTAAAATTCAGAAAATTATATACACTATTCAATGTAGTGACAAAATAACTCATTCTAGTCTTTGGAGATGAAGACTATTGCAGAGAGTTAATCTAACATCCTAGTTTAATAAACAATCTTTATTTCAAACAACAAATACTAACTAAATTATAAAGTCAAAATCCTATGATAAAACCCGTGTACTTTTTATTATGCTGCAAATATTTAATATTAGGATGGAATGTGATTATATTGGGCTTCCCTTTATTTATTTTTTTCTGATTTTATTTATAAACATTACTCAGTCATGTAGGGCTAAGTCTGGGAAAAACTGTCAGCATGCAGAAAATACAGCTATCAATTTGGAAAAAGGTAAATTGTAATTGAATTAAAATATAAGTTAGCTTGCTGGTAAGATTCTGGCCTAAGATAAAAGAATCAGAATTTTTTTGGTAACAATTCATAAAATTCCAACAACATAAATTCCACTAGAAATAGGTCAAATTTTAAAAGAAATATTTTAAAAGGGTTTACCCTGGATAGGGGGCTTCCCAGGTAGCACATCAGTAAAGAATCCACCTGCCAAGCAAGAGATATGGGTTCAATCCCTGGGTCAGGAAGATCCACTGGAGTAGGAAATGGCAACCTACTCCAGTATTCTTGCATGGGAAATCCCATGGACGGAGGAACCAGGCAGGCCACAGTCCATGAAGCTGCAAGAGTCAGACACGACTTAGCTACTAAACAACAACAATAACCCTTGATTGGATTTATAAACAAAATTCAAATTTTTGAAGTTAATAATTTTTTAAGTGATAAATCTAATAATTCTATTTTACTTCATATGTCATATAATTTGATCTACTAAACCAATCAAAGAAAAACAGACAGGTACCTACCTTTCTTCTCATTGCATTTGAGGATCAGAAAGGCTACTTAAGGTCCTACATCAGTGTAACAGAGCAGACGTAATGGGGCCTTCCTGGGACAGATTCTTCTCCGTGTCCTCTGCCTGCCTCTTGTTTGTAGAAAAGCTGTAACCTCCTGGGCTTCCCCTGAATTACAAAAGCCTGGCTCAAGAATTAATGATTGAAAGGATGTGAACATGTAGTGACAAAAGTAGCAGTTGGGCCAGAAAAACTGGTAACAATTTAAATAGTAAAGCAACCCTATGGCAGTCAACAGAATCTTTAGTTCTTCCTGAAGTACTTAGACAACAGTAACTGATGCATATTTCCTGAGTTATTTTGTAGATGCTAAAATACCCATCAAAAGGAAGAAGTTAACTGCTTAAGGACCAAGAGCACTTAATCCCCAGACCTTCTGGAGTATGAGAATTGATGATGTTAACCCCTGTGAAACTGCAGTTTTACCTCACCATCAACCAATCAGAGAGTCATAGCCAAGATGATCAGGCACCCTTGACACCCCTTCCTTACCTCTCCTTTAAAAATGCTGCCCTGGAATTCATCAGGGGAGTTCAGATATTTTGAGCACGAGCCAACCTGTTCTCTCTGCGGGAGCCTTACAATAAACCTTTCTCTACTTTAAATTCTGACATTCAGTATGTTAGGCCTCTCTTATGCATCATGTATGCGATGACTCTAGTTCAGACTCAGGTTAGTCTTACAGTTAATGTCTCCATTTTCTTTACCTTTGTGGCTTTATCCTTAAAGGCATCTTTCAGTTCAGTTCAGTCGCTCAGTCGTGTCTGACTCTTTGCGACCCCATGAATTGCAGCACGCGAGGCCTCCCTGTCCATCACAAACTCCCGGAGTTCACCCAGACTCACGTCCATCGAGTCAGTGATGCCATCCAGCCATCTCATCCTCTGGCGTCCCCTTCTCCTCCTGTCCTCAATCCCTCCCAGCATCAGAGTCTTTTCCAATGAGTCAACTCTTCGCATGAGGTGGCCAAAGTACTGGAGTTTCAGCTTTAGCATCATTCCTTCCAAAGAAATCCCAGGGCTGATCTCCTTCAGAATGGACTGGTTGGATCTCCTTGCAGTCCAAGGGACTCTCAAGAGTCTTCTCCAACACCACAGTTCAAAAGCATCAATTCTTCGGTGCTAAGCCTTCTTCACAGTCCAACTCTCACATCCGTACATGCCCACAGGAAAAACCATAGCCTTGACTAGACGGACCTTTGTTGGCAAAGTAATGTCTCTGCTTTTGAATATGCTATCTAGGTTGGTTATAACTTTCCTTCCAAGGAGCAAGTTGCTTTTAATTTCATGGCTGCAGTCACCATCTGCATAGCATAGATCTAAATCCTATAGACTATGGGTTCTTAAAAGGGAAAAGTGATATTTTTTTCCTCAGTATCTCCTATTCCTAGAAAACAGTATTGAAAAATAGAAAAATCCTAGCAATGTTACTATGAAGCATGAATGAAAATACCTTAGGTATGCTATACTTCTTCAAAATAAATCTTGCCTGAGGAAATGGCAACCCACTCCAGTGTTCTTGCTTGGAGAACCCCAGGGACGGGGGAGCCTGGTGGGCTGCCGTCCATGGGGTCGCACAGAGTCGGACATGACTGAAGTGACTTAGCAGCAGCAGTTAAATGTTTATTCGTGAACAATGACAAGCTGTTACCTTCATGTGTCACCATAACTAATACATTAAGAAGGTTTTCTCATTTCCCCCCTATAGTTGCAATAGAAGCAATATCGAGCACAGGAAGGAAAAAGAAGAAGAAGAACTTGTCAAATATAAGGCTTCTATCTTGTTCTCATACTTGACAGTTGCACTCAGGCTTTATTTATATTATACACAATCAGATAAATCAGATACGCAAGATGGAAAATTGCCCTGAAGATGCATGTCTTTCAGAAGATTAACTTCCAAACATCCACAGGTTAAGGTTCTTATCTATAGTTATAGAATGAAATTTTACTTAGTTAAAGAAATAGCTGATTCAATGGACATGAGTTTGAGCAAACTCCTGGAGATAGTAAAGGACAGGAAAGCCTGGCGTGCTGCAGTTCACGGGGTCGCAAAGAGTTGGACAGGACTTAGTAAATGAACAACAGCAAAGGAATAGCAGGCTTCAGTTATCAGGAGGAAGAGAAACACAAGAATCAGTAAAGGCTCTGTTTACAAGACAAATGTGAATAACTTCCAAACAGTATTTCTTCTTTCTCTCTCCTAAGGTGCTAAGAGTTAGATCCTTGCTTCTCTAAGCAGAAGGAGTCCAGAAATGTAGTTCCTTCTGATTTGGGAGCTCATAAACAGATATCAGGTACCTGCCACACCCAACCATGAGCCTGTAAGTGTGCCCTCTCAATAAACACCTTCGTTTTCCTTGAACGGACTTCACTCCCTTTTATACATCGAGTTCATATCTTGTGTTAAATGCTAACGTTGTTATTTAAAATATATTTTTAACACCTCTTTATTATTCAGTATAAGAAAGTATATTCCTACGAACTCTAAGTTAATTTTGTTGATCATAATTAGTTTTATTATTACTAAATGCCTTTTCTTAAATATGAATGTATTACTGTTATTAATTTTAACATTATCACTTTATTTTTATAAATAATTTATAATTTATAAACACTACTAACACATGTATAATAGTTTTTAAAATTACACTGGGTCATTTAGTAATGTTGATACTAAATAAAAGTAGTTGTCTAGATGTTAGTATAGCAAGTAATCATGCTGGAAAGACAGAAATTAACCAGATTCATGAGTCTAAAATAATACCTAAATTTTACATTTTGAATAACCTTAGCAGAGATTTAAGCATCGGAAAGCATATGAATATGAAGTAACTCCTGCAAACAGAAATTATATTTTAAGTATCATCCCATCGCTTTCATCAGTTCCCAACAGAGTGACTTATAAATAACAAGTTCTCTACCAATATTAATAATGTGGTTCAAATAGTTTGAAAAAATGGGTAAAGTAATTGGCATATTCTGGTATGGAGGAAAGAACTAATCTTAATCTAAAAGAAAGCAAACGAAGAGTGAATATGTTCAGTTATGATAAGTGTGTAGATGTGTGCATGTGTATATGAAAGAGAGAGATGAATGGAGGGAAATTAAAAATTTGAAAGCCTATAATAAAAATAACATACTATATTCAATATCTTGTAATAACCTGTAGTGGAAAAGAATGTACAAAAGAATATATATATTTATATACACATATGTATATGTGTAACTGAATCACTTTACCATATACCTGAAATTAATACAACGTTGTAAATCAACTATATTTGAATACAAATTTTAAAAATAAATTTAAAAATAATGCTTAGTTCAACAAAATTTAAAGGTTTGTGCTTACCATGCAAAATATGAAAGTCTGCTGAACAAATTATGAAATTATGGATTTTTAAATTTCCTTTAGGGAGGTCTAAAAGGCAGGCAATAGCATGCAGGGGAAACCAGTTCCATCCACATTCAGCAGTTCTCTGATGAACTCCTAGTCTTCTCTGACTGCTTTCCAAACCAAATGGAAATGCTTAAGTGCTTGACAAAGCTTTGGTGGTACATATCTGCCATGTGGGATGATACCATATCATATAATAAGTTGTACATTTTAGGTGATACATATGCTAAATTAAATCAAGCTGTTTGTTTTCAGTAAGCAAAAGTCCCCCTTGACAGATTTCCAGATTCAGGTGCTTATAAAAACAAATTTGAAAGGCAACATTAATTTTAATGCCTACTGAGCTGCATTCAGCAATAGCAAATTATGGAAATACTTCAAACTTTATAGGATTACAAAATGGAAAGTGATCAGGGTTCTGGGCATGGGTCCTATGCAAGTTTTTACTAAATAGTTCTGCGTTGGAAAATAGAATCCATGTGCTCCTATTTACCTGAATATGTTCCAAACAAAATCTAAATGTTTATATAAGGAAACCCAAAATACAGTGACTTAATGTCTAGCCAACACAAAGAGTATCTGTAGTATCACTGTCTCATGATGTTCAATTTATACGGAGTCATTAAAAATAAAATAAAATAGTGAGGTGAATTATTTTCACCCCTTAATCATGTACCAATATGTAAGAAAATGTTGATTTTTATTAAAAGATCTAGTACATGTCCCTGTTTAGAATCAAAAGTTTAATACTGAAAGTGGAGATTAAAAAAAAGACAAAAAAGTCTTATTTTTGTTTTGCTTATATAATTGAAAAGGGATGGAGATGTAAGGAAGCTTGTAAATTTAAAAGTAGAAGGAAATAGCTCCTGAATCTTGGCCCTACACTAAATCAGTTTTGTCCTGGTGCAAAATGGTGAATAAGACAAATCCTTTTCTTCATAGAATTTACATGTTAGTGGAGAGGGAGAAAAAAATATACATGTAGAAAATAAGTAAATAAATATAAGAAAAGAAAAATAAGGCAGGTAATGAAAATGAAGCATACTGACATGATAGAGTTGGGAAATATGATCTAAAGGGCCATGAGGAAAAGCCCCTTTAAGTGTACATTTCTGTGAGAGATAAAAGGTGAAAAGCCATCAGACCATCACATTGAGCAATCTGAGGATTTGACCAGAGCTATAATGGAAGGGGAACATTGCAGATAAATATGTCACTACTAAACTAACTCAATAAGGAGTCCTCATTTCTATGACAATGGCTTTGGTATACTGTGAAAGTTCCTTACTGTTAGGAAGAGGATATGAAGTGTTTAGGTAAACCTTGGCTTCCCTGGTGGCTCAGAGGTTAAAGCGTCTGCCTGCAATGCGGGAGACCTGGATTTGATCCTTGGGTCAGGAAGATCCCCTGGAGAAGAAAACGGCAATCCACCCCAGTAGTCTTGCCTGGAGAATCCCATGGATGGAGGAGACTGGTGGGCTACAGTCCATGGGGTCGCAAAGAGTCAGACACAACTGAGTGACTTCACTTCCACTTACAAAATTGATGATTTTAGATGAATGGTACATAATGAGTGTTGATTCTGCTATTTTACCAGTTTTCCTATCAATTAGAAAGTTTTCTAAATAAAAGATTGGGAAATTTCTTTTTAAAGAAACAGGAATTAAGTTCATCCAGTGACCAACATAGACAGCATATTAAAAAAGCAGAGACATTACTTTGCCAACAAAGGTCTGTCTAGTCAAAGCTATGGTTTTTCTAGTAGTCATGTATGGATGTGAGAGTTGGACTATAAAGAAGGCTGAGTGACAAAGAATTGATGCTTTTGAACTGTGGTGTTGGAGAAGACTCTTGAGGGTCCCTTGGGCTGCAAGGAGATCCAACCAGTCAATTCTAAAGGAAATCAGTCCTGAAATTCATTGGAAGGACTGAAGCTGAAGCTGAAACTTCAATACTTTGGCCACCTGATGCGAAGAACTGCCTCACTGGAAGACCCTGATGCTGGGAAAGATTGAAGGTGGGAGGAGAAGGGGATGACAGAGGATGAGATGGTTGGATGGCATCACTGACTCAATGGACATGAGTTTGAGTGAACTCTGGGAGTTGGTGATGGACAGGGAGGCCTGGAGTGCTACAGTCCATGGGGTCACAAAGAGTTGGACACAGCTGAGCACTGAACTGAACTGAACTGAACATGTTAATTGCCAATGATTATGTAAAATGAATGGATGTCTTAGAGGAGGTTTCTTTCATGAAATACTCCATGACAGACTTCTATTTTAGAACAGAAATAATACAAACAGCGGCCTGTCCAACAACATAACACATTTCACCATGTCCAGATAACAGTGCAGTAAATGCTTAAAATAGAGAAGACAACCAGAATTATTAAGAGTCTGCATAATATCTGAAACTGACTTTATTCTGACCCTATGCATCAATCCTTCTTTGGCTATTATGTCTCTGTGTCTGACATGTCCCACACTTGCACTCATCTTACCTCGATTCTGTCTTTCTAATGTCTCCCGGGCTCCAGTTACAGTTCTGGCTTCTGCATTGCATTACCTGCCTCCTTGTTCCTTATCTTACATTTCATGCTTTCTTTTCTCCCAGTTTGACTTCTTTATCCCTCCATCATTATTCTTAGCATAGCATACAGGAGCCTGAAAAAATCTGGTTGTCCTTTGCCAAATTCATTTCTTGCAGAAACTTGTATTCTATTCTCTATTCTAGGGATCCTGAGGCCCTTATAAACATTCTGTAAATGTCAAGATGTTTCAAGCCTGCATGACTTTGTCAAAACTACTACTTTTATATCAAAAATCTTCTCTACAAATTGGTACACTCTTTTTACTTGGCTCATTACTGAAAATAAACTTCAAAGGTGAAGATTATTCCAACAATCTCCCATCCCACTCTAGAACCAATTGCCTATATTATAATTTAAGAATAGTCAACAGCTTTTTGTTGATAACCCTTGTTATTTACAAGGATCTTTCACTTTTGGAATGAAACTTTTAAAAATAGGAATCTTGCCTAATTTATTACAAATGCACGGCACCAAGAACCCTGTGTGTTACAGAGACTCACTGATTAAACATTTGTTGAAATGATGAATGGATTCAAAACCAAGACTGAAATTATTTAGTCATATTCAATATTTTTGTGTTTAAATAGATTTATGCTTACTCTTCAAAATACATGTACAATTTTCATTCAAAGATATTTATTAAACACTTACTGTACACAAGTCCAGGATTATTTGCTAAGTATGAAGAAATAGGAAAATTTTCCTGTCATGATTGAGGTCAATGTCGAGAAGCAAAGACAGACAAAAATTTATTGGGAGTTTTAAGTGCTTTTATATGATATGTTAAATGATGCTACAAAATCAAAGAGGAATATAAATGATAGCTCCTTTGAGAAAATTATACACGCTCTGAAACTCAGAATATGTAGGAATAGCCTAAATGGAAGAATGTTAGTAATGTAATGTCAGCAGGAAATGATCTTATAAGATTACTATTACAGAGGGATTTTCATGATAGCCAATTAGAAGATGCATAAGAGAAAAAGACACTATCAGGATCAGGGTACTGGCAAACACCAGCAAAAGAAATTTGAGAATTTAAAATAATACAGTGTCAGTAACAATAGAGAATAAGAAATTTTATGAGAAATTTTGGAAATAAAGTGAACATAATTTGACATACGGGTGTTAAAATGTTAAGAAACAGAAAAATTGAGAAGGATCTTTAGTTTATGCCACGTACAGCAAAGTGTCTACTTAACGTATTCTATGGCAAATGGTAGGTTAGTTAGCAAGTGTGGGGAAGGAGACAGTTGTCTTGATCTTGAACATGTTGACTCTTTAATACCTGTGAACATTAAAAGGCTGTCTCCAAATCTCAGAAACTGATTTAGATTTGAAATACACGTTTATGTACTCTCAGTGAAAAAGGGTTGTTAACTCTGTAATTGTGGATGACTTCATCAAGAGAGGGTCCTAAAGTGATCACAGAAGTGTCCCTGGAAAATTTCAACAGATAAGGAATTAATGTAAGAAAGTGATATTAAGACGGGAATAGGGTTTAATGAATCTATACACCATAGTTTAAAATGCCCCAGGGAACTACTAACCATAAAGGAAGCTTGCCAAAACACTAGCTGTTAGATAACACCTTTATCCACTTAAAATTTACCTCCAATTACACATCCTCATTCCAGCAAATGGCTGGTTCAATCAATTCATTTTGGTCTTTTGTGTGTGTGTGTTTTTTTATGATGCAATACATTTTTATCTGGATTTGGTCTTGAAATTTCCTAATATATTTGGAAAGTTATTCAACAAAAGATTACTGGTGGAGTTTTTTTATTTGCTTGCCTTTGTTTTCTGATTTGTAATATGGATTCTTAAGTTTTATATTTCTTGAATTCACCTTTTACATGAACATGTATCACAAAGAGAAATAAGAAAGTTAAGAAAATAATATTTTATAATAAAGTATTTACAAAGGAAATGTAGCATTTAAGGGGTTCTTTTATAACATAAACACAAAGAGAAATAAGAAAGTTAAGAAAACAATATTTTATAATAAAGTATTTACAAAGGAAATGTAGCATGTAAGGGGTTCCTTTATAACATAAACACAAATTCAATATAGAAGTGGTATTTTTGTGACTATTTTACTTATAGACAGTGTGGGATAGTTCAGTTCCCCAAGACAGAATATCTATATTTTAGAGGGTATGCAATTCTTTTTTTTTGACAAATAATTAGCCTGTAATTAAATGTACCTATCCTAATTGTTCAGTTCAATGAGTTTTGCTAAACCCATGCATCTGAAACTAATAGCTCAGTCAAAATAGCAACACCACCAAGACCCTAGAAAGTACTCTTATATCATTGTCACAATCATACTAATCATAGATTAGTTTTTTCCCGTATCTGGATTTAGATAAATGAAATCACTCTGTAATCCTTTGTGTTTGGCTTTATCTGCCTACATAGTGTTTTGAGATTCTCCTTATTTTTTTACTGTTCAGCAGTTTGTTTTTTTTAACTTCAGAGTACATTAGATGGTATGGCTATACCATAGGTAGTTTATTCTTTATTTTGTTGTTGGGTATTTGACTTATTTCTAATATTTGACTATTCTGAATAAAGCTACTATGGACTTTATTTTATAACATTTTGTACGGATACATTTTCATCCCCTTTGGGTGAAAACAAAAGTTGAATTACTGAGTTATATGGTAAATGTCGGAGAAGGTAATGGCACCCCACTCCAGTACTCTTGCTTGGAAAATCCCATGGACGGAGGAGCCTGTTAAGCTGCAATCCATGGGGGTCGCTAAGAGTTGGACATGACTGAGCGACTTCACTTTCACTTTTCACTTTCATGCATTGGAGAAGGAAATGGCAACCCACTCCAGTGTTCTTGCCTGGAGAATCCCAGGGACGGGGGAGCCTGGTGGGCTGCTGTCTATGGGGTCGCACAGAGTCGGACACGACTGAAGTGACTTAGCATAGCATGGTAAATGTATATTCAATTTTGTAAGAAACTTGCAGGCAGTTCTTCAGAGTACTTGACAAGTTTACATTTCCACTAGCAAGGTATGAGTGTTACTTGAATTCTCACCAAGACTGGTGTTGTCAGAAATCTTTATTTGTCATTCTACTGGGTTTGAAGTGGTATTGCACTGTGATTTTTAATATGCATCTCGCCAGTGACTAACAAAGCTGAACATCTTTTCATAGGCTTAGTGACCATTTATATTCTCTGTAAAGTCCAAGTTTTTGGACTATTTTGGAGACACTTAAACTTTTGTATTCTTAATTAATGGAAATATTTTACGTATACAAGTTTTTTGTCTAATATACATAATTAAATATTTTCCATCATGTGTCCTTTGTCTACTGATTTATCTAATGTCATCTTTTGATGATCAAAACATATTTTAATTTATTAACTGCCAGTGTATCACTTCTTTTATGGTTTGTGATTTTTGTGTCCTCAGACTTAATCTAAAATTAACCTAAAATTATGAAGATATTTGCTTGTATTTCTTCTAGTTCTATGGTTCTGAGTTTTATGCTTAGATCAATAATCTACCTCAAGCTAGTTTTGAGAGAGGGACTGTAATAGTCATTTTTATCTACATGAATATATTTTTATTCCAGCATCATTTGCTAAACAATATTTTCTCCATTGAATTCTCCTAACATCTTATGAAAAAGTTTACTCTCTCTGTAAAGGTTTATTTCTGAACTCTATTCTGTTAAACTGATGTATTTGCTTACCAATATACCAATATCACAATGTCTCATAACTATAACTGTATAGTAAGCCTTGAGTTCAAGTATTGCAATTTATAATTATAGTATTTATATATTTATTATATATATTCAAATAATTCAAAATACTTTTTGCATGATTGTGTCTACTCCAGATTATTTTTACCTTCATATGAATTTTCAAACCATGTTTTCTACTACCTTAAAGGGACTTGCTGAAATTTTAACATGGGTTATAGTTGAATCTATGGATCAATTTGGAAAGAATAGACATTATCAATAATATAGTTTTACAATCCATGAATATGGCTTATTTATGCATTTATTTATGTCTTTTGTTTATCTTTACAATGCTTTCTAGGAGTCAGAATAGAGATCTTACTCATCTTACATGACGGTCATTCTTATTCATCAGATATTTCTTCATGCTACTATTAAAGTGAATTTTAAAATCAATTTCCAAAGCTAGAATATACAGAAAAATAAATATCCCTTATGTAGTCTTTGTGACCTTTCTAATTATTAATTTCTAATTCTTGCCTAATTACAAGTAGAACAAATAGCTTTGCATTGTTTTGTACTCTATGAAAAAAATATTTAAAACTTCATCATTAAGTTACAGAAAGATTTTTTCATATATATCTTTTAGAATGAAAGAGTTACTTTCTATTTTAAGATTGCCTTAATAAAGTTTATATTATAAAGAGATACTGTTTCTTTAACTATTGAGATTATAAATGGTTATTTCTCTAAATGTGTAAATGAGGGGTATTATTTTGATTTTCAGTGCATTTTAAGAATAATACCACTTGGTAATGATATATCCACTTTATATATTTCCCGATTCAATTTATTTCATATTTTGTTAAGGATTTTAACATTTATATTTGAGGCATATCAGCTTATTATTAGCATTTTTATTTAAGTTGTGGTATCAGGGCTATGTTGCCTTCTTAACATAGGTTGGGAAGTAGTGAACTTATTTTTGAAGTCAATAACCAAAGTAATGATGCTTAATCAAGTCATAAAGTCTTGTGAAAAGTATCTCTATGAAAGCTTTTGGAATTATAATCCACAATTCTTTACAACTCCTCCAATAACCTGGCATAAATCTATTTCAAGGCCCAAGGTTGAAATTAAATGCTTCCATGTCAGCAAATCTGCAGCTGCCCAGGCTGCATCTTTACATTGTGCTTTTTGAATATTTTGGCCTCGATGGTGAAAATCTTATTAAGCATGATGGGATATTCTGAATTTTAAAACTCACTTGGAATTGCAGATCTGTCAGTGCATTAGAGAGGCAGACACTGTGGAACACAAGCTCTGAAGTCAGTAAATGCAGACCATCTTAGCAACAAACTTAGCCGTCATGAGTTCATTTGAAAGGAGACCCCCCAAATCCCACTCATCAAGAGATGAGAGAGAAATGACAGCTCTCTTCAACAAGAATAAGCTTATTTCAAGGAGTTGTTCAAAGATTTATCTAGAATGTGACATTTTTTATCACCTAAATTCCAGAGATGCCATAGCATTAGAGAAAACATTTAAATTGTTCTTTGAGCCTGATACTGTGAGTTAATTACTTAAAATAATAATGGGAATACATTTGAGGCTTTTAAACAGGAAAAATGTATTCAGGAGCATGGTATCTCTGTTTTATTTCTTTTGAAAATGAACTGTATTAGCAATGACAGATGAAGCAGGCCTGCAGGAGATGTGGCCTAGGTGTGGTGACAGGCTGGTACTCACAATGGACGGATCGTTGTGCCTCAGGCAGCTGTTTTATATACTCCACATTTTGAAAGCTAGTAATACAGCACTGTTTCTTACATATTTTCTGGATATTATAAGATAAATGTGTGTGTATGTGCTCAGTTGTTCAGTCATGTCCAACTCTGCGACCCCACGGACTGTACTGAACCAGAAATCTGTAGTGCTCTTTTTATAAACAGAATGCCAACATTTCAAGTAAGGAACATTTTCAGTGAGGATTGACTCATTTCTACTAGCAGGGAGAAACGTATGTTGTTTTCCTCCCTCGATTCCATAATACCATAGACATGACTGATTTACTAGAAACAAATATAATAAATTCAATTCAGTTCAGTCACTCAGACGTGTCTGACTCTTTGTCACCCCATGAATTGCAGCAGGCCAGGCCTCCCTGTCCATCACCAACTCCCGGAGTTCACTCAGACTCAAGTCCATCGAGTCAGTGATGCCATCCAGCCATCTCATCCTCTGGCGTCACCTTCTCCTCCTGCCCCCAATCCCCCCCAGCAACAGAGTCTTTTCCAATGAGTCAGCTCTTCGCATGAGGTGGCCAAAGTACTGGAGTTTCAGCTTCAGCATTGTTCCCTCCAAAGAAATCCCAGGGCTGATGTCCTCCAGAATGGACTGGTTGGATCTCCTTGCAGTCCAAGGGACTCTCAAGAGTCTTCTCCAACACCACAGTTCAAAAGCATCAATTGTTCAGCGCTCAGCCTTCTTCACAGTCCAACTCTCACATCCATACATGACCACAGGAAAAACCATAGCCTTGACTAGACGGACCTTTGTTGGCAAAGTAATGTCTCTGCTTTTGAATATGCTACCTAGGTTGGTCATAACTTTCCTTCCAAGGAGCAAGCATCTTTTAATTTCATGGCTGCAGTCACCATCTGCAGTGATTTTGGAGCCCAGAAAAATAAAGTCTGACACTGTTTGCACTGTTTCCCCATCTATTTCCCATGAAGTGATGGGACCGGTTGCCATAATCTTCGTTTTCTGAATGTTGAGCTTTAAGCCAACTTTTTCACTCTCCACTTTCACTTTCATCAAGAGGCTATTTAGTTCCTCTTCACTTTCTGCCATAAGGGTGGTGTCATCTGCATATCTGAGGTGATTGATATTTCTCCAGGCAATCTTGATTCCAGTTTGTGTTTCTTCCAGACCAGCATTTCTCATGATATTATCTGCATATAAATTAAATAAACAGGGTGACAATATACAGCCTTGATGTACTCCTTTTCCTATTTGGAACCAGTCTGCTGTTCCATGTCCAGTTCTAACTGTTGCTTCCTGACCTACATACAGATTTCTCAAGAGGCAGATCAGGTGGTCTGGTATTCCCATCTCTTTCAGAATTTTCCACAGTTTATTGTGATCCACACAGTCAAAGGCTTTGAAATAGTCAATAAAGCAGAAATAGATGTTTTTCTGGAACTCTCTTGCTTTTTCCATGATCCGGCGGATGTTCGCAATTTGGTCTCGGATTCCTCTGCCTTTTCTAAAACCAGCTTAAACATCAGGATGTTCACGGTTCATGTACTGCTGAAGCCTGGCTTGGAGAATTTTGAGCATTACTTTACTAACATGTGAGATGAGTGCAATTGTGCAGCAGTTTGAGCATTCTTTGGCATTGCCTTTCTTTGGGATTGGAATGAAAACTGACCTTTTCCAGTCCTGTGGCCACTGCTGAGTTTTCCACATTCGCTGGCATATTGAGTGCAGCACTTTCACAGCATCATCTTTCAGGATTTGGATTAACTCAACTGGAATTCCATCACCTCCACTAGCTTTGTTTGTAGTGATGCTTTCTAAGGCCCACTAGACTTCACATTCCAGGATGTCTAGCTCTAGGTGGGTGATCACACCATCCTGATTATCTGGGTCATGAAGATCTTTTTTGTACAGTTCTTCTGTATATTTTTGCCACCTCTTCTTAATATCTTCTGCTTCTGTTAAGTCCATACCATTTCTGTCCTTTATCGAGCCCATCTTTGCATGAAATGTTCCCTTGGTATCTCTAATTTTATTGAAGAGATCTCTAGTCTTTCCCATTCTGTTGTTTTCCTCTATTTCTTTGCATTGATTGCTGAAGAAGGCTTTCTTATCTCTTCTTGTTATTCTTTGGAACTCTGCATTCAGATGCTTATATTTTTCCTTTTATCCTTTGCTTTTCACTTCTCTTCTTTTCACAGCTATTTGTAAGGCCTCCTCAGACAGCCATTTTGCTTTTCTGCATTTCTTTTCCATGGGGATGGTCTTGATCCCTGTCTCCTGTACAATGTCACGAACCTCAGTC